>NC_080392.1:5758660-6102410 GCF_028751815.1 Salvia miltiorrhiza | reverse complement strand
TAAATCACTATTTTGAAATAAATCTCAAAAAGATGGTAAAAGTCCTAAATCCACCACAGATAAGTAACAGTCAATGATAGTTTCTCTTTATAAGAAAACTATAGATAAGCATTCATTGGTCTCTCTTTCTAAGAAGATTATCTATATTCTAATACGACAGCAATATATCATAGAAAATAATCCAATTAATAAACCTATACAAAACTATTTTAAACTAAAATCGTCTTCCACATATTACACATTAAACATATTTGCATATGTATCATGAACATTTGAAATCACTCATGTTCAGTAGGTACACAGTTACATACATGATTAAGGAATAAGGAGGCAAGTGAGCCAATTAAGACCCTTTTGCTTTATCCCATTGGCTTTTGTTTCTTAGGAACATCCTAATTTGTCATTTTGCATCATTATACAAGTTGGCCATTATTTGTCTTGCATGCCCAGTGTATTTTTATACAAATCTTTGATCAATGATATTTACTTTTATGGATCAAGATGAGAACGAAGGGAGGCGATGACCAACCAAATGAAACCTGGGATCATCATCTAAATTGTAGCTTGGCTCACTTAATACCATTAGTGCAGACGGCAGGTGTTTGCATAACCTGGAAATTTGTAGGTTGGTTTTAAGAACAACTGTCTTCATCTGAATGTGTGAGTATGAATTGTATTCCAGCATATATAGCCTCATTCTGTACTTACGAAGTCATACCACATGGAACCTCGCCATTCTCCATCCTCTAGAACATATTTAGCCTCATTCTGTACTTACGAAGTCATACCACATGGAACCTCGCCATCCTCCATCCTCTATTACAAAGACGAATCATAAAGGTGTACATATCATTGAATAAACCATTACAGGTTATCTTAGGTCAAATTCTCAAACCCTTTCTCCAGGTTTCAGTGATAGCAATCTATGAATCATTCCAGAAGGCCTACAGAAAAGCCACAGTTGTGAGGTGACCAAACCAATCGATGTACATTCCTACAACCGATCATCAGGGACCACTCAATAAAAATGTATTGCTATTACTTGATCAAAACTCACTTGGTTTTTCCATGAGATCATCTTATCATTATCATCTCCACTGACATGAAATCCATCAAAAAATATTTCTAAAAGGCCTATTTCAAGATCCATATGCCATTGCACTCCTGCTAAAAACTAGTGTATAAATTCTTTTCTAAAACAACACTAGGTTGGATTCTAGACCCCTTTCAAGTTACGTACATTCTTTGGGGGGGGGGGAGGGGTGATGGCTAGTCCAATAAAGAGACTGCAAAAATACTTACTGATTAATATTAGAGCTTGTGTTCCACATAACAGGCATCCAAAAAGTGCAGAGCCAGAAAGGTTTTAATTTCAAGAACTCCAGAATATGACTGAAACATGATATTTACAGAAAGAGACAAATGAGAGAGGGGTGGCGAATGTGCTCGGCTTTACTACAAAAGAGTCTGGATGACGGGCATTATTTTAGGATTCAAATTTCACCTGTACTATACAATTCCCACCACCCCAAGCATCATATATTTATCAAATATTTGGTTGTTGCTCCACCACACTATCATGTATATATAACGAGTAGTCATCTGATCAAATAGTTTGATTGTAGGGCCTCAAGACAGCTGATCTTGCGCCATCAAAATCCTAGATTTGCTTTATGCTGGACTCTTGACCTTAGTCCCAAGCTCTCATGGCAACCTCAGAATACTTGGCATTAGAGCTGTACCATATATATCCCCTTCACCCTTTTTTTCAGAAAGAACATTTCAAGAAGCCAGGACTTGACATTTCATATTTAGTCCCTTATTCAGTGAAACATACTCTCAAAATTGATCATTATTCATATTATTCTTTTGGAGTGGTACAGTTCTAGAAGAATCAAATTGTATAAGTATGGGATCAAATTTCAGTAGTTAGACAGAATTACAAACAAGAGAAGTACCAGATTCGAACCTGGATATGAGCTCTAGCAACTAAATCTGGTTGAAACTTCTGAACATCAACCACAAAGCGCAGGGCGCCTTCAAAAACAGGATCTAATGAGTAGGAACAAATAACATCTAGATCACGCAGAAGCTTCTGGAAATAATTAACTGCCTGACAGAAACAGAAGAGAAAAAGACAACGAAATTACTTCCATGTAATGGATTATTAGAAGGTTAATTGACAGTAACCTGAAAATAACCTTTTTCCAGCTGAGTAGTTTAATTGCACGGGGTGGAGTTGGGGCTGCTGATCTGCTGTTTAATGTAGAATCAAACCCAACTGGTTGACAACCTGAGGCAGTTGTTTTCTCATCTTCATTCTCGACAGTTCCAGATGCAGAGTTGTGCCTCAGAAATTCTTCAGTTTTAAGCATGGAATCTAGCTCAGATAAGCAGGAAATAATATGTTTCTTTGCCAACTCCAAGCCTCTTCCTTGGGGTTTCCTCAAGCATGTTAATACATGGTAAAAGTGCTGAACACACAGAAGAATCCCTAAATGTTACTGGAGGAAAATGATGGATATCACATGAAATCAAAAGAGCGGTAGTTTCAGTTAGACAGAAGGACAACATAAAGCCAAAGACTGAAAAACATAAATCATAATGCAACAAATGCAGGAAAAAAGAACCTAATACTCCATATCGTTTCTATGTTGCAACATACTGATAAGACCTATATCTTTTCAAGGCATGGCAAAAAGGGAAAGAGGGGAAAACAAGTTTATCTGACAGCTCATAAAGAACATTCGTTCTTTTTGTTGTCCTCGTGTATTGGCAAAATGTTATCCGTGTTGGCTGTGGATACTGAGTATTTGGAAGTGGATCGCTGAGGATTTTCTTTGAGGGAAAGGATTTGAGGAACAATTTCAAATGGGTCCAAGGTGATCTCAAACCGAACAATATTATTAAAAAATAATAGTTCAAAGTGAGATTTATGTATTTCAAATTCATTAGAATGAGCTCATTATAGCAAATCTCAATGGATCTGTTATTAGATATATTAACATATCCATCGATTCAAAATTTTTAAGTTAAATGCTATATTAGGATTTAGATTTAATTAAAGTTATTGACATCTTTTTGTTCTTCCATCAGCTGAAAGAGTATCAATTAAAGAAGGAGAATACAATTGTAAGGTAATTTTATCCTTCATGTTTCTTTAACATCTTAGAATATTAGAAAAGTCGAGAGGAACTTGTAGCCTACTGAAAAAGACCTCTTGCAGTGTTTTTAACACATCAAGCATTTATGCAAAAGTACATGCATGCCTGTGCCATTCTTCCCCAAGAACCAGATACTAAACTGGTACGGCTGGCACTTAAATCCATCATGGCCTGAAAAGTATACTTGACGAAGCATTCTAGTGCAATAAATTCATAGAAGCATCTCAATGCATATTTATTTAGAAATACTATGGACTTGATATTCAAAGATAATACAAGATAAGACCTTACGAAAACGTATGCGGCACAAAACAGCTTTGCAAAAACCTTCTTCAAGATCGAGATGAGTTTGCAGAGGCTCTATATCTGGACAAAGCAACCAGATTAACCTTGAAACTTGGATATAGTAGTTTGGAAAATTAAAGATATAGTACCACCATCTAGAAAAGAGTATATCATGTAAACCATGTATATGATTCTTATGCAAAAAAGTAGTTAAGAGTTCCAATTTGCGTAAATGTAATTAATTCCAGGGCAAATGAGAAGATACTACAAAGCCATACTGGAGTTCAAGTAATTCTCTGAGAGTTCTTGAAAATCTAAGAAAATGTGAGGTCCATAGTCCATACCTTCGAGAACTGTTTTTTTCGGTACTGGTGCTTTACAAGCCTTCAGTTGCCGACAAAGTGTTTCATCCACTGCATGTATCATTGATAAGCATTTTTCATCTCCATTGACCTTTAATGGTAGACCATAAGCCATGGTAAAAAGATCTTCTTCCTGTGCGATCATACTTTGTTACTGGACAAGATCAACAATATATACGCAGAAAGTCTACGACACTTAAGATGGAAATACAAGGAAGAAAGTATGTCTTACAAATTGGGGGAAAATCATAAATTGGGATAAATCACATTGCCTGGCACTGAAGCATTTTTACACACCCCTATGGAAGTTAAGCTTGTCTTATAAGAGATATATATAAAGTACCACAGCAGTGAGATCTAATATGCTCAAATGAAGAACATTGACTTTGTCATGAACAAGACGTAGTGATGGTAGGCTTAGAAAGCCATCTTCTTTCAACAACTGTGCGCAAAAGCTTTGTGTTTTGACAATGCTATTGAAACATGCAGTTCAAAATTATGATGCATTCACTGCAAAATTATCTTCAAAACTAACTTGAAAAGATAGATAATCGGGCCACAATGCTGCTGAAAGGAGGAAAAGAAAAAGTAAGGACTGATAACTCCATATCTTCAACCCAGAGGTGAAACAGTGCAGAAGAGGGCATGATAGCAAAAAATAAAGAAAAGGCTGTAAATTCAGACTAAAGGAATGATGCAGACACAAAAATTGATGAATTCCAGTACCAACATCCTGCTTCTGTTCATATTGGGTAGTTTATGATATGAGAGAAGATGATAGCACAAACGGGTAAATGTATTAGCATTTAAAAAAGGAGAAATAAGAAACAAATAATTTTTATTGCTAAAGATAAAGCAGTAGAAGGGACAAGTCACCCCTTAACAATAGATTATCATCCTATTTAGATGATACAACTCCATATCCAAATCTGATAAAAATAAGCCTTTAAACTCATTATGATTTGACACTTGCCAAGCTACTCTAAACCTAACCCTATCTCATACCTCCTCTAGATATTCACTTGATCCTCAAAAATCCTTCAACTCCCATTAAGCCAAAGAGGCCAGCACAGTGCTGAAACAATTACCCCCATACAACTTTACTCTTGTTGCTAATGAGGTACCAGGGTACTTCTGACCATTCTATCTCCTTGAGAAAAAGAGCTGAAGATTCATTTAAGTACCTCATTTCCATTCATTTGATATAGATGAAACAGTAGCTAAATTGTTGAAAACTTGAAGCACTAAAAGAAACTTTAAATAATCTCGAGTAACAAGCAAAGATTTGTTGAAGTACTTTACTTCATTTGTGCGCGCATCTGAAACTGCTGAAACAAGAGCACTGCAAGTAGCACGTATAACTCTGCAGAAAGAATGCAGCAGGGCATGCGATGATGTTCTCTCAGGCCTCAAGAGGTAGATGCAAGAAAATACAGTTTGCGCTAACGAACCTCCTTTATGCCATGTTGCCTGCATCAAAAGAAATGAACATAAGAGGGGTATAAGTGTCACCATTCATGGACAACTATCTTGAATGCCTACTGATATTCCTGAAAGATGGGTCAACAATACCTCACAAGAAAGAAAATGATCCATTATATCAATAACACATTGAATATCACTTGTTCTATCAAAGCTCAATGGAATAGGAGCAGCACCATTCTCAATGGCTTCATCAACGGAATAATATGTAGATACAATACCTGAATCCATCTTTGGGTCCATTATCTAGTAAAAACAAAACTTTATCAATAAACATAAACAAAATATAGTAGGAACTACAGCCTAATAGAAAGCATTATGATTTTATCCTAAATTTGCATGCCATGCCATTTAACATGAAAAAGAAGAAACAGTTGGCTACATAAGTACGAGGAACAAGTAGTCCTGCATACCAAAAGACAAGAAGATGTGCTTAATCAGCTGCTGGTACTTTTTTCTCTGTTAGAAATCTATGATATGAGGAATCACAAATTAAAGAAGACCGAATAAACTAAATAACACTACTATAACAAGCTAGTGCTTCACTGACCCAGCTTATGTAGATATAGTTCAAATTTTGAAAACAGTAAAACCAGATGAAGCAGAACAATGGCAATTATGGCATTACCAAACGTGCCTCCCCAACCACTTTTGACATGAGAACATAGTTTTTCTTAGCGACGTAGGGTTCAAATTCTAAAATAAATTTACTTTTCAATTTGATTATTTCTTTTCTTTTTTACTATTTTTCTTTTTCTTCTAAGCACAAACGACACCAATTTCAAACATTGATGAGGAAAAACATAGAATCATCTAATCTGACAGTTGAACGTAGAAATGATCGGCTGTTCCAGTGAGTTGCTACTTGCTACATGTTATAAACACAAATAATGTGATCATCAATCACATACTTTATTTTATCCAATTAGCATATGATGATAGAGTGAAGGCAAAGAACGATGAAGAAAATAGAAATAAACTCCTCTAAAGAGGTCAAGGCAGAACGCCAATCTTAATAATACGATAATGATAATCCCCTTATAAGGGTATTTTTGTTACTCTGACTCAAAGTATTTATGTGAGTGACTAAAAGAATGCATTTTTCTATAAGTGGTTATTTGAAAATGTCTACCAAATTAAAATATGGAAAGGACTTGGTCAATAGCAATGAGAAAATCTTATGTACTTACTCTACCCTTTAATGTCTTTATGAATTATGACTAGCTCTCGTGGGTGGATTTCCTCATATTTCTCCACTTATGATACAAAATGTAGAGAAATGCTAAGCATTTCATTCAATTTTCAAAAACAAGGAGATGGAAGAAGTCCGAAAATTTTCATATTTTCTTACTTAAATGATCTCATTAGCTAGTAATGTTCCAGCATTTTAGACCACTATTCACTATTTAGTGCTACCTACCCATATCTTAAGATGAAGAATTTCATTAAGAGGAGGAGAAGGTATTAAGGTTCAGGATTTTTATTTTTTTTTTAGAGGTAAAGTTCAGAATTATTATCTTTGCAAAAACACATGTTTCATCAACCTTAAGTAGTAAATGCTAACGGTAGACTAACACTGCAACATATCTATAACCGAACTTTAAATGAGGCACACTGATCACAGAGAGCTCAAGACCAAACTTTTATAGACCATCAACTATCTAAAAGAGGCAAAATTGTCTGGTAACATTTAAAAAACATCATGCCTGTGTTGATGATACGCTCTAGCCTCTTGATAATAGTAAATTGGCTTTCTAAAGGAAATATTGTCATAACTGCTAATGAAACAAGAAAAAAGAAAATCACCTTTCTTATCAATAAGAATATAATCTAATAACTTTTTCTCTTCCTGAAAATAGGATGCATTAACATTTTCTTCTCACCAAATAAAATTGACATCTATTGCTGATATTTCTGATTTTCTGTTTTCCCAACATCACTTAAAACTCTACCTTATCACACTTGCAAGATACCTTATTGTTAATTTCATGGAAGCAATTTCAACTGAAAAGCAGCATTACCTCTAAAGCAGACATGGCGGCAAACAGATTGAAATTCTCCCCACTGATGAGCTCATCATTTCGAAGATCTGTGAAAAAATTACAAGTAAAGAATCATTAAGATGCTGCAGTTCTTAAAGAAATTCTGGGGGCGGGGTAGGGATGGAATTTGAGCAACTGCAGAATAGAGTTACATACGAAACTATATGGCTACAAGTTTATTCTTTTCAAATCAAATTCTTCTTCTCTTCTCAGAAAAAAGAAAAAGAAAAAAAAAACTTTTTCAAATCAAATCGCACAAACTTGTAGTTATATGAAACTTAACTGAGTTTTGCTGCATCAGAAAAACATAAATAATTTTTTTACAGATTACTTAATCAATATATCGTATCCACACAGCAATTGAATATAATTAACCACATACATTAAGAAAACAGAATATGACTCCCCACAGTTAGGCTGGGGCAACCCTCTCAATCCAATTAATAATTCAAAAAACAGTGAAATAAACGCGAGAATAACAACAGCGATCGCAATTCAGAGAGTGAGAGAAAAAGAAATGGACCGTGGCAGGCGCGCTGGAGGAGAGACGAGACATCAAACCAGGCGGTGTCCTTGCCGGAAGGAATGGAAGGGCTTAACGGTGCATTCGCATCTCCTACTCCCTCAGCTTCAGCCATAATCGAGCTTCACCCTTTTCAGTCTTGCGTTATGCGGAAAGAGAGAGAGAGAGAGAGAGAGAGAGATTCCGAGGTTTATTATGAGAGAGAGTGAAGTGCAGTGAAACGCGAGGAGGAATCTGTCTGCTTCCTTTTGTAGCTTTGGAGTTCGGTAGGGCAACTGCTGGGTCGGATCCGGGTATGATCCGTATTCCGTATTTTCAATTTTATATTGGGTTAAGGTGCAGATTAGCCCCTGAACTAGACCCTCCTAGAGCGTTTACTCTCCACACTCGGTCAAGGCGCGTTGACCTCCCTTCAAGGCGCGTTGACCTCCTTGAACTCCCGAAACAATGGTGCAAATAAACTCGTCCGTTAAATGGCGTTTAAACGCCGTTTTCTTTAAAAAAAAATATATTTTTGGTGGGCCGCTTAAACACCGTTTTCTCAAGTGTATGGCTAAATGTATACTCTCATACTATGCTGCATTAGCTCACCTATAGGCTTGATCACGGATTCATAGCAAGTGTTCAAATTGGTATAATTCATCAAATGGTCTTTTAAAGGTTGTAGTGGGGCATACGGAGTGGAGGTAAGGATTTCTGGATAAGTAGCTTAAAACTTGGTTACAGTCATACCGACCTATCTTCTTCAGTAATGGCACACCCACTTCATTTTCTCCCTTTATTCTTGGCACGGATTATTTTAACTTCTTCAATTCAAGCAAATTTATTAATTTATTTTTGTGCCTAGACCTTCATTTCTCAAGTTATGCTTTTTTCACTTAGAGCAATAAACTTCCCTTTATCTTTTGCATAGTGTGGAAGTCACACCTTTTCATCCATTTCAATTCAAGGGTTTACAAAAGAATTTCATTCGGCTCAAAGTGGTTTAGCAAAAGTTTATCATTTAATGCTCAAGGAAATAATTCAGGGGCTCTAGATTGAAGAAAATTGCCCTAATCATGTAAATTATACCAACTAGCTAAAATCCATAAACAAGTTCTAGGGTTACCAAGCAGCATAGTCACACAGAAAATAAATGCAATTTTGGCTCAGATCTCACAGGTGGGAGTATTCAGTATGCTCTCTACTGCTATCATGTGATCATGCTCATCATACCAACAAACCAGTCAAACCAAATAGCATGCATGAATCACCAATACCAACAACATGTGCAGACAGACTCTAACTCAAGACTCAAAAGAAAAACAAAGACTACTAGGGAGAGAAAACTTATTCATGGAGTGTGAGGACTCGGTGGAATGCATCACAAATGTCCAACAAAATTGACTTGGCATCAGTATAGCGTTGAGATCATGTGTAGCAGCTATGGAGTGGTGGAGAGTGGGCGAATGAATTTCCCGATCCTTCAAAATGCAAAGGTCTTGCCAGTCGGGCAGACCCTGACCAATCATACTGCTGATGCGGTAATCCCTTGACCACCTACTGTATCTCCACCGGCCCCACCTACACACTTTGCTTCGCAAAGTGGGTTTTGATCTTCGATGCATAGGATCCAGCTCAACTCATCTGCATGGTTAGTCCTCCAAGAAACACAAAACACAGGGAAAATAAAAGAAACATGAAATAAAGCAGTAATGGTCATACCAACGACCTTATTCTGGGTTGCCTCCCAGTCAGCGCTCTTGTTTATTGTCTTGAGCTCGACGTTGCCCATCCCTACATAAGTTGGATCAGGTTGGGCTTCAAGTTCAGGTCAGCCGGGATTGCCAGCTGACGTATGGTCTGCGGGGCGTCAGTTGCTATCCCACGTCTCGCCATACCGCGTCTCACAGTAAGCGGAAGATGAAAAATGAAGAGTAAAATTGTTGCACGTCACTCCCCGGCAACGGCGCCAATTTGATGGGACGCGCGTGCCCGTCGCTCGACGCGCGATATCAAAATAATTTGTGTATGCCCTAGACGGACAGTACACGCTCCTATTGCTCGCAACCAAAGAATAGTCTTAGCAGCAAGTATAAGGTCGATCCCACGGAGAGTGAGGAACTACTTTACTCTTCGGGTGCACAAATTGAGTTGTCACGGTCTCAACCTGTTTATCTGCACAAGTAAACTTAAACAAAGATCAAATATAACAAGGGGTAAGGTTTTCGGTTAGGTCATAACTGTTGTCAATATTTATTTCGGTCATAGGCATACTGATGATCCGTCCATGATCCGTATAGACTCAAGGCGTGGCCCAAAGACATTGGGGCGTTTCAAGAGGCTATACTTTACATTTAGGATGGTTGAGTCCATTGTAGTCACTTGGTCCGAAGGTCACACATTCCCCGGTCACAAGGAAGTGCTTCACTCCTCCTTAGATAGTAGTCATACCCGTTACTCACCAAGTATAACCCTCACCAACCTTCTCTCCCTAGGTCCCCAACTCTGCACTTTGAGTGACACATGCCTCCTGGACACAATCATTTCCGGCTTGTTAGCCGACCAGTCATAGACATGCTACGGCGCAGAAGTTACATTCCTCGTTTGATAACCATGGCTTTATGCCTCGTCACAGTTGATGGATAGTCTCTAGAGAAGCCCAAGACTGAGGAAGGACAGTGTATCCCATCAATCCTTTCCTCACCTTCCAGATCTACAACGCCTTTTGTTGACGCTGCTCAGCTACTCTGTCGTGGGTATACCGGTTGTCACGCCCTGGTATACCCTGGCCTTTGCTTGACACGGACAGCATTTTACCGAACGGAGATCACCCGTTAGGCCCCTACCGTCCATGGTTTCGAACAGATCCTTCCAGAACCACGAACTCAACCGAAAGAACAAATGCCTCACGAATGTTTACATATTGACAACAATTATTTCCACCTACCCCTTAAACCTCACCAAGGGAACTACTCACACATAATGGAAAACATAAATACAAAATAAAATGAACACATGAATGAAAGGAAATTTGAAATACTTGATATAAAAATACCTAAGACAACAAATATGAATGAAAGGAAATTTGAAATACTTGATACAACGGAATTGAAATACGAAAAACAAATAAAGTGTTTGGTGCGAAAAATGCAAAATGACAAAGTAAATTATTTTCTTGGTGAACTAACAAAAGTCTAAGTCTAGAAGAGCACTAGAAACTGATGTGTAAGTGTAAAAATCCGTTCATCCCCCCAAAACTACTAAAACTCTAAAAACTGCCCTCTGCCAGCCACACATGCTGAAGTTTATATAGCAATTCGATAAACCCTAGCCGGCAGACCAAATCTGGCAGATTATTTCCTTCCATATTTAGCTTGATCCTTGATTTGATTTGATAGATAATGGATCTCCAGCGGATTTGGGATTGACTCCACATTATTCCAGATCCTTCCATTGCTAGAATTCGCCAGAATCTTCCGGGCAATCTCCTCCACACGTCTTTCCATATATAGCTCCAGCTGCTGACTGCTGTTGACGGGAATGGTCATACTAGCCTCTTTCTTCGGTTGGCCTCATACCAGGTGGTACACTTCGAACGTTCCCGCGCCTCGAATGGTTCTGAGGGGTACTTCATCGAGCTCTCTTCCTGGTTCATATATAGCCCATCTCTGCTGACTGCGTCTGCTGTGATGGCCTTACTGCTTCCTTCGGTTAGCCTTACACCAGGTGATACACTTCGGAGGTTCCCGCGCCTCGAATGTTTCTGAGGGGACTTCGCCGAGCTCTCGTCCTGGTAAGTTTCACTTCTGGAAGCTTGGATAGTTTTGTTCCGGTAATGCCCATTCTGACCATATTTCGTGCATATGCCCTTTTCCGAGCTTCCTCCTCCTGAATACCTGTTTTCTCCCCTAGACGACTCAAACAGAACAAAAGAAAGAGAAAAATAGGGACAAATGGCCCAAAAGTCAAAGACGCATCACGCGCCACCTCCGCCGCCACTGCTCTCAACCAGCTCACGCGCCTACCTCCAGTCCGCCGTCGACTTCTCCACAGATCTAGACCGCGCCGTTCACGGTCGGCTGATTGGCGCCGGAAAAGAAATCTGGTGGCTGCTGCTAGGCGTTCCGAAGAAGGCGACTGCCTGAATCGAGCAGGGATCGGCGGTGATAGGTGTTGTGTGTGGGCGGAACCAAAATTTCTGTGGTGCAGAGACGAAAACCACGCTGCACTCGGTTGGCTGGAGAAGAAGGTCGCGCTTTGCGTGCAGAGGCTGGATCTGTGGAGAGGTCGATGGGTCTGGATCCAGCGTGAGCACTGGTCGCGGCTGTTGAGTCGCGCAGGGGTCGACGGCGGACTGGAGGTAGGCGACGTGAGGTGGTTGAGAGCGGTGGTGGCGGAGGCGCAGCGGCAGGAGGTGGCGCGGCCGCTCTGTGCGGTGCAGATGCAGGGAACCGGCGGCTTCTGGTGGTGAGGGGGAATGACGGCGAGTGGCAGCTGGCGGCTGGAGAACGGCGATGAGGGTGTGGGTGGCTGGGATGAGAGAGGAGTGGGGCCCACTAGAAATAAAAAAAAATAAAAAATAAAGTAAACGGCGTTTAAACGCCGTTTAACGGACGGGTTTATTTGCACCATTGTTTCGGGAGTTCAGGGAGGTCAACGCTCTAGGGGGGTCTAGTTCAGGGGCTAATCTGCACTTTAACCCTTTTATATTTTTATCTATTTGTGTTTTTTTTTCCCTTTGCTTTTTGGTGGTGATGGAAGTTGTAACTTGTAAGCATCTACGACCGCAAATGGGATTCAGTGTACCATATTTTATGTCACACTTTGTATCTTATTTTCAATTTTGTTTAATTTCTTATATATATTTTCTTCAATTTCAACTTTATATGATTTAGTTTAATTTTGTGATTATTAACTAGGGTTTATTTCATCAATTTAGGGTATATAATTATTTTTTATCATTTAATTTCACTTTTATTAACTAATAATAGGTTGATAAATTCAAAGTTTTAAAAAAATAATTTTTTGAAATATAAATTAAATATAATTCATAGTATTATACTCCCTCCGTCCCGCTATTCATGACACGTTACTTTTCGGCACGGAGATTAAGGAGTGTAAAATTAAGGATGATTAATGTGTAGTGTTATTTTAATTAGGGAAAAGTATCAATTAAGCCCCTGTCGTGGTGACCCTTTTCACTTCTGGCCCCCTATACTCGAAGGGGTATCAACTAAACCCCTGAACTAAATAAAATTGAATAATTTCACCCCTTGCCCTAACCCCCAGTTTGACGTCGTCTGTGTAATTTAATTATTTAATTTTTTTTAATGCGGACCCCACACTTACTTAGTACATTGGCGGGCTTCCTAACCGATGGCCATATGAATCGTCTCTTCACCCTCTTCACTCTCAAACCTTCATCCATCGTTGAATCAGGCGATTCCAGAGAAGACGAGCGAGAGGAAGACGAAGCTGTTGTGTCAGGCCACCAAATCACGATCAAGGTAAGCTATCTACTCTGTTTTTGTGGTGGAAACCTCATAAGTTTCAGAGCATGCAATTTTATTTGGATGTCAGAATTTTCTAGGTCTTATTGTTTTCGCACTTGCAATGGTTGAATGTGAACTGGTTTTCTTGTTTTCTTTTTCTTTTTGTTGCAGCATGCGTCGTGTAACCTTCGTTTTTAATTATTGGGGTATTTGGAAGAAGGATTTAGAAACTGCAAAATTGGTTTATGATGGCTATAATTCTGTTGAAATTGACGAAAACGTTGATGACATGAGTCTTGATCGTATATTTGAAGAATTTGCTAAGTGTTATGATAGTAGACCTAAGAGTGTGTATGCTTTGGATGGAGATTATACCATTGAAAAGGGATTAGTGTTACTTAGGAATGATGAGCATTGTAAAAAAGTGTTTGATTATCTTGAGTTGCTTGGAGCAGAGGAGATTCTTTTGTTTGCTGACCATGAAAGAGATCCCCTGCCCCCTGTTACACTTTTACCATTGTTTGATGAGGAAAAGGAAGGTGATCAATTAGAGGATATTCATGGGTTGGAGATCGAAAAGGAGGGTGAGGGGGTTGATGCCGAGATTGGAGAAGATGATGCTGTAGAAGAGGATGATGGTATAGGTGTAAATGAAATAAGTAGTGAGCATGAAGGGGATGAGCATGATCACACTTTTTCTGATCCTTTAGGGATTGGTTCGGACTCTGATTCTAGTACATACAGTGACAATGAGTCAGAGAGTGATGAAGATATAGTGAATGAGGAGTGCATGATAGGATCTGGAGAACAGGGACAGCAAGGGAACTTTGCACTAGGCATGACCTTTGCCGAGGCAAAGGATTGTAGGGAGGCTTTGGCAAGATATTCAGTGACATTTGGTTACAAGCTTAAGTTCATGAAGAATGAACCTAAGCGAGTTAGAGTTGTATGCATCAGTGAAAATGATTGTCCCTTTGTATTGCTTGCATCGGCTGATGGAGATAAAGAGGGGTTGATCATAAAAACTCTAGTGGCAGAGCACACTTGTGCAAGGCAAAGAGAAGTGCCAAGTGCTTCTCAAAAATACTTGGCAAATTATTTCAAAGATACAGTCTACAGGAATCCTAGATTCAGTGCGAAGGATATGCAGGGACATGTTAAAGAGCACCTGAAACTACATGTGAGTATGGGGAGGTGTAAGAGAGCAAAGAGAGCAATAATCACCAAGCTTGGAGGCAGTTACAAGCAGGAATTCAACATGTTGATTGGTTATATTGAGAAGGTGAAGGAGACCAACCCTGGTTCAAAGATGGAGCTTCAATTGAGCAAGGATGAATTGGCTAACGGTAGGAGGGTCTTTAAGAGACTGTTTGTTATGTTTGATGCCTGCAGGCAGAACTGGAAGGGGGGTTGTAGGCCCCTGATTTCTTTGGATGGTTGTCACCTTAAAGGTGTAACATTTGGTTGCCTTCTAACTGCGGTTGGAAAAGATGGCAATGACGGTGTGATTCCTATTGCTTGGGCAATAGTGAATAAAGAAAACAAACACAATTGGAGCTGGTTTGTGAGTTGGCTGAAACAAGAGCTCCAACTTGGAGATGGTGCAACTGTTACCATAATGAGTGATATGCAAAAGGTACTCTCTATATTAATTGATACATTTTGCTTTGGTGGTGCAACTAATACATGGTTTTTTTGCTTGTTTTGCTAGGGGTTGATGGAAGCTGTGAAGGACCAAATTCCAGAGGCAGAGCACAGGTGGTGTGCACGGCACATATACTCCAACTGGAGTAAAAAATAGAGGGGAGAGGAGCTGAAAAAACGATTTTGGATGGCAGCATGGAGCTCATTTCATGAGGAGTTCAAACTCAGTTTGGCCAAGATAAGCTCCATCAAAAAGAGTGCAGCTGAGGACCTCATGCACTACCCTCCTCAGAATTGGTGTCGTGCATATCAATCAACCAGGTGCAGTACTTATATGGTAGACAATAACATTTCCGAGTCCTTTAATTCTAGCATAATGCAGGCTAGGCATAAGCCAATCATAAGTATGCTTGAAGACATGAGAGTCTTAGCCATGTCTAGAATTAGGGATAGAAAGAGAAGTGTTGCCTCGTGGAAATGGGATTGGTCACCAAATCGCATGAAGTTATTTGAAATTGCAAAAACTGAATCTATGTGTTGCAATGTAATATGGAATGGTGAGGATGGGTACGAGATAGGGGAAGGTATGGACAAGCACACTGTTTCTCTGGATCAAAAAAGGTGCACTTGTAGAATTTGGGAATTAACTGGTATTCCTTGCTGTCATGCTCTGGCTGCCATGTACTCTTCATCTCTGGATCCCATGAGTGTGATGTCGCACTGGTATCACAAATCAACATTCATGAAGTCATATGAACACTCCATCAAGCCTGTACCAGGTTACAAGTTCTGGAATGTTAGAGAATCTGATGCCATAGAACCTCCACCTGTGGAGAAGAAAATTGGGAGACCGAAGAAGGTAAGAGTCAGAGCAAAACATGAGCCAAGGACGAGCCACAAGTTATCAAAGATAGGACAGAAACAACACTGCAGCATCTGCAAGAGTGAGAGCCACAAGAAGTATAACTGCCCTCAAAGACCAGTTCAGGTATCCTTTTAACATTGAAACAACTAACCTTGAAGTTGGTTATTGATTTGCTCTTATATGTTATAGGTTACACAGGAAACACAAGATTCTATTAACTCTGGAGTTGGCTTGTATATTAACCCTGAAACTGGGAGGACAGTTCTACATGTAAGTCCATCAATTAACCAATTTATTCATTCAATATACACTGTCAAAGAAGTTAACCAATTGATGTGTTGTTTGTAATAGAGTGGCAGCTCACAGTCAGTTGTGATAGATGAGGGAACCCCTCGAGTTGCTGATCCGAACACGAAATTTGCAATACCAAATGAACTTGAGTTGAGGAAAGAAAAGAGAAAGGAACTTCAAACTGGTGGAGAGGGACAGAGTTCAAAAGCAAGGAAGATTGCCTCCAATCCATTCAAGCCTCCAAGAGGCAAAGGAAAACAGGCGCAGGTTCAAGCAATCCTCAGGAGGTCACCGCGAGGAAAAAATGTGAATTCAACTGCTGGATCAACCAGTTGAATTGGCATTTCGGATGATTGATCTACTGGTGTTTTTTGTTTTTGATGGCTTCAACAAACACTTGTGTTGGCAATGAACAAAAACTTGTGTTTTTTATTTATGGTTTTTCTGTTTTCAAACTTGTAATGCCTAGACTTCATGTGATTGCTATACTATTTTGTTTATTGAAGTTTCCTGCCAAGGATGAATGTTGTTGGATCAGTTTATAATTCTTGTTACTTTGGTGTATGAAAACTCGAGTTTTTGCTTACCATTTTATTCATACAAAACAGGGGATAATACATGAAATATGCCTCATTCAATAGGCAAATATATACTTTATTTCATAGGTAAAATATATTACATGAAATGCTTATCTTACATCAACCAAGAACCAAAATGAACCAAAATGACAATGCCTATCATTTCATAAAAAAGATAGGTGCCGAGAGCCAAGCAAGATCAAGCTACATAGACAAACTAAACTAAGCTAGAGCGAAATATACAAACATCAACCAAGAGCCAAGCAAGATGTATGTCATAAATCTACTTTTCTTCCTTATCTTCCTTGATTCTTCTTTCAAAGCTTGCAAAACATCCCAAAGCTTAGCAATTTCACTATCCACATCAATGCTTGACCTTGAGCTTTCCTTGAACTTCAAGAGCTTGAGATTCTCCCTTTTCAAGTCATTGATAACTTCCTTTGCTCTTTCACTCATAGGTTCGTCCATCCAATCAAAATAACCACAATTTTTTGTCTAAGATATGAAAAAAAAGGAGTTCAAGCGACTTAAAATTCAACTAAAACACAACCAATGAAACCAACGCACATACCTTCCAATTCCGACAACCGTAGAACCTCCTACCGGGGTTATCTTCTGTCCATGATGTCATCAAGGAAGCCCTACACTTTTTACCTTCGCACGCACAAAACTTTGGATTATTCTCCCATTCATCGCACTGACGTCGACTGCTCCATGAGCTCGACGAATTCCCACCGAAAACTGTATTGAAACTCATGAATCTAATCGAAGACGAAGAACATCGACAAACCCTACACCAATTTCACTAACCTAAACGCAAATTCTCCCGAATTCTGAAGCCCTATCGCGAGTTAGGGTTCATCAAATTTAAATTTTACCCCAAATTTAAAAAGAGGGTTGAGGCCGTTAAGTGTGGGGCCCGCATTAAAAAAAATTAAATAATTAAATTACACAGACGGCGTCAAACTGGGGGTTAGTGCAAGGGGTGAAATTATTCAATTTTATTTAGTTCAGGGGTTTAGTTGATACCCCTTCGAGTATAGGGGGCCAGAAGTGAAAAGGGCCACCACGACAGGGGCTTAATTGATACTTTTCCCTTTTAATTAACACAGCCAACCATTAACATATAGACAACATTCATTTTTGACAGGCCGGCCGTCGACTTCCCTTTATCTTCGGCGACCGCCGATTTCCTTTCATCTCCAACAACAGCCAACTATCCTTTCTCTCTGGTTGCCAACACACCAAATCCGACAACAAACCAAAAAAATCCGGCAAATACTCAGATCCCCAAATCACTAAATCACCAAATCCAAATCCAAATCCGACAACAAATCCAGCCAACTTTCATCTCCGGCAACAAACCAAAAAACTTCCTAGATCACCAAATCCACAATCTGCGCCTGTGAAGTCGATGGAGGCGGCGACCCAATTATTGAACCAAGATCTGCATCGTCGCCGCTGTTAGGGTTCCTTCCCTCTGCATCATCTTCTCGCTCAAGCCGCCGTCGTTGCTATTCGCCGGATTTCAGAAAGGGGCGCGGAGGAGGCGGCACAAAGGGTGGAGGCGGCGACCCGATCATTGAAGCCAAGATCTGCACCGTCTTCTCGCTCAAGCCGCTGCTACTAGGATTTTTTTCTCCACCACTACAGTGGAGGCGATGGAGAAAGGGATTTGCAGGTGAAGGGCGGTGCCGATGAGGTGCGAGGGTGGAGGCGCAGGAGGGTGGAGATGGTGAGGTGCGGTAGTGGAAGCGGTGGAGGCGTGAAGGGGGAAGCGGAGTCGCCGTGCCGTCGCCGTGGAAGATGAGAGGCGGCGAGGTTGTAGCAACTGAGAAAGAGAGAGCAATCGGGAGAGAGAGAGGGGGTGGAGTGATTGACGAGTTAGGGAGAGAGAGTGTTTTCTTTTTAATTAAAGTAGGTTTTATTAGGCATTTTATTAGTGCTTTAATTAAGATTAACTATCCCTTATTATTTCCTAAAATAGAAACGAGCCATTATTAATGGGACAACCCGAAATGGAATACGTGCCATTAATAGCGGGACGGAGGGAGTAATAAATTTTATTTTTATACAAAATATTTTTAAAATAATAAATATAAGCATGGGACACAGTGGCACACATAAAATCATGGGACACTGAATCTCATCCCGCGAATGAGACCGTACCTTCGTGTACCTCCGTGTTTCATTCTTAATTTTTATATTTTATAATTGTTTATTATAAAAATAAAAAATAGTACTCCATCGGTCTTAATAGTAATGTAATGTTTCATTTATTTTTTGGAACGTTTCAATACAAATATCACATTCCCTTTTTGACATCAATGTGAAACCACAGTGTTGTTTATGTGCAACGGAAGAAACCATCGAGCACTTATTTTTTAAGTGTAATTATTATGGAAAAGCGCGGGATGAACTGAGTGACAAACATGATTTTCGTACCTCAATTTCACATGATTTGTTGTTATTTCTCTTCATGTTTTGCTTGTGAATGCTTGTTTGTGCCCTAATGTTTAGTTTTATGAAGATTTGATGCTTGGTTGTAGATTTGGTGTGATTTCAGGAAAAATCAAAGATAAATTTGAGAATTGTGAAAACATGAGGTTGAAGTACATCTCAAGAGGAATCCGTGAGCACAAACGACGACCAAATCAGAGCTCGGACGAGAGAGAACGGAGCCGAATAAGCGGACTGCGCACAAAGCCCAAGACCTCGCGGTCCCGGTAGTGGCCGCGGGCCGGGCCTCTGCTCCAAAATCGTCCAGAAAGCACGAACGCAGCCGCGGGCCCGACCGCGGACCTCTCCAACAGCTCCCCCACGGTCCTACGCAGCGGTCACGGTCAAACACGAAATTGATGCTTTTGGTGGGGCCCATACGTGATTTTCAGCTCTTAACCCCTTTTCTTCCCTCATTTTTCACATAATCCACCACAAATCACCTCTCCAAACCCTGACCTCCATTTTTTTTTTCTCCTCCAACCCACCAATCTCTTTTATCATTTTCTCTCTTCCACACATTAGAACAACACCAAAATCAAATAAAGAAGATGAAGACTTGGAAATGAGCTCATCAAGATTACATGATTGAAAATCAAGATTATATAATTTGTCTATAAATCTCTATCTCTTTATATCTATGTTTATGTTTTCTTATGACTTGAGATTTGTTTTTATTATGAATATGTTTGGCTAAAATCTCTTATCTTAGGGATTAAATTAGATGGATTTGTAATTGATTGATTTACTTGTTCAATATATATCTTGATTGTGCTTATTAATTGTTATATTTTCAAGCACTAGATTTATCTCTTGTATGATTGGTTGGCCACCTTTTGTACATTTCTAATTTGTGATTTGAATCGGGAGATGATAATTACCATAGATTAGGAGTTTGATACACATCATCTCAATAATATAGATTTGGGGGCTGAAAATCGCGTCTGGGCCCACCAAAAGCATCAATTCTGTGTTTCTCCCGCGGTCACGGCCGTGACCGCGGCGTAGGACCGTGGGGGAGCTGCTGGAGAAGCCCGCGGCCACTACCGGGACCGCGGGGTCCTGGGCTCTGTGCGCAGTCAACTTGTTCGGCTCTGTTCTCCCTCATCCGAACTCTGATTTGGTCGCCGTTTGCGCTTACGGATTCCTCTCGAGATGTACTTCAACCTCATATTTTCAAAATTCTCAAATTGATCTTTGATTTTCCTTGAAATCACTCTAAAACTACATCAAGCCATCAAATCTCAACAAAATTCAAATTTGGGATACAAACACTTATTCACAATCAATTCATGGGGAAAAATGACAACAATTCATGCAATATTGAGGTACGAAAACCATGTTTGTCACTGAGTCAATGGTATAATATCCAGATAAAGGCACATTCTTGGACAGAGGAGAAGATTTTTTTTTATTAACTCAATGCTGATCAAAATCTGGGAAACAATGACTTTATAGAGCAATGATAGCAGTGTTACTCTATCATATTTAAAAAGAGGGGAATGCAAGGAAGTTCAGAGCAGTGAAGCAGGAAGCTGAGAGAGTAAGCAGAGCATGCATGATTATATTGGCCATGAGATGTTCAAAATTTCCTAAGTTAGCTAGATTGCTTCAACATTAAAAGTGACATTGTAATTGTTGTTTGTTCGTTTGTACTTTTCAACTGTTACATTTGGTGAAATAAAATTTTATCTACCATATATATATATATATATATATATATATATATATATATATATATATATATATATAATTTTCACCAACCCATTTTATCTACCTTTTACACATTTCTTAATCTCCGTGCCAAAAAGCTATGTGACATTACTATTGAGACGGAGGGAGTATTATATAATAAATTTTAATTAATATTTATTATTAAAAATAAAATATATATATTCTAATTTTAAATTAATTAATCAAAATAATTTATTATTAATTCAAATAAACATAAAAAAATTCTAAACCCTAATTAGATGAGTGAACCTTTATTAATTATTCCTATCCTTTTATTATATTAAATATAATAAATTAACATAGAAGAAAAAATTAATTAAAAATTATGTGAAATTATGAGTGGAACACGGTGGTACACGCTAAATTGTGCGACAGAGAATCTCATATGATATAAAGGACTCTTAAGTGGCCTCCACTATTTCAGAGTCACTTTTTCATGATGGGCTCTTTATATTCGAAGTTTCTAATTTTATTTTTAATTTATATATTTTTAAAAATAAATTAAATATTAAAATTAAAATTAAAAGAATTACATTAATATAAAAATTAAAACCGTACATTAATTAAAAAAATAAAATTACAATAAAAATAAAATTGAACATTATATGAATTTACGCACCTGATTCACGAATCCAATTTTTTTGGGGGGGGGAGGATTCGCCGCGTGGCGAATCGCCCCCGCCCCCTACGCATACCCGATACTGCAATGTGCTATTTTTTAGAGAATCCATGCATCATAGGTCACAACCATCTTTTAGTGAAATTCCAACTCCGCCGGAGTCGTTGTCGGCGTATTCTTACCCATGAGGATGTAGTCGGCGATGTCTCTTTATGTTTGAGAGAAAACATTCATGACTTTGACCATGTTTTCCATGGTTGTGACGACTATTTCTTGTTTTTTCAGAAATGAAGGAAATGAAGATGAATAAAGATCTACTTTAGAGATTTTTAAAGATAGAGCTATCATGGCACCCACCAATAAAAATGTGGATTCGATAAATGATTGGGTCATGTCCTTGATGCCTTCCGAAGAAAGAGTATACTTTAGTTTTCATACAATTTGCAAAGAAAAAGTTGATCTGGACAATGAAGTATTTTAATTCAATATCTCAACACGATCAAGTGTTCAGGAATAAAGATTATCGAGTCATGAATCAAACTGAATGAGGGGTGCATGCATCATCTTGTTTCTCGAAAAATATCGATCCTCAAATGAGTTTAATTTGCAATGGTACTAGAATAATAGTAACTAAACTCGGGGACCATGCGATTGAAGCCAAACTCATTTCAGGAAATAATGCAGGCAAGAAGTTTCCTATTGTCAAAATGATCATGAGCCCATCGGATTTCACTAAATTCTCCGTCAAATTTCAAAGGAGACAGTTACCCCTTTGTTGGGAACCTTGTGGAATATCCTAACCCTTGTTTTGATGATACCAAAATTCATAGGACTTATATGTAATAGACTAGAATCGTTTTGAACTCAAGTGTTAGAGTTCGTTTCTAGTTTAGTTGCGGTGTCGAAGACTGAAGACTGAAGAACGAAGACTGAAGACTGAAGACTGCAGTTACCAACTGAAGTATTAGTTGAAGAATCAGTTGAAGACTGATTATTTAATGCGCGCAAAGGACTGATACTAAAGTCAAGTATCAGTTGAACATTCCTCCTAGGACTGATCTTCCAACGTTCAGAGGAAGCCACGTACGCACAAGTACAGCCGCATTAAATGCAGAGATCTCAGAATATCTTATCTCTGCAGAGGTCATTCCTATCTGGTGGTTACTTTTCAGAGATGTCACATCTCCTGTCCATCAAAGAGAGTCGTTTCCACACAGACAAGGAACCTCGAAGATTGAAGCCTCAGCCCAAATTCGAATTGCTCTCCAACGGAAGAAATCTTGAGGATGATTTACGCCAATGGATCTATTCAAGAGTTCTCCTACAAATAGCGCTCGAGGATCACTTCAACCTTCACCGATTCAACGACATAAGCTGAAGCTCTGCCAAAATAGCTACTCAGCCTAAAGCTTAACCGCCCCAAAGGTTGAATCGAAGAAGAGAATTCCAAAGCCAAAATCAGTCACTGCTGATTGCATACATTCTCTTAGACCCTAGGCATATATCTGTTTACCTAGAAGCCAAAGGTCAAACTTGCTTCAAAGAACTTGTTCTTTGTAAGTATAGTTGGCACTCGTTCAAACCTCCTCCCCATAAGAGTGTTTGAGTGGTTCGGAGTTCAGGAAGGTACTCTGAACTCTGAGTGAAAAGTCTGAGCACGAGGTGTGCTTAGCAGGGAAATCCTACGCGAGGTGTGTGGGTGCTGAAGAAGGGTTTTCTTCAGTTTACGGTTGTGTGCACCAGGCAAGCACACGGGTACGGTTTGCAGTGCACCAGTGAAGCACTTGCGGAGTGGATTGTTGGTCTGATCAACCAACCGTGGATGTAGGAAAGGGTTTTTCCGAACCACGTAAAAGTCTCTGTGTTATTTACAGCTTTCAGTTTTATATTCTTACTTGTGCTATTTCAATTGATAAAACTGAATACTGAATAACAGCAAATAGAAACCTTAATCCAACAACCTGCTCCACCGAGGCTATTACGAAACTAAGTTTAATTTTCGCTGCGTATGATATCAATCTGACTGAACTATCCTCTGATAGTAAGGAAGAGTGATATCATCTCTATCTTTGCAAACACGACTGAAGCCCTTACTTGGATCAGTTAAGTTCCAGTAACTTAACTGATAACTCATTATTGAAGAGCTTTCAGTATCAGTCGTCAACCCTGTTGGTCAAAACTGATTTCAGTAAAACAGGAGTCCTTGTTTGCGTGCAAAGTTTCGTTTTGATCTCTAACTGAGATCCCTCTGATTGAGGTCAGTAGATTAAGTCAAAAATAGCATATAGGTGTATTTCCCCCCCCCCCATACACCTATTCGAGACCCTCAGGACCTAACACCCTTGAGTGTTTATTTTGTTGTGACGATAAACAAAAGTCAAAGGTCAATCTCTTTCAAATGTAGGTCTATACCTACCGAAATCTGTATTCAGCCATGGCACGGGTCACTAGCAAAAAAGGTCTCAAAATATTAATATGCGACGAGGATGGTCAAACACACAACACAACGACTAATGCGGTGTACGATGGAATTTTCTATAGATTGTAATGTAAGTATAATATACTTTCGACAATCTTATTGATTTAATAAAATTGAGAGCCTTTTACTTTGTCAAAACGTAATTTTTACGTTGATGCTCAAGCACATTTTCAAATTGCATTTTCACATTTCGTGAAAACAAAAAGGTCTTTACTTTTTAATTAATCTCATTATTTGTTTTATGGTTTATGTGATAAGCAATGCCGCGCGAACTCTCATGCATATGTCTACTAGACCCTTTAACATTGACATCTAAAGTTGTTTTATCAAAAATAAGCAAGCACTTTCTCGTATACTTTTTTAGTTGTTTATTTGTACAAAAATGGTACTATTAAATTTTAAAATTTACGTTGTTCATGTTCTTGCAGAAAATACTTTTCGTTGTGGAGAAAGCAATGAACAAACCTATTCTTTTATATACTCTTTTAGTATAGTTTGTGTGAACTTATTTTTCAATAATACTTTCATTCATCATAGCACTTATTCTAATTAAATTTGTTAACATTACCACTTCATAATGCATAATTTAAAAATTTATTAAATTTTTAAAGTTATTACATTCAAGGAATTCGATCGGGTTAACCGCTAGTAATTTAATTTAAAATAGGATGTCATTGATTTCACTCGCATGTACACATCTCATGATCGCGATTTGTAGGGTTTTGTTTTTGGAGCGAGCATTTTAAACAGGGTAAGTATTTGCAGAAATAGTAATAATGAATGAAATTATTTAATGGAAAAAGAATGAGCAGCATGTGAGTATGACTATACACTTAAATTAATTAAGAAAAGTCAAGCAAAGGCGGCGCAGGCGGTCCTGGTCCGGTAGGTGAAGAAAACCTGGGCGGCGGCGTAGTGGGCGAGGGCGCCGACGAGGACGAAGACGTGAAAGATCTGGTGGCTGTGGCCGGCGAGGTCGAAGCGGCCGGGCAGCCAGCGCTCGGGCACGCGGGTGACGTAGAAGAGCGTGCCGAGGAGGTAGGAGGCGGCCATGGCGGACTCGTAGGCGAGGATGAGGTCGCGGTGCGGGTCCCGCCAGTTGAGCACGAGGGCGTGGAGGGCCGGGAAGAGCCCGAAGAGCCCCATCGACACGAAGAGGAGGGCGCGGAGGGGCCGGTACCGAGGGGCCGAGAGGGGCGGCGACAGCAGGGCTGCCATGGTGCACAGCCCCATGGCCGTGATCCCGCTCAGGTACAGCAGCTGCCACCCGGGGCTGCACTGGAATATGTAGTAGATCGGCGGGAAGAAGGAGGTGATGATCATCACCGCGATGCCCACGTAGTCCAGGCGGAGGAGCTGGAGGCTCAGCCGCCGCGAGTGGCACGAGAAGAGGTGGCACACGCTGCTGCACAGCAGGCACAGCATGCTGCCGCACAGGAACACGTACAACGGCCACCGCCGAAGCCCCCCGCCCCCGCCCCCGCCTTCATTCACTTCTACCACCCATGGTGTTGCCACCTACATGCATGTTTAATTCATTTAATTAACTTGCATATGTGAATTGAATCATACTCCCTCCTTCCAATATAAATGTCTCATAAGTTTTGAGCACGGAGATTAAGAAATGTGTAAAAAGTAGATAAAGTGGATTGGTGAAAATTACTTAAATATTAGATATAGAGAGAGGATATGTTATCAAAAAAAGGAATGGGACATTAATATTGGGATGTCCCATTGTGAAAACTGAGACATTTATATTGAAACGGAGGGAGTATATATATATATATATATATATATATGTCTTACCCGTGATGTTGACAATGACACCAGGTTCTTGGAGGCGTTGCCTTCTGCAGTCGTTGGAAACTGCCTGCACTCACAAGTTTTACTTAATTACTTATTAATTGGTGAATGGTGAGATTTTGAAGGATTGGAAATTAATTGATGGCTTATTTGATTAATTAGTTAGTTGATCTGTCATCTAATTCAAGATGATGGGATAACTCTATGATCATGACTAGTTCTAGCCAGATGGTGAATAATTCTGTTTTGCTTTCTTTTCTTCCATTAATGCTAAATTTAATTCGATTTATGGAACCATTAAAACACTCACTGTTTAGCGAATGTGTTTGCAGTCACCTAGTCTAGGGTAACTCCCTCCGTCCCACTTCAAGTGATCCAATTTCTATTTTGAGTTGTCTCACTTCAAATGACCAAACTTAAATTTAGAAATAAAATTAGACATTTAATACTACGTCTCACCACTATTTTACACCTTTATGACACATTTCTTAATCTCCGTGCTCAATTTTTTTGGGTCATTTGAAGCGGGACGGAAAGAGTAAGTTGCAAAGAAAATTGATCCACAAAGAACAAGAGAGAGAGAGAGAGACTTAATTAATTGCTTAAATTCATTGCAAGAAAAAGATTTGAGCCGCCTTCTAAAATCCAGATTTACAATTTCTGCCTTAATTCACACAAAACATTTATCAGATCAGTTGTTGAAAACTTACTCAGAAATCATGGCAATGAAATCTGCGACATGAGGCACATGGATTAGATTAGCAACTGTCAATCCCACAAATAACATGAATCCCAGTAAATGCCTGCAAAAAAATCAAATCAAAATACAAATAATCATCATTTAATTAATTACATAAATCGAGATTTAAGATCAAAAAACACTTACGTCCAAACATTAAGTGTCTCATTATGCCACCTAAAAATGCTGAAGAGGGCTTCTTTGAGAGGCCAATTAGCCCTATAATAATCCAAGATATACTCATTATCCTTCATGTATTCCGGCAGCTCGTTGAACGATAAAAATCGGTAATTTTTCCCATCATCGTCATCATCATCATCAATCGTCGTCGTCTTCTTCTTCTTCTTCTTCTTTTTCTTCATCTCCGTCACTGCTTCCGATTCACTCAAGAGATAAATCTTCCGGTTCTCGTCATGATCCATCTGGATTTTCCTCCTCCTCCAAACAGTGATCATGCTGGTTTTCTCATGCACAAAATCCTGATTATGGATTTAGCAAGAAATGTGAAAACCCTAGCTAGCTATGATCAATTTAATTTATGTTTTGTGTGATGATAGTCGAGATGTGGGATTGGAATTTTGATGGGAGAATATACGTGTGTGTGGAGAAGAGAGTAATGAGCAACTAACTGCACCAACAACCCAAATATATAAAGGAATGGGTTTGTTTGGTTGCTTGAGTTATTTGACTGTCTCAAGAGTTAGGTTTCACACATATGGGTAGGTTATCAATAACTTCTCCATGCTTTCCTTATTCATTTCATTTTTTGTGGACATACATACAACATGTATTAATTAAGCTCTAAATTAATTAGACGTATCTTACAATGTATATACTCATCTATATTTTTTATTTTCTTATAAAAGGGATTAGATTATAATTCTTGTGTGATCGATTGCAATAATTTCGTCTCTAGTGTTTAATTTATTGACTGTATATTTTTTGGGAGTATGTAACTTTTTGGGGGTAGCTGTAAAGTGATGAATTATTTTTCAAAAAAATATATTTAATTTTTATTCGGAGTGATAATACATTTCATGCTCAATTAGCTCTTGCAAAATGGAGGCGTTTTTATTTAGAAGTTCAATAAATTTTCAGGCCTCTAAGATTAGGTTGGAATAAAGCTAATTGCCACTACGGAAAAAAGTCTTTGTGGACGGTTTTAGATGATTAATATATTAATTTATTAATTAATGTAAGAATGAGAACATGACTTTATCTAAGTAAAATTTGTTGTCCTAATTACCACCAAAGATATTATAGGACACCTAATTAACATTTTTTCGAATACTAATTTTATTGATTAATTGTCGTATATATACTTTTTATATATAGTTGTCTATGTTAGGATTGAGTTGAGCATTCTCAACCGGTTTAAAATAATTAACATATATATATGTAATACTCTTACATTGTTAGAAATTCAATAAACAAAGAATTTATTTTCAATAAATGATGAAGTAAATTTTTGGTTTTACTTAAAAGATTTTGTCAAATGAGTAAAAGATGTTGAGTGTTTGTTCTGTTTTATAATGGGATTGCTTTGAGGGCAATGGTAGTTAAATTGAAAAAATTAAAATCTATTAATTGCTTATCTTTTTAATCACTTCGAAGTTCAATTAAAGAAATGTTTAGTTGTAACACTTTTGTTGGCTGCGAAAAACGAGTTTCCCTTAAGAAACTGCAAATTAAACAATGGACCACGATTTCTTGCACACATGAATAACCTCATATATAAAACTTGCAGTCCAATTCCTTCCATTTCGGTATACATTTACACACATTTACGTCAGGATCAAGTGATACCCTTCATTCAGATAGTATCGTATATTCATGCATTTTTGTGTATAAAACAATGCAGTATTATATAAGCGATTGTTTATAATATTAAAAATCCTTTAATTAATTATAAAATTAGCTTAGTAATGAAAAATCAAGTAAATATGTGAGACGCGTATATCTCAAATAATTTACAACCAAAAAAGAAATAAGAAGAGGGAGCCCATAATGCATGTTGAAGTGTCGACATATAACTAAATTAAATGTTTTCGAAGAATGTAGCGTGCCAAAAACTGTTGGGAGGTGTTAGTTATTGAAGTTTATGAATATTAACTACCTATACCTTCCAAAGAAAACAACCCACACCTATATGAATATGAATGGATGACTGTGTGCTTCAATATTCAATTTGTCTATGTATAATGAGACACATGGCTGACATGCTGCAAAAGTCAAATCTTACGTGGCCTTAACATTGCATACGAATTAATTAAATAATAAATGAGGCAAGTTCAAATAAGCCTCTCGGGACTCATATTATCGTTGATGGAAATAATGTAGTTCGTGTGGGTGTAATAATTAGTCGAAACAGAGGGTTATCATGGAGAAAAAAAAAAAGGGCACCCATACAAATTCCATGTTAGATGTTAATTTAATTAGACTTCATTGTACTCCCTCCGTCCCAAACGAAATGTCTTGTTTTCCTTTTTGGGCTGTCCCAAACGAAATGTCCTGTTTCTTTTTTTGGCAATACACTCTCTTTATATACTTAATATTTAAATAATTTTCATCAACCCACTTTATCTACTTTATACACATTTCTTAATCTCCGTGCCGAAAAGAAATGGGACATTTCGTTTGGGACAGAGGGAGTAGTTTAATTAAAGGACTTCATTGTTGAAAGATAACAAATTATTGGGTGGTGAGCTATGTTAACTTACATACAATTTATACATGTAAAAAACAATACGTAAACTTTACTTGAGATGAGCATCCAAAAGATAGTAAATAAACGTAGTCCATATATACAAGGAGCCACAGCATACACAACATATATATTATATAGCCGTAAAAATCAAATACTCGAATGATATTATTATTAACCATACATGTACATGAAGGTTATACAGTAAATGGAAAAAGAAGTTACCCCTTGAGGAGCCCTAGCTCTTCAATAGAAGCTCGGAGGTCCGAGCTGCTGCAACCTTGGGAGGTTCGGACGATATTGGGGCTGTCGTTGCATATAACGTCAGCAAGTGGGTAGGTCCGGTTAGCATGAAGTTGGCTACTCGCACTGCTGCAGACGCCACTCAACACGACAGACTTGTGGACGCCCCCAAGCAAGCCTTCGTAGTCGGTATCTCCACTTTCCCCAACAATGACCGCCACTTTCGACAAGTCCATACCCCACCGGAGATATAAATACCTGAACAACAAGTTCCCCATAATGATTTACTGTCTCATTTCCCTTATTACCTAGTTGAACATGTCTATATTCAAGTGTGGGCAAATATTGGAGTCTAGTCTCATGATTAAGTGCATCAGACAAAAAAGCTAAATCAACTAGTCTCAAATTCCTACTCGAAAAATTTGTCTTAGAAGGGTCCACGTATTTGCTACATATGTAATACGTCAATACGACAACTACTTCATCGTGAGGTTTAGCATCATAAGAAGTAGATAGTGATGCACAACGGATATCTCATTATGAACTCTTTGATCATACTATTTATTCAGGAAGCAAATCCAATGGTTAATATGCTGTCGTCTTCTCATCTCAAAAATGAAGATGGTACTTTACTATGGTCAAATTTCATTTTTAAATCAAAGATTTACTTTGCTATGATCAAATTTCATTTTTAAATCAGAGATGGCACACGAGGGATGATATGATTCAGGCAAAGTCCAATATTTGTACAAAGAGGCATCATAAGACAAATCTATTTTTCCTGATAAAAAATAAAATAAAATAAGACAAATCTATTGATATTGATCTTCACCTGAGAGCTTGGGAACGAGATGCCAGGACTGGGATCACGTTTATCTTGCTTCCATTTTGACAATAGATAACATTACAACGTAATGCCTGAATTCTCATCAGCTTTCTCAAATCCTTTACGGGAGGGATCTGCAAAAGAAGACAAGTTATCAAGTTGCATGATGCTAATCATTGATATACAGGCAAGGCAAGGCAAGGCAAGGCAAGCAGAGCAAGCCAATACAAGAGATACTATATACTCCCTCCGTCCCTCAAATATCTTCCTAAGGGAGAGTGACACGGGTTTTAATAAAAGTTAGTTGGGTATTTGATTAGTGGAAAATGGATCCCACAAAAAGTGAAGATTGTAAGGGTAATTATTTTCAAAAATAGGTTAGGAAGATGTCTTGGGGACGATTCCAAAATGGAAAGAAAGGAAGATGTTTGAGGGACGGAGGGAGTAACACCTAATATTTCAAGCTTGAAATGATAGGCCTCAATGCCGAGGAAACAAAATATGACGTAACAACTTTACCAGTCCAGGCTTGTGAACTTTAAACGAGTAGCAGTAGTCAGCTGAAGTTTCTTCATCTTCAACAACAATGTGTTCTTCCTTTTCTCCTTTTTTATCAGTTTTAGAAGCTGCCCAACGTACTAATGTCTTTCTCAAACCCTCACCACCCCAGCGGTACTCAATATGTGAATGATAATATAAGTCTACCACAAAAGGGCTGTCTTCTGAATGAAGAGATGAATAGTAAAGATCACCACCACTGTTGCAAATGAACGAGTCAAAGTCAGTAGGTTTCAGTCCTTCGGATTCCAGAAAGGCATGTATTTCTGTAATGTTGAGTGATGTTGCTAATATAAATCCCACCGAGCCTTCGGTCCTTTCTATCTCTAGAACCTCAAAGATCTTTCTAACTGATTCAGAAAAACCAGAACTTGCATCAGAGTCCACAGCAATCACAAAAATTTGTTTCCTCCTCCTCAAAGCTGGGAACTTAGCAGTATTAGAGTTCTGATCTCCTTTTTCATTAGTAGAACCAGATTTCTGAGCACTCTTTGCCATACTCTTCGACCATGTTAGCATAGCATTTTCTATCTTGCTTCTTTGATCTCCCGAGTCTATGGAACCATCAATATTTTCTCGGATGTCAGTCTTATTTCCATCAAAAGAGAACTTTAAGTTCAATGATATATCATGTATGTCCCTCAACGAGTCATTTGGTGAATCTGACTCAGAACTTTCATCATCACAGCCGTCATTGTTCTGCAGCCAACGAGGTTTCCTTGGTTTGCAACTTGCGATTTTGGAGAGATAAGTTTTACAATGTTCTGGCCATGAGAAAAGATAAATATTCTTCAATCCATTTGCTCGACATTTAGCCCAGAGATGCTTATCAGCAACCAGCTTCAAAAGAGCATCGGCTATAGCTTGCTGATCATGGGGATCAACAAGGATACTGTTGTCCAGTACCTGCAATCAACAAAAAGAAACCAATGTATATATAATCTCTAGATGAAAAATTATGTCCCTTGAATCCTTATAGGAAGAATATGTATCAGGAGAAAGTGAAATACCCTGTCTATGTCAACAGGGCCACCATTTTTTGTTGCAACAATAGGTAAACCATGTGCTGCAGCCTGTTACAGAAAACAAAATGGTAACCAGCAGAGAATTGTATATGTCAAGGCTTAAATAAATCGTAAAAACAAGGGATACCTCAATCAGTGTAAGCCCAAAGGGTTCGATAAAAGCTGGATTTATGAAAACCCCCTGTCAAAAACAATACGCTTAGGCTTTAACTATAACAGTGTTCTGTAAATACCAAAATAAAGGATACCAAGAAAAGTTGTGTCCAAAGAAGCACCAAGGAAATACAAAAGAATAGGTACCAACTACCAACACATGTTGTAACATAACATTAAGGAGCAGTTTCACAAACATAAAAAAAACAAAACCTCCAAGTCCTAAATATATTGGAGGCTTATACTTAGATTTCAATTTCCACTCTTTTGCATCTTTTGATAGTTCATGTTTGTTGCCTTTTTCATATACCGACGAGCATAATTGCTTCACCCTTCCTGTCATATCTAACCATAAAGCCCACACAAGAAAGTAATCAGTACATCATAGTCAAGTGGCACCAGAATGCATGGGCTCTAATAGAAGGTTTGAAATTCTTGCTTTTATCTCTTCCATAAGGAGTAAAAGTTTTATTTCATTCTCTTCACACTAACATCATTCCATGGTTTTTAGACATTGCAGAAGGGTCATGTGCAGATCCTAAACATATCCATCCATATCTATGAATCCCATTACGGGGTGGAATTAGTTATTTCAGCATAGAAAAAGTTACACATGCTTTCTCAAATGTGCTTTAAGAAAATAGCAAGATGTTATTCAGAGAACATTCTGAAATGCAATTGTTTCTTTGGGATAATAAGCACTACTGTTTCTTTGGGATAACAAGCACTACTCAATAAGGCTACAGTATGGGGGCTAATAAGTGGGTTCACAGTTTACAACCTGGCGTGACTTCTAACCAAACCCCAATATCAAACCACACAAGAAGAACCGCTGTTAAGGCTTAGCACTACTTCGATGTTAACTTACAAATTAAACTAACTAAACATCTAGTAAGTTGGTATAACTATAGATACTAGATGTCTTCAACATCTTGAAAAAAATACATTTCACTTATGACAGACCCCTCCAAGAAAGGCCAATCTATTAGGTCAAACTACTTGTTAAAAAGCACAGAAAGGGATTAGAACCTCGCTGCAATTCTAGAAATAAGTTTTAAGTCCCTCGCTGCAATTCTAGAAATAAGTTTTAAGTCCAGTCAAAACACTAGCACTGAAAGCTACCCAGACTCTAATAATGTTTGCTTGCTTACTAGCATGGCTAATCAGCTCTAAACCAAAAACATGTGAGGGGTACCTTGGTCTTTGCTGCTAGACGATATATGTCAGGAACATCTGACTGCTTGTGGTGTTTAGGATATGCCACTTGCCCATAGAGATCATACTTATCAATCAGCTTAAGAATTGACAGAAGAACAGAAGCATTTGGGCCTGACATTTCATCAATATTATCACGACTTCCCATTATTAAGGTCTGCAAAAGACAGAGAAAATTAATAAATATAAAAAGTGAGAGTAATAATCTACAATGAAGTCGAGAAAGCATTCACCAATCTAAGCTTTTGTTACTTACAAGATTCGCTAGCTCCCTTAGAGGTCTGCACTCCCCAAATGCTTTCACTAAGGTTGTCAGATTTTTCTTTGGATCTGGCCTGGCAAGTGCCAGAATCATAGGCTTCCTCGGGTTTGAAAAGAAACGCATTATCTGTGTACAATAGATACAGTCTTCATCAACAGTGTACACTCTTTAAATTTTCTCATAGGAACTCAATTATCTATTAGACACTTGCCAGGACTTAGAAATAATTATAAGCAAGGAGATTGGTTAATATATTTCACAAACAGTTAGCTATAAAATCCGTAAAAAAAGTCTTGTCATATTGCTGATTTAGTGCACGGAGGATATGTCTAACCTCAGCCCAGATTGGTGGATCTGGAGACTTCCCATCTTCGTTTGGTTCGGGTTCAGTATCCATGTCTCCATCATGTGGAATTATGTGATGAAATTCCATTCCAGGTGGGATTACCTGCAATAAGAAATTCACTCAGTGAAACAGTAACAGTAATAAGATTTACCTCCAACTGCAGTGCAAGCTCTAAAATTCATAGAAAAGTTCTGAAAATACAGCAATATATGATGAAAGAGAGTAACTTCAAGATAAATCATTAGAACTTTTCTCAAGCTGAAGGACGAGTTGGTTTCTATAATTTGTCATGAGTGAAGCAAAACTAGAACGTGAATATTTTCATCAGTATTGAAAATATGAATGTAGATCAGTTATAGAAAGCAGGATACTTGGTTACAGCATGTTAATGATTAAAGCAAGAATGCAGTTTCTTTTCTTTTTCTTTAGAAGTTGGAGGTGGAATCATTGTGAAAGAAGGCAAAAACCGCCTTTGGCAGTTTTACCAAGTGAAATCCACATTGAGCTCTCCACAATAAATCTTTGAAAGACCAGAATCAAATTGAAACCCAACAAGCAAACACAATTTTAGCTTTATACAACAGCCTATGCAATATTTTCCAAGAAGATATATGTATCAACCGAAGGTGCAGAACTAAGTAATTTCAGCCAACTTTAATCTCAAACACATGATTATTGAATAGATGAGATCTAGTCAACTTCATCCCCGAAATAGTAAAATATACTTACAACCATGCGAGGCATGAACCTTCCATAGCAGCTCACATTACGCTTAATTCTGGCTCGTAGTTTACGCTCTAATATTGGGTCAAAACCATCATACAATCGCCACTGCTCCTCTATCTCCTGTCTGGTGCTGGTAATAACTAATTCAGAGGCATCGAGGGATAACTCTTCTGCCTCTATCCTTCGCATGATTTTATAAGTAGAATTGATCTCATCCCTCGACACTCGACCTTGTCTCAGAAGTTGTTCCAGTTTATCACGGCCCAATGAATGGCCAGTGAAAAGCATGGGAACATTCAGGGCACCAGATAAAAGGGCAGCAGAGTCACCTGCATCTGCATAGTGACCATGGATAGCTACAGGCCAAACTGGATGCCCGTTAGCAATTTGTTCCCCGAGAACCTTTGACATCTGAATAATATGGTTAAGAGCACCATCTACAAATTCAGGGATGTAAGGCCACAGTAGCTCTTTTTGTATATATTTATCTTTCGGCCCAAAAGGGATCCGAACTATGTAAGCACCACTACTCTCCCCCATCTCATCCATCAAGCCCTCATAATTTCGCGGTGGCAGCATCTCCGTGGGTTCACCGTAGCTGCAGTCTACTTCCGGTGATGATACTTGTCTAGTAAGTAGATCAACACGATATACACCTGGCATTGAACCCAAAGCTCTTGCCAGTTCAACAACATACTTTACCTGGAGGAAACATTGAAAAAAGTCATCCTTACCAGAGAGAACTTATATGATGCATCGAGTGGTAATTTGGTTCTTTTGGAAGTAATAATTTATTAAAGACATATAATAACTAGAAGTAAAACTTTAACAAATAACAATGAGAAGTTCAATGGAATCAGCCTGTACCTGGCCACCAGTATCAGAATCACGGCCAAGCTCCATGTTTTCACCACGTATCAAACCATGAAGGCTGCAAGAGTCTAGTTGTCAAGAAAGCATGCCACTAAGTCCAAAAACTTTTTGAAAATCAATTCACAAATGAAACTTGCATGCTCCAAATTCAGAAAGTTCTCATTCAATAGTTTTGCTGACTCAAATGATGGCAATAGTTCTTATTGAACTTCTAACTGGGTGATACCAGAAGAATGTGCATATGATTGGCATTTGAACTGGAGAGCATCACAGCCAAACAAGTTATTTAACTCCGGATAACATTTATATTAGTTCTTCTCATCCCATTAGAAAATAAATGAATCCAACCCATACCTAATCAATACAATGTATAACTTTTTCCCCTTCTGTTGACTAGCCCAGGCCTCCATGGTTTCAACTGAACTGATTCTAGGCAGGCGACCTTTATTGCTTTCTCCATGAGATGAAAGGTCACTTACTACATCCCCTTTCTCCCCCTCAGATAGCTCCTCAGACATATCAGCAACTGCTTCTCTCCGACCTCTTTCTCGCTCAAGCCGCCGTTTGTTCTTTCTCTGTGCCTCCTCCCCCTCGAGCTAAAAACAATAATTAGTTTCAGACGGGTTTTATGCACAATATAATTTTTGGCCATTATAACAGAAGAGTATCTGCAAGTGTTGAAAAAATCCACGCCTATAGCAGTTTGGCATGGGTCCGCCCTATCATTGAATTCAAAGAAAACAGGATGATAACACTCATAACTTCTGACTTCTGAGAACTAATATACCGAATGGGGCAGAAAATTTCCAGAAATCAGCAAGTATTGGTTATGGGAGCCTCCAAGAAACTACACTACAGTCTACAATATAAGATAATTCACCACTCCAAACTGCATTTTAATTTATAGTAAGTAAAATGTCTGTGAATAAATTCAGGATTTCCAGTCAGTGATCGCCTATTTCACAGCAAAGTTACGAGACAATAATGATATGGAGAGCTATTGCACATGGTCGCTATGAGTTTTTGAATGACATGCTAAAATATAAATATTGACGTTTGCCAACTTTGGTATATGAAATAAATAGACTGATGAAAGATGACAGAAATTTTCCAATTTATTTCACATAGACTCTAGCATTGGCAATCAAACACTGTTTTGATTACCTTCATATTTGCATTTCTTTCTTAGTGTCAATAAAAGAAGCTCATACTTTTGTCCTTTATTTTACTATTACAGTAAGCAACAATTGACTAAATAACTAACAATCATAAAGAATTCGAACTAAATAGCTAGAAATAAAACAAATTTAGCATCAAATGTAAAGTCATCTGCGACACATACACACACTACAGCAGTTGTCAAAACCTACAATCTTCGAGGAAAGTGGAAACCAAAAAAAAAAAAACCTGTTTTTTCTGGCGAGCCAAATTCCAAATCCGCCAGCACATGTTCTCCAGCCTGGTGTTCCTCTCCTGCGGACTCCGCGTCGCCTGCGCCTACAAATCCGCAGATTCACAGACATGCATCAAACGCGTCCTATACATTTCCAGAGTGACAGAGAAAAAACGCAGTGAGAATTAACATACTCGAAGCCATGATCGGTGGAAGTCGGTCTCGTCGAATCCCGTAATGACCTCTTCAACGAAGTATCTGGTAGGGCTGAACCTCCCCCTCTCACGCAGCAGCAGAGATGACTTGGCTTCGTCGATGCCGGGGCCAACATCTAGAATCGCCTCCAAGTAGCTGTTTATCCAATCATTTCCCGCCATCGATCTGCCGCTTCTGTTTTGTTTGCGCAATTGATGATGATCAGTGTGTGTAGAGAGAGAGGGAGATGGGAGACAGGGAGAGGATGTTTCTGGAGCTGATGAGTGACACCTAAATAAAAAGAAATTGTAGAGAGAGAGTGAAAGATTCTGGGAATATTGAGAGAGAGAGCACTTGTTTATTACGTTTCGGGATTATGAATTTGAATGTTTGAAGATTATTATTTGAAATACTAATAGGAGTAGTCGCTAGTTAACTTTTTTGTGTTAATACACCCAAGTTTTTAAATTTAATCATTCACTGGTTTTACTATAAAAGCTGAATTATATCATACCATCATACGTGATTAATGCATAAATTATTAAAACGCCTTGAATTTGAGTACATCTAATGCCATCTTTAAAATTTAGTAATTATTAATTTATTGAAATGTATATAAAATTGCGTACTATTTTAGGAAATCAGAGAAAGCAACGTGGTGGCAGTAAGGATTTGGTCCACTGAAAGTGCAGTCATTTTTGGTAGGCTTTTATTCAGGTTGTTTGCCACATTTCAACAGTCATCCATTTTTACTCATTTATTTATTGATTTCGATTTGAAAAGGTAACGTTGGTTTTCCAATTATGAAATCTCCTGCTACTTGAGCTAGGCTACTTAAACGAATAACAATTACTTTTTCTGTATATTTTAATCTTTATGGTTTGTTTACTTTGATGAAAAAAAGATTAAAAAAATATATCTTTCATCATTTTTATATATTTATTATGATATACTCCATCCATTTTGTAAAAATAATTTTAATTTTCCTTTTTAGAGTGTCCACAAAAAATGTTCCTAATTTATTTATGGACAATATCCCACAATATACTACCTTTCATATATCAATTTATTTACATATTCTATCATAAGGTGGGACCATCTTCGACTCACAAAATACATAATTATCATTATTAACACTAGAACTTTTTTTTTCACTTAGGCTGTGTTTACTTTAAGGTTGCGTTTACTTTTATGGATAAATTTATCCATGAAAAATGATGGATAACAAAAATTTATGTCATTAAATGTCTCTTTTTTTTTTCAACATGACACAAAAGCATTTTTCCTTCCTTATTTTCACTTCAAGGATGGATAATATTATCCCTTGGAGGGATAATATTATCCATCCTTGAAGTGAAAATAAGGAAGGAAAAATATTTTTGTGTTAAATGTTGGAAAAGAATGGAGATATTTAAAGACATAAATTATTGTTATACATCTTTTTCCATGGTTAAATTTATCCATCAAAGTAAACACAACCTTATAATATATTTAACCACTTTTATTAAAACTCGTGCTACTCCCTCCTAGGACTATTTTTACAAGACGTAGGGAGTAAAATTTTCTTTGGACAATGTAAAATATTTTCTCGATCAATTCATTTTCACTCATTTTCTTTTTAATGTTGGATAATAGTGTGAAAATATTTTTCAATATTTTCTTATTTTTTTTATCTCCAATAAATACATATGATAAAAAGAAATAAAAATATAATTTTTTTTATTTTTTTATCCATTATTTTTCAATAAAAAATTTACAAGTAAAGTAAATGCCATTTGAAAACGGCAACAATTGCAAATGTGATACTAATATTTGTCTTCTAAACTCTGTATCTACTTTTGATTGGAGAACGATAGAATCCTAGAAAGAAATTGGGTCTACTCACTTTTAATATGTGATACGTAAGAACTCTTCCTCCTTTACTCTCAAAAAAAAAAAAAAAAAAAAACTCTTCCTCCTCATCTAATCTCGTCATTATTTTTGTTGGTATGAACTGTATATATTTCAATTAAAGTAATAGATATTCCAAATTAATTTAACTTGCAAGTCTTGCATGATCTCAATCACCACTGTCATAATCTCTTCAACATTGATGCTTGAACAACTCCCATCGCGTCTCTTGTGCATTTATTTTGCTGGTAAAATTTTTAGGGTCGTTTATTTTAATTGTAAACTTTTAATTGAAAAAAGAATAAATTAAAAAAATGAGAAAATATTATTTTTCTCCTTATAACAATAATTTTTCATGAAACTATACAATAATTTATAACATCTGTGCCGCAAGCCTACAAATAGACATATTGCTGGAGCATGCAAAAAATTTTATTATGTTCGGATAAAATTTTCCATCATACTAATAAACATGTGAAAATGGTGACAAAGTATAAAAAATATTTTTTCACTTATTTTTCATCAAAGTGAACGCATCTTTATAGTTTAATTTTGCATGCTCTAGCAATATGTCTATTCGCAGGCTTGCGACACAGATTTAAAGCTGTTATTTTTTTTTTTGATCAAGCAATTTATTAATCAAAAGAAGGTACCAACAGTACCGAAAATTACAACACTCTCGAGATCAAGTCCTCGGAGCTCCAAACAGAAAAATTCATCTCCTTGTCAAAAATACCAAAAGTTTTATACCAACACCAAGTCCTAGCTTTAATCTCTAAGATCACATCCTCAACCGTCCATTCATTTCCTTCAAACCTTTTGTCGTTTCTCTTCTTCCACAGAATCCAGCAACTACCAACCCACACCATCTTAAGGAACCTCCTAATCTTCTTTTCATTGCCAACACAACAGAACATCATCCAGTGCGCAGTAACCGAGCGAGGGCGAGCTGTGAAGACCCCTAGCCACTTATGTACGGCATTCCACATCTCTTGCGTTCTGGAACAAAGGGCGAACAGGTGATTTGAGGACTCACCGTGTTCATGACAGAATGAGCATTGAAGCTCCTCTTCTTCCAAAGTGATCTTCCTCTTCCTAAGATTATCGCAGGTTGGCAGACGATCTCGTAGCAGTCTCCATGCCGTGACCAGGGCTTTGTGTGGTGCGGGCGTCTTCCACACCGCAGCCACGGGTTTCGCGGATTCAGACCCGCCACGTTACCTAACCTCCGTTTGCAATTCTCGACAAACGAGCTTCCCGCCCCCCCTCCACCGACCGCAATAACTTTCGACCACCAGCTTGTTTTTAACCCTCTATTCCCACTGAGCCTTATGCCTCCCTCCCCCCACTCAACATCACCATAAATGGATTTCACCACCCTTGCCCATAACAGACCCCTCTCTTCCCAGTACCTCCGGATCTACTTGACGACAAGTGCAAGGTTAACCCACTCAATGTTTCGGAGACCCATCCCCCCTTCTTTTTTACTAAGACACATATCTCTCCACTTCACCCACGTAATTCTACCGTGACTCCCATTCCCCCTCCTCCCCCCCCCCCCACAAGAAATTGCAAAACATAGAATTCAAGGAACGCACTGTCACAGCCCACTATCCCAATGACGGGTTAACCGGGGTTATGACTTGGGGTGAACAATAAGAAATGGAAATGGACAATTACTTAACATTAAAGTATATGGAAATGTCACTCATAGATAAAATGCTAGGATCATATATGATTATTTGGATACACATAATTGAGAACTGATTAAGGTGGTTACCCAATAACACGTATCACAACTTCATATCATAGAGCTATCTTAATCAAAGTGTTTTGCAGCGGAAAACGTGTGAGATATACATATGAAGATGTATACTCAAGGTTACATTTCTTGAAATGTCAAAGGAACACCCGCTCAACATCATTCCATTCCATCAACTGCTCAACCTGCACATTTAGAAATACATGCAGGGCTGAGTATAAAAATACTCAGTGGGCATAGCCGAAAATACAACATGCATACATATATAAATTGAACTGCCATAACAGTAACACACAGGGGTTTTCTTAAATGACCTGTGCTTACTAAAATATTTCTTTCATTTTCATAAAGTCGATCGGCCGATCATTTTCCTTCATATGATCCATATCTGTTCCTTTCTGTCACGCGCCGGGAAGGAGGCCTCCTTACCACGGACGCCAAGACCGGTCGCAAGCGACTCGCGGTCTCCATGAGTGTACACGTTAACCCTAGCTAGCGACCTTTGTCTAGCATAGGATCCCAATTGGATTTCCTTTAAAGTTGGCGAACCAACACAGATAGGATACATATAAAAACATAAACATTTTTGGCAGTCAATCATTTCATAAACATTTCATTTCATTTCATAAACATTTCATTTCATTTCATAAACATTTCATTTCATTTCATAAACATTCCATTTTCATTTGGGCATAATAATAAACTGAAATTAACAGTTAAAATCATCTCATGCATATATTCGTATAAGAGGCCTACGACACGCAGGGGATCTCTATATACGTATAGTAAAAGTAATGCCCACCTGGATAGGCAAAGCCTGAAGATCATAATCACATAACCTGTCTTGGGAAAACAGTGCTAATCCCCTTGGTCCACAAAGCCTACAAGAAATTCTATTCTTAATAGGTCTCCTTGAATCTAATCTTAAGTCATGGTGTAGTGCTTAACATTCTATGATTCACTTAGCCGGGTTTTTAATGAATAAATAATTAAAAACATTTCTCTTGAGTTAAGAACACCAACAATATTCTTACTCATCTTTCTTTAATAATTGGAATTATAAATAAAACCAATTAAATCATAAATACTTTTTATTTCATGATGCAAATGAAATGTCATGTCATGCTTAGCATATGATAAGTAATTACTTAAAATATGCACTTAATAATAATTTAATATTATTATAAAAATTATCCTTTAAATAAATTAATCAAACTAATAATAGTTCAATTAATTAAAAATAAGAAAGCCCAATTTAATTAATTGAAGGCAATCCAAAGTCTTTAAAAATAATTAATCAAACTAATTAATAGTCTAATTAAATAAAATAGGGAAGCCATTTAAATAGATGAAATAGAGCTCATGCTTAAATAAATAATAGCCCATATAAATTTAAAAGATGAGGCCCAACTCAATAAAATATGAATGGCCCAGACTGAATAAAATAAATCGGGCCCAGCTAAATAAAATTAAAAATCGGCCCAAGCTTTTAAAAATCGCAGCCCAAATCTATTTAAAAATCGAAGCCCATCACTCATAAAAATCGGCCCAAATACTCGGCCCAAATAAGGAAATAACAAAGCCCAACCTTTAAAATTTTCGGCCCATATACTCAAGCCCACTCCAAAGCCCAACACCCCCAACCCTTCTTCTTCACATACGCCCCCCCCCTTTTCATTCTCAACTCTCTCTCTCTCTCTCGATTCGCCCCTCTCTCTCTCAGCCATAAGTTCCGCCGCGGCGGCTCCGTCTCCGGCGAAAGGCCGCCGGCTGGTCACCCCTCGCCTCCCCCAAATCACACGCACACACACACACAACTGCAGATCTTACTCCCTCTCTCTCTCTCGGACTTCACGGCCGCACGCCCACCACTCCCGGCGGCGAGCGCCGCTCCGGTCACTTCTCCCTCGAATCCCCCTGCTCTCTCTTTCCCCCTTGGCGACGACGAGTGCCGCCGCCTCCCTCGGCCTCTCTCTCGGCGACTGCAGCAGATAGGCTGCCGCCGATTCTCCCTCCTTGGAAACGGTGAGATCGCCGCTCCCTCCCTCACTGAACTCCGGCTGCCACGACCAGCAGCTGGTCGCCGCCGCCGACGCTCCTCCCTCTCCTCTGCTCAACCTTGGCCGATGGCACCGCCATCGCCGCCCTCAAATTCCCAGCGAGTAGCAGCCACCAAGCTGCCACCACCGCCGCCCATTTCCCTTCTGTTCTTACTCAGACGGCAGCAACGAGCCACCGCCGACTCTACCCGATTCTGACTCCGGCGAGCAGCAGCAAAGGGCCGCCGCTGCCATCGCCATTACTCCCCCGCCAGACTCGACACTTACAACTACACAGTCCACACCCGACAAAGCTCAAAACTCAAGTTTGAAGCATGCTTGTTTATCAATATCTATCTCATTGCTTTATTCTCAATTGTAAAAACATTTGATACTTTTGCTTAAACACATATATGGGAAGATATACAAAGATATATGCATATGTAAAGTTCATTTCTTTATTCAGTCCAGTGGATGGGTTGTTGTGGTGCCTTTGTCTAAAACAAGTCATGAAAGAGGTACATGAAAGTGTAATCCGTAATTTGAAACAACTTAGAATTTGGAGAGTAAAAACCTTGATCGAGAGGGATGCTCAATTGTGTGTGCTGAAAATAGGTGAGGGAGATGAGCTTGATGTACATTCTGAAAAAGCTTGCTCCTGAAGTTGAGTTTCCATTCGTTTTTGCGAGGGATTTGTGAGAAGTGGGTGGGAGATTGAGTAGAAGTGGAAGGGGATGGGTGAAGTATATCAGTGGGTGTGCTACTGCATGATTTTTGCAGGGAGTTGGTGGTGGGAGTGGGTAGTGATGATAACTTTTCAAAAAGGAGGGAGTAGGTGGAAGAGTAGGTAGATGTGGGAAATTTGGTGGAGAAATTAAATATAATAAAATAAAGTCTTCCGGGTTATACTATGAAAACTGTAATAATCGTTCAGTGTTCGTTAAATAAAATAGTTCGTGTAAATGATCGATGCTCAATTAAATAAATATGTAATGCATATAAATTTAATAACTAAATTTACAAATGTTTTTTGTAAATCATTTGTGTTGGAATTAAAAATAAATTCTTTTTCTCATTCCGGCGTGAATCATCTTAATTCTAAGTTCAAAATAAATTCTAAATTTAACTCAGGGAAACGGGGTATTACACGCACAATGGCTTTAGGTATAATAGAGAATGAAAGCTGGTAAATAGGTATAGCTTGCAGAGTAGCCTTCACCAAAGTGATTCTTCCTGCCAAGGACAACTTTGAGTTCTTCCAGCTGTCGATCCTTTTCCTAACTTTTTCCTCCAGATACTTACAGTCGACAACGCTCTTAAGCTTTCCTCCAACCTTGATCCCTAAGAATTTGAAGGGAACTGAACCCACCTCGCACTGAAGCTTTGCAGCCCACCTTTCCGTAGTTGCATCATCGACGCCAATACCCACCAAACAACTCTTCCCAAAATTCACTTTCAGCCCTGACATGAATTGGAACAGTTTCAGCAGATGTCTCACAGCCTCAGCGTTCTCCTCCTTTTTGTCCAAAATAAAGATTGTATCATCTGCATATTGCAGATGGGAAATTTTCACCTTCTCTCTGCCAATCTCTACAGGATGTATCAGCTTCCTAGTCACTGCTCTATCCGTGAGTGATTGCAGCCCTTCGGCGACTATGAGGAAAAGGAAAGGCGGCAAAGGGTCTCCTTGACGGAGACCTTTTTCAAGGTAGAACTCTCCTGACGGCGACCCATTAACCAACACATTCGCTGAAGCTGAGGATAAGCACCCTTTGATCCAATTCCTCCAAGTTGGGTGGAAATTCAGTCTCTCAAGCATAACATCGAGGTAATCCCACTCAACCGAATCATAGGCCTTAGCAAAATCGATTCAGTAGATTTAAAGCTGTTATAAATTATTGTATAGTTTCATGATTTAATTTGATTCAGTGGATTAGGTAGGATTATTTTTGTGATATGTTCGTACACTCATATTGTATGCAGTTACTTACTCGACAATAAGTATTTGATAATAGGTGTCCACCAATCTATGTATATTAATAATTTTAGTTATGTTCAGAATTCATGGTAAATATATGATTTAATTGACACTTTGATTTTATTTGTATAAAGGTCGAGAATTAGTGTTCAAGCTCGCTGCATTATTCAAAGATTGAGAGAGAGGGTGAAAAAAAACATCAATTAAACTCACTTTATCTAGTTATTCATTTGAAATATGTATCATATTATGATGAATTTGTGTCTGCAAAAGATCAAATGGCTTTACCGGAAAATGACGGATCAGACTCTCACATATCACAATATAAGCAAATTAAAACAAATATTCAAACAGATATTCAAGTATACCTTTCACTGTTTTCAATTCTACTTTAAACTACTGACTTTTACCAATTATTAATGCTCAAACTATAGAAAAATATGCAAACCTACCAATCCCTGGACAAATTAGTTAATACCTAAAATTTGAATAGAATTGTCACAAATTTCGATATGAAAATACATGTATAACATTTTTCTAATGCCACATAAATTCAAAATAATATCGTTTTGAGGCTGAATTTTTCTTAAAAGTTTTTAGCAATTGAGCTTACATAGCATTAAAGAAAATACACTTACACTTAGATTCCAAAAAAAAAATACACTTACACTTGTATTTCTACGTCAAATTCGAAACGGTTCCATTTAATTTTCGATATACAGAAATTTATATTGAGATAAATTTGAATAATTTCAATAATCCGAGATATAAAAATCGATTAATGTATTTATGTATTTGGAAAATAAGAAAGATCCATTCTGTTTTCATTTTCTGCTGTTACTGAATGGGAAAATCAACTTTTTAGAAGGAACAAGGAGACAATAATCACATGAAGACCAAATGAAGATTGGGAAGTACCAAAACTGATGGGCACATGCAAGAAAGCGACACGTGCTTACATTCTAAACAACCATGTTCCATCTCACCTATTTTCCTTTCCTCTCTCTATTGCAAATAATTATGCCTAGGTGGCGCTAATGTATTAGTCTTATTCTCGACTAATCAATATCTAGCTAACACCTCCTTTCAAGTTTCAAATATCTTCGAAGTTAAAATCATAATACAAGCTACAAATAGTTATCCAGTTGTGCGCGTATGTTGCCTAGCGGTAAAAGGTTAATACCCAAAAAAGTCTTGGGGTTCAAGTTCTTCGATGCATGATTTTTAAATTTCTTTATGTAATTTATCAAAAAAAAAAAAATTATTCAAGTTTACCACAACAAATTAAATAAAGTATCATCTAAATATGAACGAAAATAATAAATTAGATAAACACCCTTCGTCCCGGAAAAATATATTTAATTTTTTCGACACAAATTTTAATAAATATTAAATTAGTGTATTGTGAGTTGAATAAGAGATCTGCTTTTATAAGTAAAGTGAAAAAAAATAGTGGACTATATTAGTAAAGTAATAAAAGATTAGTGGCGGATCATGTCCAAAAATAAATTGTGCATACTCTTGTGGGATAGCCAAAAAATAATACTAGTAAACATATTCTTTTACGATGGAGGTAGCGGAGCCAGGAATTTGCATTGGGGGAGGGGGGAAGAGTTGAACTTGTATGGGGTTCATGGTAGTCCCAAGAATTTTTTTGGGTCATTCCGTACATTCTAGACATTTTTCTTTAAAAAACAAGCACAATACAAACAATATTTTCATAAATTATATAATTGCAATACATTACAAATAACTTAAGAATAAATACTCGGTAAAATAGTTGTTTATGTGTGAAAAAGCAATGATAATTGAATTCAGTGTGTACTCATTGATTGAAAACGTTACAATATCTTTGCGTTATCAATTGTTGAGAAAATCTTCCCCTATTTCTGTTTACTTATTGATAGAAATAAAAAGATACTACTATCTTCGTCCTCGAAAGAACTTCCTAGGAGGAAGTGACACGAATTAAAAAAAAAAGATTGTTGAGTGTATTTGGAATAGTGAAAACGTGTTTTAGTTAGTATTGAATGAAAAAGTAAAAAGTGAGGGTAAAAATAGTTTATATTTTATTTTTAAGCGAGATTCAAACTCGAGACCTTGAATTCATCCAATAAAATGATAAATCAATTGTAGATCTTGATGATCTAAAAGCTAAAAATAGTTTATATTTTATATATTTTAAAATACATTTTTATTTTAGCCAATCCTTTATTATATATGTATTTATCCTATAAGTTTCATTTTATTTTATTTACTTTAATTATAATTAATTTAAAATGTAGTTTTTTTTTAAGTTCATGAAAATTCATAACCGCAACGCTATCTCTGTGCGCACCTGAACAAAATACTCATTTTAACATCAAAATCGACGATTTTACGAGATATGATAATGACAATTGACAATGCCTAGCTTTTGTATTGGGCCTTCCTCTATATTTAAATACCTTTCAAATAATCTAATAACGACATAGCATGTCACACTCATAAATGGCCTTTGTAGCTATTGGTCCTTCTATATTTAAATACATTTCAAATATATTAGTAGCAACATAAACACTGGAGTAATATTTATGTTACACTCACAAAATAGCTTTTGTAGTTATTGGGCCTCTCTCTCCATTGAGTTGGGTGTTCATATTTATAGTAGGCTTTTAATTGATCGGGCCACCTTATTTAAATTACACGAGCCTTATCAATTTTTTTATTTTATTTTTTCATTTTTTGTATGGCATGCCTTATCGTTTATAATCTTAATAATTAGTAATGCGATTCAAAAAAAACTTTTATTACTATGTTGTAAAAGTAAGATATCGACTGAACATAGATATTTACTCGATAATGGGAACTCAGAAAAGTGAGATGAATGTGTCTATTTCGAGTGACTCTAAAATCCTATCATCCCATATGCCTCAAATCTCAGATATCAAATTCTAGACTTTCTAAATCCAAATACAGCAATAATGGGAGCTCAGAAACCAACTTCAGCTGCTGCATTTCGAAATAGAATCACCTTCTCCTAAACAGCACCCTCACCACCAGCATTGCTGTTTCAACAGACACCACCCAACACCGCCAACAGAGGGAGTTCCAGTCCCACAACACAGGTAATTTAAAGACTTTCAACATGAATCTATGCATATCAAAGTTTTCACAGTAGAACTACGGGCAAAGCCTGCTAAAGTCATTGATATGATTCATGCTAACAACATCAAAAACACATCCATCTCACAAGAAGAATAATTGAGACCTCAGCTGCAGAAAAATGGAGAGACGTGATGCCCACTTCAATAATATGCTAACTTCTTACAAAGAGGCTAAACTTCTAGGGTGTTTTCACAACGGTAGGAAGAGTCTTGAGAAGTTGCAACGAAGGTCGACGCAGAGTGTGATTGAGAAGAATCATAAAGGTTAGAAGAGTTAGATCTCCAGCTCACTGCCTAGTGAAACTTGGACATATGATAGAAGAGTTGAAATCCCCAAGGTAACCTGCATGGATATAAACAAGAGAATAACTGATGTGGATAACTGCCTAAAATGAGGCAACTTATGACCTCAATCTCAATTTTTGTTATCTAACAATAACACATCTTATAAGTAATTAGAACTTATTTAGAGAAGACTTCTATGACGTGACAACATGCAGTTCATAATGATGCAGTAGCGAGTATTCGATGGTCGAGCTGCCATACATTAGAAAATAAATATCAGCAAGAAAATAAAATATCACCTTGCAGAACTAAGGGTCTAAACACAAGAATATTTCTAGTTATATAATCAAACAATCTGTAATTTAACTATGCTTGCATACTTGAGATAATAAAAATGATTGGCCAGATTCCTTATTAATCTATCGTGTCCCTCAAAAGTCACATGTAATGTTCAGATGACACTTACTTGCACTGTTGCTGTATTCTCAAAGAAATTCCGTATCAGTGGCTTCAGGATCAGTACATCATCCGGAATCCATGTATCACCCATCTTTGGGAAAGTATTATAGGCACGGCCCTGGATTGATACTGATGCATGTCACGGAGACCCAAGTTACGCTGCATATGTGGGCTAATTTAATTGAGTCTTTTTAAATAAAAAAGTTATCAAACAAATTATTGCCATCCAATTGTGCAATATCTGTAAGAGTAGAGAATTCACGAAAAATGAATAAATTCGATGGAAAAGTATCATCGAATATCTCAACCGCGCGATTTGAAGTAGACGTAAAATTATAAAAATGTTTGTTGTAGTCTTGAAACGCATATTATTGTGTTGTACTTTAACAAATTGAAATGCATACACATTACCAACATTAAAATCAAGAGCTGCTTCACTTAATGCGAGACTGGTGTTTTCCGACGTGGAAACGAAATAAAAAATTCGATTCGTGCGGATTCTTCCCCCAACTATCAAGATCCGCTTTTCAAAATGTGAGTTTGACGCGCCCTATAGGGGAAAAGCGCAATTTTTTTGAAATTCTAGACAAATACTATATAGATCGGTGGCTTTTGGAAAAAGTATCTTTTTGTCGAGGCTTGATTGTTGCAACACCTCATAAAAATAATAAAATAATTTCCCTTCGACTACGAACGGGAAGGAAAAATCTATGAGAATTTGTACCCTAAAGGGTTGTTTGCTTACTGGCTTCATAAACGCGTTTAATCGATCCATGTATCCAATTACCACTTCGATCATGAAACACTAACTCGTGTGATGTAAAATTATTCGTCTTTCCGTAAGAAAATAACTTATACGAACGAACAACTCGTAACTTTAAAATCAAATCCGGTCTACTATCTCCCGTGTTTTCTAGATGTTTGACTAAGCTACAGAAAATGGGCCATATTTTTTTGGTGTTACACGTAAAATAGTGAATAAAAATATGGTGCAAGTAGTGGAGAAGAAAAGAATGAGTAAATTTGTTTTGCATGAAACAAATATTTATAATGAAGTTTCGGTTATTCATATCCTCTAATTGAGTTCACTAATTGAGGCATATATTAAGCTGGTGTAATATTACACGTGAGCTATATTAAATTGTGGAACGTGTAATTACAATACATATTGTTAGTTGTTGCGGATGAATGATTGGATGAAGCTTTTTCTTTGCTGGGACTCTTGGCCATTATAATATTATAATTATAATATATACTTTATTCATCCCTGAAATAAGTTCATCTTTTTCATTTTTGGGATGTCCCTAAAATAAGTTTCTCTTTCTTTCTTTCCATTTTTGGACAGCTACCACACCACTAATAATACCTTATTTATTCTTACTTTTCACTTTTTCACCAATTATAATACTTTTTCACATTTTCACAACTTCCAATACTAATTATAACACATTTTTCTCCACTATCAATACACTTTACCATTTTTCCTTAAAATCCGTGCCGTCCCCAAAGAGAAACTTATTTCAGGGATTGAGGGAGTATAACATTATTTCATCAAAATATTACACGCTCGGTTATGCGGATATTATAATATATTAACAATACTTCATCCGTCCCACAAATCTTGACATTTACTACCTTATTTTTTGGGTCATCCCATGAATCTTGACACATTTCCAAATAAGGTACTCCCTCCGTCCACAATTTAATGCCTTACTTGCTCTTAAAATTTTTGTCCACAAATTAAAGTCTTATTCTGCTTTTTATAGTTTTCTACTCTTCTTCTTTTCATATATTTACTACCATTTGCTGATTTGCCACTAATGAACCCACCTTAAAATACCTTTATCATTTTTATATTCTATATTTACTACACTTTATCACTAGTAGACCCACTCACAACACCTTTATCACTTTAATCAATTATCTTTATCACTTTAGTCAACTACCCTTATATTTCATCCACATCACATTTTTCAGTTTTTTTAGTCTTCGTGCCCACACCAAAGTGGGACTTTAAATTGTGGATGAAGGGAGCACAAGTTAGGTGAGATTTCTCTCTTTGTATTTTTTAAGGAGAATCCATCAAAATTCATAGAGTTTTAAATACCTAAGGATTTTTTAAGACTTTTTAAAATTCATATTGAATACCTCTATATTTTTAAAGACTTTTAAAAGACTCGACTGAATACCCCTAGGGGTGAGCATCGGTTCGGTTCGGTGCAAAACCGAACCAAAAACCCAAAACCGAAAATCGAACCGATGCTTAAATTTGGCACCGAACCGCACCAACTGTAGCTGCCAAACCGAACCGAAACCGAACCAGCAAAATCGTCGGTTTCGGTTCGGTTTTCCAAACCGATGCCAATTTTCTTTTTCTTTTTTTCCAAAACCGTCTGGACTATGGGCTGCCGCCGGAAGAAGGACGCGGATGCGGCGAGTCTGGGCAGGCGAGTCGGCGACGCGGACGACTGGGCTGCCGCCAGAAGAAGGACGCGGATGCGGCGAGTCTGGGCAGGCGAGTCGGCGACGCGGACGACTGGAGTAGGCGACACGGATGGCTGGAGTAGGCGACGCGGACGACTGGAGTCGGCGACGCGGATGGCTGGAGTCGGCGATGCAACGCCGACGACGGGCGGACGGTGGGCGGACGCCGGAAGACTGGAATGAGAGGCTGGAATGGAAGGGAATGACCGAGTGAGAGGCTGGAAGCGGAAGAAATTGAAATGGAGATTGGGGGACTGAGCAGCGGCGCCTAGGGTTTAGGAGGGAGTCAGATTTTTAATTTTTCATTTTTCACTTATGATTTCTTAGAAAATTAAATATATATTATAAAATATAAATATTTAATAAAATATTTATATTTGTCGGTTCGGTTCGGTTTAAAACCGAACCAAAAACTCAGAACCGACACCGAACCGAAAATTTTCGGTTTTTACTTTCTGAAACCGAACCGAACCGACAACCAGTAGAATTGGGACCGAACCGCACCAATACGGTTCGGTTCGGTTCGGTTTTCAGTGTCGGTTCGGTTTCTGCTCACCCCTAAATACCCCCATACTTTCAAAGTTCAAAAAAATCATACCGACTCTACAACCAATACACCCCTAAATGAATACTTCCTTCGTCTCACTGTATCTGAGACTCTTTCCTTTTTTGGTAAGGATTTTATCCCTTAAACACATTTTCACCTATAAATAAAATACACTTTTTTTAATTTTTGTGTCCAAAAAAAAGGTCTCATATAGAGTGGACGAAGGGAGCAGTTTGTATTGATTGTATATTTGCATCTAAAAAAAATTGGAATACTTTGATTGAATGGCGAAGACTATTCAATTGACCAAGAAAAATGCGATGAACTTCCTCGAGCGAGTCAAGAAATTTCCATGTGTACACCATCAAACAAAGTTTTGAATATTCTACTCCAAATTTCCTTTGTAAGACTAAAAAAACAAATACTCCCGAATAATCTCTAAACAAATGGGAGCCCACCAATTTTCAGGGATCCTTCCGCCTTCGGCCGGTCTGTCTAAACTCCCTTTTGATTCTTCTTTGACATTATCACTTCAATCATCAATAGATATATTCAAACTGGACATAGAGTGATGTGTGTTTGTGTACACGCGTATATGTATATATCTTCCATCGCATCTCTGCTATCAGCCGCCTTTATTCAGGTTTCATCCTTTGACTTCAATAAATGCTTGACCCGTATTTAGTATTGAGACAAAAGTTTGTTACTCTTGGGAATCTGAAGTGGGATATGAATTTTATGAGAAAGCTGCAGTCTTTCTTGGCTTCTATTGTTTTTTATATGTGGGTTTTGGAATTTATGAGTAATTATTGAGAAAAAAAAGTGGTGGGTGGGTGGCATATTGAATCGGGAGAGCATATTTTCTGTTTGATTGGGTTCTGTGGCTTCAAAGGTTTGTGCTGTAATTTGTGTCTGGTTTTGTTTGTGGGTTTGACTAATCTTGATTTTTCATGGTAGTTTGGGTTTCATCTATTTAGTGTGTGTATGTGTATTTTGCAATTATACTAGCTGCTTGGATATGGTGTCTATTTGGTGGAACTTCATACCAGTCGGCAGAAAGTTTTAGTTGCCAGTCTTAAACTGTCATACATTTTATGAAGTACACGAAACTTGTGAAGGGATAAGCATATGCAATTTTGACCTATGCTTATTTATCTGGTTGTTTTGTTGGTTTCTGCAGCAGTTTCCTAAGGTTTTTGATTGTGGAGAGTGTGCTGGCTTGAGCAAAGGAATTTGCGAACCATGAATGGAGATTCAGTTTTAACTTTGTAACTGAACTCATGCTCCATCTGTTTGACTTCCCTAGCTAGGCAGTAGCCAAGCTTGTGTGTCGTTGTGGAGATTCACCGTTTAGAGGATTCTGGTCTGGCCTTCCAAAGGAAATGGGTCTGGTTTTGCTAACATTGTGCTTGCTTGTGGAATCTACGGTAACAGCTGCCTCGGGCTTGTTGGAGCATCAAACGGCTTGTGGAAAGTACCATATTAGTAACTCGGATGATCCTAGTCGTGAACTCTTTTATATTGATGGCAAATTGGTACATAGGTATTTCTTCTGTAAGGCTATGCGCGACTATCACGAGAGACAATGCTTTGTTCAGGAAAATATCAGAAATAAGTATTGCCAGTCATTAGGTATCAATACCATCAAACTTCTATCTTGAAATTTGGCCCTTATCTAAGATTTCTGTATTTACCACCGATATTTCATTTTTATACTAATACTTTTTCTGTGCCTGTATCTTGCAGAGAAATTGCCTTTACTGTATGGCAGAAAATCCCTTCACGATGTTGTTAGAGACCGATATAGTGAGATTGATAATGATAAAACAACTTTGGGTGGAAAGGATAAATATGATAATCCTGTATTAAAACCAAAAATGCTAGCCATGGCAGTACCGGCTTTCTTTCTTTTGTGTTGTACTTTGGTCTGTCCATGCTTCCAAGCAAAGAAAAAGGATACAGGTCATACTGTTCTCTCCAAGGAACCAAATTCAAGTGAGTTACATCACCAATTCCATTCAGATGTTTGCATTTTTTTGTTTGTTTGTTTCTTTTTGATGTGTGGTTGTTGCCATGTGCCATTTTCTTTTGATAAGCATATCTCAGAAGTCAGAACCAAGTTCGGTTGAATTGGACCATATGCTATCTTTTCTAGTATAATTGAGTTTGGCGAACTTGCTTCATTGTGCACTTTCATAAGTGATTACTAAAGGAAAATGGTGTATGGTTTTCCTCCCACCTCTCCATAGAGTTTCATAGCGGAAGCACACATAGGCACACTTAAGGATTCAAACATAAAAAAAACAGGGCATCGATAATTTCGGACATTTGGACTTAAGTGAAACTTTTTCCTAGCCTCTCTTCTTGTCTTAAACTATTGCAAATCCTTGCATAGGGTAGGATCTAGAAAAAATTATCACATACCTATCTCTTGTGCGTTAACTATACAGGAGTGGATACTTATGTTCTCAGCTTTTCTTTTAAGTTTAATTTGTACAACTATTGACACATTATGTTTTACATTAAGCTCCGAAATTCGGCGTCAGTGATTTGATGGACCAATGATATATGTTTCTTAACTTGTTAGTCTCTATTTGGATCTTTGCTTCTGCCATCTATCTTATACAAAATATGCATATGCTGCTGAAAAAGCTCAATTCTCATATATATCACAGTCACAGAACTCTTGGTGCATTTATTCATATTTAAGTAACAAGGATCCTGCCTTTTTTTTATTTGTTTTTACTGATATTGCACTGTTCTTGCAGTTGATTCAATTTCATCTTTAGAAATGAATCCTATACTTGAAAAGTTTGTTGGCAGCCCACAAAGAGTGCCACCAAGTCCCTTGAGAGTGCCCCCAAGTCCTTCAAGATTTTCAATGTCACCGAAACTCAATAGGCTTGGATCTATTCATTTAAATATGCACCAAGTTGCGAAGGCAACACAAAATTTTTCTTCTTCATTACTAATAGGTGAAGGAGGGTTCGGAACCGTCTACAAGGGTGAATTACCAGATGGCCAGGTTGTTGCTATCAAACGAGCAAGAAAGGTATCGGATCAATTTCTTTGCATTAAATGTTCAGTTCATGCTACCTTAGCTTTGTGTTTATAGATAAGTACACGTAGCTCTAATTGTTAGTGAGAATTTCTTAAATTGATTGTTGTGTTCACATTGAAGTATTGAACTACAAAAATAAAAGGAAGTCTTTCTACATAAATATATCGGCAGTTTGGTGATTCTGGTTACTTTCATGATAGGAATTTTGACTACCTTAAAAAAGTTATATTGCAAAGTGTTTGCCTAAGCTTATGTAAGAGTGAGAACTTATGAGATCGGGAATTATTTTAGAACTCATGAGATGGTAGATCTTATTTTGAAATAATGTGATTGGATAAAATAAAAGGAGTTTTCATGATGTTAATAACAATAAATTTGTAATTAAAATGACCAAATGTTAGTAATAATGATTTCCTCTGTTATGACACTCTACATGCTTATTCTGGTATATAATATATACATATAAGGGTTGGGATCCAATGAGAATTACACATGAACAAATCCATGAACCCGACATTAACAAATCAATGTAGCACATGAACAACCACATTAGTTGAATGCCTTGTTCGTGTGTTATGTTGATTTGTTCATATTGGGTTCATGGATTTCATTGATTGTATTCTCATTTCTCACGATAGATATCCATTCTCACTGGATCTACTCTCTCTCTCTCTCTCTCTCTCTCTCTCTGTGTGTATATATATATATTTGCTGAACTAACAATTAAAATATACTTTTTGTTGTGGGAATGGGTTCAGGAACATTTTGAAGCCCTACGGACTGAGTTCCGAAGTGAAGTCGAACTTCTGGCTAAAATTGAGCATCGCAACCTAGTGAAGCTTTTAGGTTATCTCGAAAAAGGAAACGAGCGCCTGATCATCACGGAGTATGTGCCCAACGGCACCCTTAGGGAATATTTAGATGGTAAAGCCTCTAGACTCGGAAAAATACCAATTCTTTCCTCGTTATGTGATGTTCAATGCACAACATTTGGGTGATGTTTCTGCTAGGTGTCAAGGGAAAGATATTGGATTTCAATCAGCGACTCGAGATTGCCATTGATGTTGCGCATGGCCTAACGTATCTCCATCTATATGCCGGTAACAGCTCAAATCCTAGAGACTAGATTTAGCAGCTTTGAATCTTGAATTCATTCATATAGATTTAAGCCATAGTTTGTGTTTTTGGCTGATTTGATTTTGTGGATGCTAACCATTTTGCAGAGAAGCGGATAATCCACAGAGACGTCAAGTCGTCGAACATTCTGCTGACGGAGAGCTTGAGAGCGAAAGTTGCGGATTTCGGATTCGCCAGGCTGGGAGACGACACGGAGAAAACTCACGTATCGACGAAAGTGAAGGGGACGGTGGGCTACCTTGATCCGGAGTATATGAAGACGTACCAACTGACGACGAAGAGCGACGTGTACTCGTTCGGGATACTGCTTCTGGAGATATTAACGGGGCGCAGGCCGGTGGACCTGAAGAGAGCGGCGGACGAGAGGGTGACGGTGAAATGGGTATTCCGCAAGTACAGCGAAGGGAGATTCTGGGAGATGGTGGATCCTCTGATACATGAGAAAATAGATAAGGAGATATTGGCGAAGATGTTCGGTTTGGCGATCCAATGCGCAGCGCCCACACGTGTGGATCGCCCCGACATGAAAGCCGTGGGAGAGCAGCTCTGGGGGATTCGAATGGACTTCTTCAAAACTGAGAGAAGAGACTCAACCTAATATGCCTAATGCTTTCTCCTCCACCACCATTCTTCATATATAATACTACTATACACTTTCATTTCATTCATATAAACTGCTCTCTCTCTCTCTCATCGTATTTTCTCATCGTATGTTTACTTGCACAAATACACAGTCAAAGCCAAAACAGTCAAAGGGCTGAAGTTTTCAACTTTATTAGTACTTAAATACTAGTACAAGTTTATTCGATTTCTTAATTTGAATTATTTTGCTCCGAAAATAGAATAACAAATAAGTATTATTCATTACTTTCTTATAAAAGATAAACTTGGTTAGAGGCTTATACAACTATTACTAATTATAGTAAAATATAAATTGTCTAGTTTTTTTAATAATATTATTAGTAAATGATTTTATATTTTCCAGCTAAATTATTTAAACGAATTTGCTCGTGAACTAACATATCGAATGGTGTCACGTTCAAGTTGGGTTAGTTTAATTACTGAACACAACTCATTTGTTCCTGATAGTGATATGCTTGAAGTCACTATAATACATTATTCGCTAAGAGCATCAACAACCCTTGCACCCACTCCAGCAATGGTATTATACTCACTTGGGTGCAATGGATTTTATTTTATTTTTGATATAGTTTTATTCGAGTTTCCATTTTAAATTTACAATAATTGATAAATTAAAATTTCATTGAATTCAAATTCAAATCCTACATTGATTGAATTAAAGTTGCAATACAAGAAATTAAAATCCTAAATTACTTAAATTAAAACAAACATAAAATAAAAAATCCTAAAAATTATTAAATTAATTGATCAGTTCTAATTAGAAAATTCTAACTAACAATAAATAAATTTTAATTAAAATTATATTTTAGAAATATACTAAAAAAACCAATAATACGAAAAAAGGAAAAAAAATACGTTTTTTTTTTTTTGGGTTTGAAAAGGGGCGCGTGTAAACACGCCCCCTCCTTCGCTCCCACACGCTGCTGGTGCGTTCCATCGCCCCACCCCCATTGCACCCGGGTGCAGCAACGCCGGCGGGTGCGATAGGCCGGGTTCGATCCGGCCTTCGCACCCAGCGTTGGAGGTGCTCTAATAAATCATATTCAATTTGTAGTGTGACGATGCTTCTACTTAAATTACTTGCCGCTTCTTTAATCGCATTTTCCAATATATTTTTTTCTTCAGTTTTCTTTATACATGATGTCAGGGGCGGAGGTGGGCAGGGGCACTGGATCCTCTGGAATTTTCAAAAATAGTGGGAGTATTTCATAGTTTTATAAATATATTATCATAAATAGAAAAATATGATTTTATCTCCATCGTTATCCTTGAATTATTTTACACTGTGATTATAATGCAAGCTTTAGAGTTGGATCACTGTTTTGATGAAGAACACATAATTAATTTATGCATGTCATGCTTGAATTTTAGGGATTCATTGTTTGAATTTGATATTGAAGTTACTTTGTATGAACTTAAAAGTCAGTTTAAAGATACTTTTTATAATTTAAATGACATAACAATTGTGTTAATGATTATTATTTATTTTTAATTTATTTATTAATTAATTTTATTGAAAAAAATGAACCCCCGAATTGAAACTCTGGCTCCACCACTGCATGATGCCGTGAGTGAGTGAGTGAAGATATAATTATGGTTCCCACTTGAAATAATAAATTTATAGTAATACCTTATTATATTATCTTTCAATTTAAAATGACAAAAAAGTGCATACTCTTATGTGATTGAGGGAGTACTAATTTTTGTTACTAATTCAATATAGAACATTGCATTCATGATTCATCCCCCATTATTTGTTAATTCAATGGTACTTCCTTTGTCCCTCAAACATCTTTCTAATGAATGATGACATAGATTTTAATAAAAGTTAGTTATATATTCGAAGAGTGAAGAATGGATCTCACAAAAATATGTTATGAAGATGTTTTGGGGATGGATCACAATGTAAAGAGATGAGTGAGAGTTTATAATATTGCCAAATTTTGTCATATTATTCCTATACTCAATACAAATGATTAATTTTTCTGATTTTCAATATATTAATTAGATTAATAAGAGTATGAAATTACGTGTTTTGTTAATATTCGATCTTCTGAAGCTTTGAAAACACTTAGTGCTCGTTTGGTTCAAGTAGAGGAATGGAAAGGGAATGGAATCAAATAAAGGAGTGGAATGGTAACAATAACCATTACTTTTATTGAGTGTTTGGTTTAACAATGGAAATGAATCATTAGTAAGGGATTCCCTTTCTTTTGTTTCCCCTCTATTTTGAGGGGTAACAAATTGGGTGATTGGGTTACCCTCAAGTAAGGGTAATGGTTAACTCATTATCCAAACCAAACAACAAGTAATAGATTCACTTACTTGATTCCCTTTCCAACCTCTAAAAACACCCAACCAAACGTGGACTTAATGGATCAAATGTCAATATCTGAAAGTGCCAAATCAAATGGCATTTGTTATTTCCGACGATAAATCTATGTGAGTAGGTGGAGGCTCCTTATTGGCTAATATGTTTTCTAGTCTTTTTCTCATTGGTCAACTCAAATGTCGGCAAATGCAAGAACGCTTTTAGATCAAACCCTGGAAAATCGCGCGAGTGAAAAGGGAGCATCTAATACTGTGCACTTGGCACCGCTTTACTTCAAAATTACTCGTATGATATCTAATCTTTTCTGTGTAATAACTTTCCCATTCTATAAATTTTTTTCTGGCTTTCGGATATTGTTCATCGAGATCTTGAATACTATTGCTCTATTTCCATCAAGAAAAAAAAAAGTTTAAAAAATTTAAAATTATTGGCGCAAAAAATAAAATAAAAATGATGCCTATCTTGAATATATAGTTTGGAAAATAAAACAAAAGTGGTAAGAGTTTACTCTAAATCTCAATAAATACAAAGAAGTTAAATTTACTTGAACTTGACATTTTATGGATGTTCATTTAAAAGTAACTTTTAAATTCTCCATTGTTAATTGAAATACTTGAGATAGATTGCCAAAGTCTGAAAAGACATTTTTCTAAAGCAATAAAATTAAATTCAAATTTTAAAAATTGTGAAAATAACATAAAAAACACATTATAAAAGTTTCAACTAATTATCTGAAAGTCGAAGCGGATAAGTATATAAATGTCAGCTAGTGTATGTACATATATGATGGGTTCACTGTTCACAGCTGGTAATAAATGATTTGCTCATACAATTGGCTGTTTGGCCGACCTTTATAGCATTGATTACAACGGCGGAATTAGAAGCGGTAAACCTACTGTAATCACAAATCACACGCACTAATCCGCCATTAATCCACTTTGACGACTATCAGAATCAAGTCCACATCCACACTCTCACTCTCTCACTTCCATTTCTAGCACAAAATAGGAATTGCGAGTCGCGACATCCAAGGCAGTAGCTTCGAATTCGGAAATCAGAAGGCGCAGAGCTACTTTAAATTTTTGAAATGTCGTTTGTGGCTGGTTTGGTGATCGGATTGGTCGTCGGCTTAGCGCTCATTGTTGCTTTCGTCCGCTCCGAAAATGCCCGATCCAAGCACCGCTCCGACCTCGTAACTTGATTTTTCGTTTCTCGCCTTTCAAATGAGAGCTGAATTACTGTTTGTGTTTAGTTGAGCATATGTTTTCATTGATTTTTTCTTGTTTTTATTTTTGAAGGCTGCTACGGTTACGTCGTTTGCGAGAATGACGGTGGAGGATTCGAGGAAGTTGTTGTCACCGGAGTTCTATCCTTCCTGGGTGGTGTTTTCGCAGCGCCAGAAGGTTTGATTCGTGTTTTGCTTGTTCGATTCGTATCTATGCGGATTCGTTGAGGCTAATATGCATTTTTTTTTTTTTGGAATGATACTCAGTTGACTTGGCTTAATGTTCACCTCGAAAAGATTTGGCCATACGTGAATGAGGTGCGATATTTTCGCTGCAATTTGAGTATTTTAATTTATTTATTTATTGTTTTAAGTTAACTTCTTGAGGATGAGTTATGTTTTCGGTCGATGCTGCACTGTGTTAATGTTTGGATTGTATGGCGGTTTGAAGGCTGCGTCGGAGCTGATAAAGGCTAATGTGGAGCCAGTCCTCGAGCGATATAGGCCAGTTATATTAGCTTCTTTGACCTTTTCCAAGTTCACGCTTGGAACTGTAGCCCCTCAGTTCACAGGTTTGATTATGCATTGCCCTTACTTGATATCAACTTTATCTGGTCTTGTTTTTGTTCTCCCCCCCTCCTTTTCACTAGCTTCATGTGGCTTATTGGAAGCCTGTTTCCTCAACAATTCAGCTGTCTTGTTCGTTATTATTGAAGTTTGGTGTTGACTTTACCTACATCTGCTACTCATTGGCGAGAGGGTATTTGATTATGCTATGTCTTTCACGCTGTAACGAAGCATATACTATTACCCTAGGCAGTAAATTGATGGAGCACGACTCGGTACTGAATTTTAAGAAAGAGAAGTTCATGGATTGTTGATTCGTATGTTTGGTAATTATTTATATTTCCGTCATATAGTGCGCGGAAAAAGGGAGTATTAGTAGATGCAAAATGCTGGCCTTTAATTGCTAATAATGAATTGTTGTAGCCTGTAAATTTAGAGCTCTTTAGAGGGCCCACACTTTGGAGGTTTATAAACTTATCTAAGAATGAAGTTTCTTTCTAATGATCTATCCATGTGGCATGTCACCAAATAAGACTGATATTTACTTCGGGATCCTGTTCTCTCTGCTCAAGCTCAAAGATATGAAGTACTGTCATCTGGCTTGTTCTTGCAAATTGCAATATTACTTACTAGTTATGATGCTTCAGGAGTTTCAATAATAGATGATGGATGTGAAGGAATCACTATGGAGTTAGAAATGCAGTGGGATGGAAACCCCAGTATAGTACTTGATATCAAGACTTATCTTGGAGTTGGTCTTCCCGTACAGGTATCTTGTTGTCATTTCTCTGTCTTTCGAATTTATTTGTCCATTGTTGTTGGAATAAGCCCAACGGGGTGATCTGGAGGCGAAACGATTAGGATTTTCTGAATCTGAAGTGCATGTGGTTACAGAGATAGTGATCTGGATGAGTTCAGCATAGTTCAAATTGAACAAATGACTATGGTTTCAACCAACAGTTGTTTTTTTAGTGCAAACGGTGTGTGCACTCTGTCTCTTAACTGAGATTTTTGTGTATTTGTTAATGCCAATAAGCATTTCTCTTGCCTTGTCTGACCTTTCTATTGGTGATAGCATATATAAAAGGCTTCAACTGGAAGCTTGATATATCTGCACTATATGTAATGTTGATACTGATAACAAATTTTTCTATCTAAATGCACAAAGGAACCAAATTTTTTTTACCCCCTCTCTGTCTCTCACTCTCTCTCTCTCTATATATATATATATTCTATGTAAACTTCTAAATGATCAAAACTAAACTTTGGTGCTAAATTTTAAAACCATTCCCCATTCCTTGTAATTTTGGGGATGCAGACTATATAGATAGTCAGTTCATGAACTTCCTCAGCAATTTTTTCCATATCAGCTAATAGCTTCATGCTATCAGAATTTGCCTGCACATAGTGTAAGTGTGTGCTTGCATGTAAAAGAATGTTTGTATATTGAATCAGCCATGAACATAGGAGGATCTAGTTTATCCATTCATAACCTCATTCAACCAGTATGTTGCATCATGAATGAGTATAAAACACCCTATACCTTTTCATTGTGTAGTCACTTAGCTGTGCCTTTTACATTTTGATATACTGCTATTTCACCAAATTTTATGTTCAATTAGTGTATATTATTTTGATTGAAACTGCAGAGTCCTTGATTTTGTAATGGTTGTTTCTTTATTTAGGTGAAAAATATTGGGTTCACCGGTGTCTTCAGGTTGATTTTCAGACCATTAGTGGACGAGATTCCTTGCTTTGGAGCTGTTTGCTTTTCATTACGTCACAAAGTATAGTATTTCTCTATCCAGTCTTCTGCTTCTTTATTCAAAATTTTGGAATTGTTATCATCATGAAGAGAGCATGGGTGTATCATTACTTTATTTGGGACCTGTCAATGCTGCATAATGACACCTTAGTTGTCTTGTCAATAAAATTGAAGTTTTTGGACCCTGCACTAGTGCACAAACCGGCAATCGTCTAGTTATTATGTTGCCCTGGTGTTTTTTTATCATTAATGACTTGAAAGCATCTCAATAAAATTCATTTTTTGACTTTCAGAAAAAGCTGGATTTCACACTCAAAGTTGTGGGAGGAGACATATCAACGATACCCGGCCTTTCTGATGCCATTGAGGTCTGTATATCTTGTCTTCACTTCACATGATTTTCTTAATCTTTTTATGGTTTTTTGGCATTAAATGGGCTGAGGATGCTTTTAAAAATATAACTATCTCAGGCATTCATTTGGCATGAATTTTGAGCCTGTTAATTCATTATTGCTTGGCTCAGTTCAGAATATAAGAACTGCATATAAGGCAAACTGATATTAACAGAGATGTAAAAGATTTGGTATGATTTCTTATGGGGAAATTTAGGAAAGCCAAAGTAGAACATTTTTTATATGAATTTTTAAATCTCAAAATGCGATTTAGTAGTTGGATCCAAAGATGATAACTTACTTTATAAAATTTTATATCCTACTTGGAATACCATAGCTCTTCATCAGTCTTCCACTACTACGACTCTTTCACTATTGTTACTCTTTAATTTTTCTTAGTCAATGATCTGCATCAGCATGTGTAGCTCTTCAATGATGTGGTTAATCAGTACATCTTCAATCTTTTGATGCATATATAGTTTTGGCTACATGTATTTATTTTCAATGTCTCATTTCCACTGTGATGCAGAACAAATCCAAAAAATGGTGTTTCGATAATTCTTTTCGTAGACTGAGATGCCAAAATGTTGAATATGTTGTACAGACAGACTCTTTGTCTTATCAAGAATAAAAGAATGTGACTATAAGTGGAAATGCACTTTTCATTATACTATATCTGGTTTTAATAGCTATAAATGATGGTCAAAAGTCTGGTCTTTTTACTGCTTGATTCTTCTTGATGATTTTCAGATCTAGTACCTTCCAAAATATTTAGACATAAGCAACCCATTGCACCTTATTAGTTCTCTCACAACATCCTACTTTTGATTTATTTATTGAATATATATGTTTTTTCTCATGGATTATTGAGGAGTATATGCTTTTACAGGGTACTATAAGAGATGCTGTAGAAGATTCTATTACATGGCCGGTTCGAAAAGTAATCCCTATATTGCCTGGAGATTATAGGTAAGTCACATGTTCATTAACTTAATTGTTTGTTTTTATTTTCAAATTATTCACATAACCATTATTTTAATCACACACACAGATGTATAGTGGGTTTGGTTCTCCTACAAAACCCCCTTAAAAACTATTATGGCATGGTGAATTCGTTGTGAAAGACTGAAAGATCATGAATTCGTGTTAATTATGTTAGCGCCTCCCATGGGACTCGAACCCACAACCAGAAGGTTGAGAATGGTTTTCCGTTCTCATTTTGAATACAAAATCTCATTTAAACCTCTCTCTCTCTCTCTCTATATATATATATATATATGTTTGTGTGTGTGTGTTTGGGTAGTTTAAAGTAATTTTGTTACAAACTGCTGCCTCGGTTGATTATTTATCTCTGCGGCATTATTAGTTACATTACATGAAGCCTTTTATTTGAAATCGCTTTTATTGAAATTCAAGTTCTTGTTCCCCAGTGACCTTGAACTGAAGCCTGTTGGGAAGTTGGAGGTGAAACTAGTGCAGGCAAAGGAGTTAACAAATAAAGACATTATAGGGAAATCTGATCCTTATGCTGTTTTATATGTGCGGCCTTTGCGTGATAAAATGAAGAAAAGCAGGACAATTGTAAGACTATTAATCTGCTTAAGTTATATTGTTCTCCATGACCCTTTCATTGCTCCAGAGTACAGAGATGAATTTCCATTCATTCTTCCACTTTCTTTGCAGAACAACCAGTTGAGTCCAGTCTGGAACGAACATTTTGAGTTTGTAATTGAAGATCTTTCAACTCAGCATTTGACCATAAAAATCTATGATGATGAAGGGCTTCAAGCAGCTGAACTAATTGGAGCTGCTCATGTTCAGCTATCTGAGCTTCAGCCTGGCAAGGTGAAGGATGTGTGGCTCAAACTGGTGAAAGATTTGGAGATTCAGAGGGACAATAAAAACAGGGGAGAGGTAATAGATTAACATAACTATATTTTTTCACCTATGGTTTTCTCCATGAGTTTTTTTTTTTTCAATTCATAAATTGGCAGATTATCTGTTTAATAAGTGGCTGTAGAACTAGGCAAGATGGGGAAGAGTAGAAGGGACAACTTGAAAAGTATAAATCACATGCTTTGTTAATCAAAGATGCTTTTAATGGCAAAATTTGATTGTTGTTTTGATTCTTTTTACTTACATTGAAATCGGACTGATAATTGTAAAAGCTCCTCTTGTACCGGGTGAAGAGAGTGATTCTGAAGAAGATTATAAAGAGGGGATTGAAATTGACTAGGGGAGAATTGAGGAAGTTGATTAACAAGAGGATGAGGATGACTAATTAACTATATTCAGCTCAATGATGACGAGCAAACATCTAACTGAATTTGCTTTACTAATGATATTATTCAGTAAATAAGTATCGCCCTCACAATTGTTTCTCTTAGCTCTTATTAGGTATATTAAATATGCTAAGAAGGTTCATATTTGTCAATTTCTCTCACACTTAGAAAACCTGCACGCCTGCATCTCACTCCTAGGTGTAATGTTCTCAAGTGTCATGTTCTCTGTTCTAGGTGCACTTGGAGCTATTGTATTGCCCTAATGGCATGCAGAATGGGCTAAGCAATCCCTTTGCCCAGAAATACTCTGAGACTTCACTGGAGAAAGTCTTTAAAAATGGAGCAGATGGTGGAAACAACGTAAATGAAAATGGTGGTGAAGGTAACAATGGAAGGGACGTAATTGTAAGAGGAGTACTCTCTGTCACGATCATTTCTGCCGAAGACTTGGCACCAGCTGACCTGATGGGGAAGGCTGACCCTTATGTGGTTCTCACTATGAAGAAATCAGAATCGAAAAACAAATCAAGGGTATGTTACTCTTCTTTCTGAGTTTTTTACATAAAAACGCCATTCATGTATTTTGTTTTTTACGCAAAAAAGTCAAGAATTTTCCGTTTGTCTCCTCTCTGCAATTTGCTATCTTTTGAAGATAATCTTTGATTAGATATACTCGGTGACATCGATCATGGTTTTTCTGATTGTCAATACGTTCCATTCCAATTATTCTATTTTGCGCTTTGTTTTCTAGGTTGTGAATGAATGCCTAAATCCTGTCTGGAATCAGACTTTTGATTTTGTTGTTGAGGATGGGCTACATGATATGCTTATTCTCGAAGTATGGGACCATGATACATTTGGGAAGGTACCTTCTGTCCTATGTAATTATTTGGTGCATTTTAACAGTAAAACATAGATTTTTTTTTTTTGAAACCACAGTAAAACATAGATTAAGTATAAAGAGTTCGGGATATAAGTATACATTTTCGAGAAAGTAAAAGAAGGCTCACAAATGTAGATTACATATGTTTAGCAACAAATGATATGTTTCTAAAGTTATTATTTTAGCACTAGCAAACACTAATGAGGAATGAACGTACATAAAAATAAAGCATTACTCTTTCAAAATAGCTCGCACTTTGACCCCATGGTGACTTTTTGATAATTTACAATTATTATAAATAGAGTATGTACTGATCTTCGTTGTTAAGTTTATAGTCCAACTGAGGCTGAGAGTTTTGATCATCCGACTAAGTTATGAGTTCTTATCCAACATCTAGACGGAAATTTTAAGTCGGGTACAAACCGAACAACGAAGATAAGTACAAGTTGTATTTGTAATAATTGTAAATTCGGATTACAAGTTGAAGCTATTTCTTAAGAAAAACCAAAAATAAACTCAAATAATGTGAATGAAGTTATAGGGTTTAAGCAGCTGAAGTATCCTTGCCTATAGGGCTTTAAGAGAACTTGAGTAGACTCATTTTCGCCAGACCGGAAACACAAAATTAGTGTGGTGTTGATTGATATAGTTCAACTGTGAAAGATTAGTTTCCACAAGGATCTGTTTTCACAGTTGGGTTGATGACCGACACCTGACTTTTCGAGGATAGAAAACCTTGTTTTGTTTGATGATAGTTGAATATGGGCGCAGAATGTTGTGAGATTTGGTGCTGAGTGAGTCTGGTTAAAAAATCCTATGCGCAATACTTTTCTTTTCTTGCAGACAAATAAGGCAGTGAATTTTGCAGGTGCAATATTGTTCCGAATTTGAGTAATGGATTTGGTTTGAATGCAGGATTACATGGGAAAATGCATCTTAACATTAACGAGGGTTCTAATGGAAGGCGAATACAAAGACTGCTTCACTCTCGACGGAGCCAAGTCGGGAAAACTCAACTTGAATCTCAAGTGGACTCCACAACCGATATACCGGAAGTAGAATGTGCCCGGCTATATCTATTTCTATATATATAGAGCACACTCATTTTCTTCCCACAGAGACATTAATAATCGTCTAGTGATGTGATTGTAGAAGTGATTTTTGTATGTGTATTGTATATATAAAGATTCGAGCAAAAAGATACAAAATTTGGCGTTCGGACATTCATGTTCATCGGTTAAGGTTAAGACATTTTAGCCGAATACCTCATGTTTTATATGTACGCTCCCAATTCCACTATTCTTTGTAGGGATTGCGTTGTGATTTAGAAGATATTGCAATATTTCAAATACCAAAGAAACGCTGATATAGACACCTCACCAATTGCTAATATTGTAAACCTCTAATAAGTATCATAATACTAATCGTACAATTAATTAAAAAATAATGTAAACACTAATTGAATTGAATTATTATTACTTTATTGCCATTAATATAAGTTTATTATTATGTCCCCAATTAATACTCGCCGTACTATTATTTGAAAAATAATGTAAGACACTTTAGCAAAAAGAAAGAGTGTTGTACAAAAAGTATGACGGAGCAATTCAAGAGCAAATGATTTTCAACATAATAAACACTAGTTCAAGAGCATGTATATAAATAGAATATAAATAAATTGAAGCGAATGTAGAAAAATATGTTTGGAATGTAGTTCAAGAGCTAATGATTTTCAACATAATAAACAATAAATCTGAATCTCCAACCAATCTCATACGCCAGAGCAATTCTTTATTAGAATGCTGTTTCCACACTGCAGCAACTTACCTCGATCAGATGAATATAGACTTGAGAATGTTCGAGCAGCGCAATTTCTTCGTTGCAAATTTGCTATGATCTTCTCTTCAGTTTTCTTCTTCTATGGCTGTCTCCCCTGCATCAGCATCAAATTGAATTTTTTCTTCCAATGGTATATAAGACTCGATAATGTTTAACATAGATGCTATTACTGAACCAAAGTGGGTTGGCATATATATCCCAAACTATCACATATTTTTCAATTTTATCATGAAAACTATGCAAATTTATCCTCGGAAAATTTTTCCAACTGAATAGGATCATCACAAAGTTTATGGGGAAATTGAAAACCTCTTCCAAATGGTACATGAGAAACGACAATATTTACAAGAGATGCAATTAGCGAGCCAAAATGGGTTGAAGGACATATATATTGAAGACTGGGAATATTAGTTTTTGATATTAGTGATGAGAGTAATATGAGGCAAACACGGTACTGTAGTAGAGAATCTAGTGTGTAGTATGTACTAACCAGTACTGGTTGTGTAGCACGAATGCATCTGTTGGCACTCTTTTCCCATCATCATTCCGATTCCAATGATAAAAGGCGTGAGTTATGTTCTTTATCTCTAATGTAGAGTGCCCATAACTGGCTTCTCTAAAAGCAGAATATTCTGGTTGGGGATCTCTAAATCTGCAAAACCACCGAGTTTGCTGTTTATTTCAGAGACATGAGATGGAAGAGTGTGTTGAGCATCGGACAAACTACCAAGGGAATATATTAACAATCAAAACTTACCTATTAGCAAGACCCTCCTGGTTTCCTCCATCTCCGACGGTTATGTAAACTGGAGCTGCTTTATCCGGTGACGGATAGGATGAAACATTTGATTTTATGCTTGAGATGCGGTACTGAAATTAAAGAGTTCATCAACATCATGATAATGATGAGTAATCAGGGGAAAGCTAGTCTTTATAAAGAGGGAGGCAAGTTGGCTAACGAGGCATACCGATCTCTCATAGGCATGCACATGGCCAGCAAAGATAACATCAACTTTATAGTGACAAAACCAGCTCTCAAACACCACTTTCATGCTTTCACCCTCCAAGAAATGAGCCTGATTGCTGTTGTAAATAGGGGCATGCATCAGAATAATAAGCCAGGGAGTCTTCTCCCGGTCAACTTTTTTCAGCTCTTGATCAAGCCATTTCCATTGAGGAGTATATTTCACTGCCATGATTTTGAGGAAAATATGTAAATTACATAATGAAGGCAAGAATGGTGCAGACAAAGACTATACAGAGATGACACATACTCATTAACCTTTCCAAGAGGTCTACTTGTGCATTTCAGGATAAAACTAGGAATGCAAAAATTAAATCAGGGACTGGCATTACTTATGACTTCCAACAATGCGAGATTTCCATGATCATAAAATAAGCATAATTCAAATAATAGTTAAAGCCATCTTCTAGTTTGTTTGGACCAATGTGCATTATGTGGAAGTATCATGAAACATATGGCTACTTAGAAAACCTATCAAAACAAGTATGCTTTACATAGGAGCCTTGAGAACAAGTGATTGAAGAAAACAACAAATAATTTAATGCATCAAATGACAAAGTCTGAGACTTCAGTACTTCACAATAGAGGACGATGCAAAATGGGAATTTTCATCTTGTTGTCTCTATGGTCGAAGATATTTTCCTCATTTCTGAATATCTAACATTTTAACTGGAACTAATAGACTGTATCTTTGTACTGCATACAAAAGTTATAATGTCAACTTCTTACAACATTATTGTCAACCACCGAAACAAGAATAGTAAACCTGGCAAACAAAATTACCGAATGGAGAGTAGCTGGAGAGGACAATTATGTGAGCCGATGCCCGTCTCACGGCATACCACAGAGGACTACTGCTTTTGCTAGCAGAAAAAGGTGTAGGATACCTGTGAAGATAATTTTTGAAAGGTATAACCTCACCCTGAATGTCAAGAAAATACATAAAATAAGTGGCCATGTACAAAATTTATGTGTGTGTGCGTGTAGAAAATTTAGTCATGGTTGGAAAAAGTATCTTAACATTCACAAAGTTTAGTACAAAGATGCATCATGAGTGAATAGAAGGTAAATTCCAATTTTTCAGATAAATATGGAGGAGCAACAAAGATTTCTCAACCAGAAACATTAAAAGGAGTTGAAGGGAACTAAGGATTTTTCTTACGATTTTTCTAAGAGGTTTTTTGGCAATAATAAACAAGGTTTCAGCTGTTCTTAGGCTAAGTTTTGCAAATGTATAGGAAGCCAATACAGAACAGGAATCAATAAATAGGACGTATTTGCATTCGTTCACTCATGCATTCAACTGGTAGACCTTTTGCAGTTGGAAATGAAAGATCAACAATAAAGTGGAGCACTATACGGAAATAAAATAAAATAAAAATAAAGCGGAGCACACGAAATGTTACTTCAGAAACAGTATGAATCAACAAAGTAGAAAAGAAAAGTAAGTCACAACAAGTCCTAACCTAAAAGTTACAGATATAACAAATGAATTTGATAAGATTTATCTCCACAGTTTACCAGATGTGGAAAGTACTCAATTTCATGATTTCCAGTTGACCAGATCCATGGGTGATATGCTGCACTCCGTTCGACAAATTGACCCCAAGAGTCCCAGCGGACACCGATGTCATGATTGTCATATCTATCAGCGTAAGAAAGATCTCCAACAAATAATATAGTCTGAGCACCAGTCTGCATACAATGCTCAAGAGTGGAAAGAGAGTTATAGGTTTGACCAAGATCACCTATATCACACAGAAGATGTTAGTTCACGGAAGGGCAATGCACATCAAAGAATCAAAGATGCATCAGAAACAAGCATATAAATATATGGAACATAAATAAACAACCGAACAACCAATTATATTTTTTCTCAAACAAGACTTTGCATGCCAAATTAGCATTTACTTAGGCTCTAACTGCTAATATCAAATTGAAAAAATGTATCACTCTCCATCAAAAAAGAAATTTAGAGCACAGAAACTTGGAGAGGAATGAAAAACTGACCAATTATTCCAAATTTGTAAGAAGAATTCGGATCAATTGCTGGAGGTGTTTGAAATGAAAAGTTTCTAGAAGTTTCACCACTTCCAACCTCATAGTAGTACTTAGTGTTGTACTGCAAAGAGAACACCCATCTCAATAGATATTTGGTCAATAAATAAACAGAGATTGAAGACCATCCTAGACATTGATGAATGCAAAAAAAAAAAAGCATCCATCTAGTGTTACTTGAGGCATTATTACCTGAAGACCATCAACTAGACATTGATGAATGTATCCAGATTTATAGTTGTAAAAGGTGTAGTTTTGCACTGTTCCCTTGGCAGTGAAATCGTATTTTCCTTCTGTCAAGCCATATCGAACTATGTTGGACCCAGGTTCATTAGCTGTTACCCATGTGATTATAACAGCTTTGCCATCATAGTCACCCTGTGTAATGTGCACCTGAAAAAAGATTTGCATGAACCTTTTAGATGAAGATTGATCTTAAAACAGGATGGAGTTTTTCAGTTAACATAATAACATTTCATCACGTTTCTCTTTACCCTGTCAAGCAAAAATGTATCCACACAAACTAATTGGCCCTTGAGGGACTCAAGGATCGCCACACTCTCCTAACTAGTGTGACAGTGCATTAGTGTAATTCTTACTTTTCATGAGAGCTTATGAGACTACAAGTCTACAAAGAGACATGAAGGCTTACTTGGTGTGGAGCATTGTAACCTTTGGGAACTGCAAAAACTTCATTGTTGAGAGGAATATCGATAGATGGCCACTCATTACGGATAAAGGCACTGGTCAGACCAGCACGCCCACTGCTTATGCTGGTCAACAAAAGAGATGACAAAAGCAGCAGTTTAATCACCATCGACTCTTTCCCCTAGTTATGAAAATACGATCATGATTAGATTCACAGTGCATTTAAGGACTAGAGCAATATACTATAGACTATAGTTAGAAAAATATTATAATTCCTCTTAACTTCACTAATTACACAACAACAGCAGTTGTATTACATGCCTTCAAGCAAACCATACACAGTACAATCGCCATTTTAAGAAGCTCCAGCAACATTGAATCACTAACAACGCAGCATAAATCAAACAAATAAATAAATAAAACATGTGGACCTCGACCGGGCCAACAATCTACAATCGGCAGAATTATAATCATCGAGCAGGCAACAAACAGGACATCTACATCAAATCACCAATAGCGCAGCACAAATGAACGAAATAAAAAACTCAGAAAACTTCCGATCTTCACCAAAGTAAGAATCTACAAACAGCAATACCAAAAACCAGACATCAACCTGAAAATAAAATTGCAACCGCACACGCTCATCACAAGATGCATCCATTACTCATTAACATTAACACAGAATTGATCTCACTACAGAACAGAACTGAACAGAACTTCTCTGATCGCACGCAGGTATTGTGTGAATAAATACACACAGTGAAGAAGAATGCAGCATTACGTAGAAGCAAACGAATCAAACACACATAGTAGTAGGAAAAGGAGAGTCGCCGTACCTGAAATTGCACGCGAAGGCAGTGTTTGCTTTGAATTAGAGAGAGTGTATATTTGAAAAAGGCGCAGGTTTGGTAGGCGATGTGACCAGGCGCATGTTAGAACTAGGCTTGACGGAAGCGGAGGCTCGAATGAGGCGGGGGCAGGGAGGGGGGGAGCTGGACACTTGTCGCGTCGCCATTGGTGTAGCGGACGGGGAGAAATGTCTGCCCATCTTCAGTCAGAATCTACACTCGAAGGCCGCCGATTTTTGTGTCCATTTTTTTTTTGCAGATGCATAAGATACGCCTTTTTCTTTTTTATAATTGGGGGACGATGATGGGGATTACTTTTTTTTGAAAGGGAGATGATGGGATTACTTACAACTCACTTTTTGCGTTTAACTAGTGCACTCGCCCGAGCGTTACACATCGAATATAGTTTTGCCTTAAAATTAAATGATGTAATGTGTGTATCGACTAAGCGATTAGGGGTTAATGTCTAAAATCGAAGGTATTGGGTGTTACGCGATTTTTAAATTTATTTATTTAATCATATTAATTTATCAAAAAAAATTAAATGATGTATCAAATAAAAAAAATATTAAACATAGTTAAAATATAAGTAAACATAAATTATTTTTTTCTTAAAAAATAAAATAATCTACATCAATTACTCAGTAAAAATCTTTAATTTTATTTTATAATTTTCAAAAGTATCATTTTTAATTTTCCACCTGTTTTATGGAAAACTTTGTTTTCTTCCCTAAAATTTCATAATAAACAACATCATTCAAATTAAAAGAAGCGAAGAAATAATAATAAAAAAAAGTTTTCACATCACAGTCTATATTTTTAAAACATGAGTCAATCATGCATAAAATTATTTTTCTAAGTTGGCTCATTATCTATGTCATCTTATTAGAAAAGCTTCAATTGATCAGTAGGAAAATAAATTATATTATCAGAATTTTTTCAGAATACTAATAAAACAATTGAATAATTATTTGATGCCAAAAAATAAATCCCAATAAAAATGAAATATATCATTTTGCTTTAGCTTTCTCCTTCAAACATACTTATTTAATCACATTTCTAAAATCAATTTTTTGCTAAAAAAGTATAATTTCAAAGTTTATAAAATTTTATTGATTATAATTTTGAACATGGTATATAAACGTATATTTATAATTATTTGTAAACTATTTAAATTACTTATAATAGCAATTGACATTAGTAATTAAATACCTTCGTTCACAATCATTAAAAAAAATATTCATTTTTAGAATTCTATTTTTCATATAATCCTAGCTTGACATAAATATGACCGTGTGGTAAAATAGATATAACGTCAGTTGGATGGAAACAACGTCGTTTCAGACTGTTAGACAATTAAAAACCCTAAAATTATTTTCATTCCTATTTTCGTTTTCTCTCAATCCTTATATCTAATCAAATTTAGTGAACCAAAAAGAGATTATATTATTACTTTGATTTCTTGGATTACTTCTTATCATTTTATCTCATCAGCTTCATTCATCTCACTTTCTCTCAATTTAATACTTCGATTCTTAATTTAGTTAGTTAGATGCTAATTTAACATTGTATTAATAATCGACAAATATGGTACGTAGGATTTCATATAGTATTTCAGCACAAAATTTGACCAAAAAATAAGCGAGTATGCAAAATAAAAAATATATAATAATTGGATAATTTTAATATATATATTTCAAAATTGATGTGCAAAGGCCACTAAATTTATATACAGTAGGAAACCAAAGAGAAAAAGTAAACGTTTGTTTAGTATTAAGGAGATGTGATATTTTCACAAAAGAATTAAAGGTATCTTTATGTTATACTTAATAAAATAATCCAACATATAAATATAATGTTTCAATGATACTTATTTATTTTATTAAAAGAGAAGAGAGTATAAATAAAATTTTGTAGTAGAGAAGGAGAGAGAAAAATATTAATAATAAGGACAACTTTAAAACAACCATATAAATAAGAAAATACAAAAAAAATATGAAAAATTGATTTAAAAAAAAGAGGAGAGAGAAAAAATAAACATCTTAAAAATTTTAAGTATAATAATTTATTTGTTTTAAATTCATATTTGATAATTTTTATACCAAATTAAAGATCTTGCATTTATCTTTAATTGAAGATATATATATTGAATATTTTTTTTAATAAGCTTTGATGTTTTTAAAAAAAATCACAAAAATATGAAAAAGAGAATGAGAGAGAGAGAGAGTGTGTGTATAGAAAAGTGAAAGAAATCGTGTGATGAAAGTGGAGAGAGGAGAGATAAAAGATTTGTTGAGTTTTGAAAATATCCTTAACATGATTCTTTAATTATGATCATTTTGCTCTGTGTTTTCATATAATAAACATTTGAAAAGGTATTTACAAATAATTAACATTTTTCTTAAAAGTTAAAATTAAGTATTTTGTTGGGTTTGACATTTGAAAAGATGGGATAATTATATACTATCTCTATCCCTTAAAGTTATGTAGTAATTTTTTTTTTTTGTACGCCTCTCAATTACACGTGTGTATATATATATATATTTGGATATTATAGAATTTGAATAATTTTATCCTTATAACTTACAACTATTTACAAATAATCAATTTAAAAATATTATAATATTATCAATGAGAGGTTTTTTTTTCACGATCGTTACAATCAATAATTTTTTATTAAAATTTGTGCTAAAATATTACTGTGTATATATTTACGGAGCGAAGGAAGTATAATTTTATTGCGAGATGCGTATTCATCATCGGCCATTGCCATGATAATTTCTTTTGTTATAAATCCATTCAAAATTTGTGTTAAGAATTCCAAATTTATATGAATATATCTGATTTGTTTGGATGATTTGCATGTGCTGCAATAGCTTCACAAATTCTATTTTTGAGCTATGCACGTTTTTTTTTTAAGGGGGAAAAGAGATTATTATTATTATTCTCAAAGATCATTTTGTGCAATCTCTTAATACATTTCCCAAATCAAGTTCAGTTCTGGTTTTTATTTGTTAAATTCGAACACTACCTTAATTTTTTTGCGTGGTTATTTTTTTGATTGTTTCGTTATTTTTACTTCCCTTGTCGATGTCTCTCTTACCTGTAACGAACTCATCATTATTTCTTATTTTAAACACAAAAAGATTATAATAAGCAGCATGCTGCATGCATGACTTCAATTTTTTAAAAGAAAACATTAGTGGCTGATTCTCTCATAGTCGTCTTTGAAATATAATTTTTTCACTCACAATTAAATTTTATATTTTTGTGTTTGGTAGAACTCATTTTCTTGACCCGTAACTTGACTATTTTAGTAAGTAAATATCTGTTATGCAACTAATTAAGTGAGACTTTTTAACAAACAATTCTGAAACTTATTTATCATTTTACAAAACTATTGTGCTTATTATTATTATTATTATTATTATTATTATTATTATTATTATTATTATTATTATTATTATTATTATTATTATTATTATTATTATGCGAGTATAACTACAAAAACTGAAACAAAATAGATACTGGAGGAGCTAATAAAATAAAAATAAAATGCCTATTTATCTAGATTCATGGATTCTTATTAAGATATCAACGTTGACGGTTCATTCGTTGAGAATGTTTAATTAACGTCAAAATTTTACATTTTAATTAGAGTTTATCAGTATTACTGTTATTGTTTTATATCCCTCTAAATAAAGGAATATTATAATAAGATACAAATTTATCATTTAAAGTGAGGATCATACTTTTTATATTTTATTTGATTTAAATGATAATATATTTATTCACTATTTATAAGGTAATATAAAATTATACCACCCATATAAAATTATCTATTTTTCAAAGAAAAATGTGCTATCCGAAAATTTATATCATCTATCAAAATTTTTTTATTAGAACAAACAAGATATGAAATATTTTTTCCATCCACAAAAGCTAAGAACTTTCTACAATTTCTTTTTGAGACGTCCACAAAAGAACTTGTTACTTATTTTTAAACTACTTCCCATCACTTATAAATATCTTATTTACCTTTATTTATCATTTTTTCACCATTTTTAATACTAATTAAACCATTTTTTTTTACCATTTTCAATACACTTAACAATCTTTCATTTACACTCAATATATTCAATATTTTTTTTAATTAAAAACTGTATTACTCTCTCCTAGAAAATTTTCGTGGACGGAAAAAATAATACTCCATCCGTCATAACGAAAGCGGTGCGCTTCTTTTTGGCACGGAATTTAAGAAGAATAAGATTATAGTGTAAAAGTGTGTAAAGGTGTGTGAAATCATATTATTTATAGTATAAAATTATTACCAAAAAAAGAAATATACCACTTTCATTGAGACGACTCAAAAAAAAATATGCACCGCTTTTATTTGGAAAAAGGGAGTAAATAGGGTTTTTTATCACTTTGTTGCAACTCAAATCAAACACACCTTATTCTTTATAATCAATATGAATAATAGCCAAACGAAAAGTGGGGACAAACGCTATCATTTTTAGTACCAGAAAGAGTTCGCACAATTAATAAATAAAACCAAACCAAGAGCTTTTACTTGTCCTAATTGATGATAGAAAGAATGCTTTGACCAAATTCCCAAACTTTTCTTTCACAGAAATTGATTTTCAAAAGCATCCAAAAATTATACTCCCTCCGTCCCCAAAATAAGTTTCTCTTTGGGGACGGCACGAATTTTAAGAAAAAATAATAAAGTATATTGACAGTGAAGAAAAATATATTATAATTAGTATTGAGGTTGGTGAAAATGTGAAAAAGTGTTATAATTAGTATTGAGAGTGGTGAAAAAGTGAAAAGTAAAAATAAATAAAGTATTATTAGTGGTAGGGTAGTTGTTCAAAAATGAAAAGAAAGAAAGATGAACTTATTCGGAGGACGTCCCAAAAAGAAAAAAGATGAACTTATTTCAGGGACGGAGAGAGTATACTTATTTTTCTTGTATTTAAATTAGTAGTAAAATATTTACAACCATGGGATGCTAAATACGTATATTCCTTGATCCCCCCTTCTTCCACATATAATATATATACTACACGTTTCCAAATTCCAATCATGGAGGAGAGAGGAGGAGGAGGAGGAGTAATGGCAAAATTGGATACGCATCAACACCTACTCACAATTCTACAAGCTCTCGACCGGCTCCGCCTGAGTCGCGACTCGCCGGATTGCGACGCCTCCGCCATTAAACTCCTGCTCGAGCTCCGAACAGCTTCGAGCTCCATCCTGGCGGCGAACTTCTCCCTCTCGCAGCGCCTCTCGCAGCTGGCCGACACCGTGCAGGAGCTCCACGACTCGAAGCCGTCGCACCGCGGTCTCGTCTCGTTCGTGACTCGCCGGCTCAGGTCGCACGAGGTCTCCCGCCTCGCCGCCGAGGCGGAGTCGGAGCTCCACGCCTTGATCGACCGCGAAATCGTCGCTAATTTGACGAAAACCCTGTCGGTGATGCCCCGCTCCGGCGGGAAATCGGCGGCGGCGATCGATGAGGATGAAGTGTTCGACGAGATATCGGCGCTGCAGGAGCGGCTCTCGCGCGGTTTCGACATGAATCTGCAGGACCTTCTGCTGAAATCCGGTGTCTTCTCGCATCTGCAGTGGATTCTCGGCAACCCTAGCTTCGCTATTACGGTGCGGGAGAAGGCGGCGATCTCGATGAAGGAGCTCGTGCTCTTCAACAAGGACGTGTTTGTCGGATCGTTTTTGATCGGAGGAAGCGTGAGGGCGTTAGTCTCGATGAGTTCGCTCTGTTCTCTGCAAGTATTGTCGGCGTTGATCAAGGCGATCAAGAGCCCTCTGGTGGATGAGATGAGGATCTGCGGCGGAATCGCGAAGATCGTCGGACATCTGTCGGCGGAAGAGGCGGAGGTGAGGGCGGTGGCGATGGAGTGCGTGATGGAGATCGGGTACTTTGGGCGGAAGGAGGCGGTGGAGGCGATGATCAACGGCGGCGTGATTGGGAGGCTGGTGGAGCTGCAGAGCTCGGAAGCGGCGGCGTTCGGGCGGTGCGTGGCGAGGCTGGCGGTGCAGTTGGAGGTGGGGGAAGGGCTGCGGCAGAGAGAGAAGCGGGCGTTGAAGCAGGTGATATTGGACAGAGTTCGTCAAGCGTGTGTTTCCGAAGCGGAATGCGCCACCATTGTTGCCGAGGTTCTTTGGGGTTCTTCGCCTTAATTGACTTTTTTCATTCTTCTTTGTGAAAAAACGATTTCTCTTTTTCTCTTTTCTTTTTTTTTTCCTTTTTACATTTTTTGAGTGAGGTGAGTTTGTGCATTGTGTAAATGATTGTTTGTTTATTTGTATAGGGGAATTAGATTACAAAATTGTTGAAATAATTCTCGCGGCTCTAAAGAAGAAGAATATTTGTAAAGTACATGTATTTTTCTGAAAAAATTGAAAGCTATATGCAAAATAAAAATCACCTCAAGGTTCATGTGATTTAATGCATTAAACATTGTTTTAGTATATTACTAGAAAATTCGCAGCTGTTATCGAAGTAGGATTATCGTGGCTTATCATGAATGAAATAAAAGTAAAGGGATCTCTTCCCTTCTCTTATATCTAACACACAGTATTTATATCTTGGGGTTATGGCAAAAAAATAAAGGAATTTTGAAAAAAGTTGCAATTTTCACCTCAATTTTCAATTGAGCCTCAAAATACATGAATTTATATTTTTGTTGCAATTTTCACATAAGTTTGACTTTCAACGAAATTAGAGCTTAATTGACAGTCAGAAATTCACCTGATGTTGATCTAACTTCTAATGATAATGAGTATTAAGAAGCTCGGAGGTCTAAGAAGACAAAAATTAATATATTTGACTTGATTTCAATTGTCAATTAAGCTCTAATTTCGTTGAAAGTCAAACTTATGTGAAAATTACAACAAAAATATAAGTTCATGTATTTTAAAGCTTAATTGAAAGTTGAGGTGAAAATTGCAACTTTTTTCAAAGTTCATGTATTTTTTGGCCATAACCCTTTATATCTAATAGCGTTATTATTACTTTCTACTTTCGTCCATTCACAAAAGTAGTATTGTTTCTTTTATAAAAAAATATTTTTTATATTTTAAATTTCATTTACATTTAATATTTATAGAAAATTCATCCCTTAATTTTTCATTTTGATGGACTCAGCACCACTAAAAAATAAAAATGACTATCTTTTATGAGACCTCTTTTACATTAAATTATATATCTCTCAATCATTTTATTAAAACGAGCATCTTCCATTTTACGATATAATTTTGTGAACGATGATAATATGCACTAATGTGTTTAGAGTCATAGCTACTTTTCTAGTGCAATAATTTGTAAATTATATGGACGGATTGGAAATATAGATATATATCTTAGGGTAACAATTAAAATTGCCCTAAACCTTAAGTTGTCTATGAAAAATACCCTTTCTTATAAACTTAAGCATCCTATGCCCTAAATGTTTGCAATGGTCCATTCTACCCTTTAGCATGAAATTCTCAATAAATCCACCATAAAACCATTTTTGTTCAAATTATCAAAATTTGATTAATACATAATCAGGCCCAACATGCTTCCGTACAACTTCAAAAATAATTCAAAACATTAATCAACAATATACCTTTTGTCGACGGGTCACCTTCTGGAGTTAAATCGCGTTTTACGGACTTCTTGCCTCCCCGGCCTTCGTCCAACCACACACTCGCAAGAGATGGTTGCAACCTTCTTCCTTCACTGTGTTCAGGCTTTCGCCCAATGGTCACCTTCAGGAATCAGTTTCCCTCCTTCACTGTGTGTCGACTCCAAATATTTTTGTTGAAAAATGAAAAGAAAATATTTCTTACTAAACCGGAATAGTTGGACAAAAACAAAGTGTTTATAGAGGAATTATATAAAATTAATTTATTTCATAAAAACTCCCCAAGGGAGGAGACAACTTGTTTAGCTACTCATAGTAGCTAATACTTGTGTACATAAAAAAAAAACTAAAACTTAAAATTAAAACTTTGAAAACAGAAAAATAAAAATTACAATGATAGATTCTGAAGAGAGAGTGTGTAGTGTGAGAAAGTTGTGAATTTTTTCGATGATCTTCTTCTCTCCAGCACTTGTGTTTATATAGAGGTTTGAACCCCTCTATTATTGCTTGGTTGTTGGCCTCGGATTCCTTCTTCGTGGCCAGCTTGCTTGAATATGACATCCACCTTCTTTTGTCGGCCTTGATTGCCGACACTTGTTAGTGGTATCACATGGTGTTGGACCTTTGCTTTATCTTCTTGTGATAATGCTGGTAGGGGCCGACTTATTTTATTCTCCACTCACTTTTGTCCCGAAGCTTTTGGTGAGTGGTCCTCCTGTTCTTCCACCCACTTTTGTCGTTTCTTTTGTGGGTGCGATCCTTGCTGTGAATCACATGATTCACTTTGCTTTGTCGGCCACCTTACTTTTTTGGTGCCCGGGGAGTTCTTCCCTTTGGGGTCTGATGCTCGTCATGTTCATCAGACCGGAACCTCCTTCTGTCAGGCTTCGGAAAGAAACCTTTGCCGAATTCTGGCTCCTTCTGCGACGAACATTGATCGCAGATTCTTTCGCTCCAATGGCTCACATGAGCCATATTGCAGAATTTGCGACGAGTCTCCTTGCTCCCCGCTATCCTGTTTCCCCATATCATTTGCCTTTTATCTTCGAAAGATTTTTCGGCAAACTGGGTTGTGGTTCCTGTCATTGTATTAACCAGGAACGTTCCCAGATCTGAGCTCTGAAAGAACTTGAATCTGGACTTCATTTTGTCCATCTCTGTAAGACAGACCCAAAGACCCCATGCTCGTCTCGTGGAGATTTGATCCTCCGTAAATGTTGAGACGATTGCGGCATTAAACTCAGGAACTTTGATCCGGTTCAAGGCTCCCGTATCTGGTCTCCGAAGCTTAATAAAATGGAAGGCTTCGTAGACTCCTTTGCCAACTGGCTCTGGAGCTGCACTGAAGAAGTACAATTCCAGAACGTCTCCCCTTTTGAGGGACTCGTTGTTCTCCCATGCGTCGAACACCGTTTTCTGGATCCATTTGGGTAGACCCTTGATTTCGGTGAATGCTGGAGAAGTGGTATAAACTGAAGCTAATGCCCCAAATTCATACCATTCTTTAACATCGTTTGGATTGGCTCCTGGCGTGAACCAAACCCTTGGATATTTTCCTGCAACATCAACCCGGCAATTTCCCGGATTAATGCCCCTTCTCGTAAGAAGTTTCTCCCACCTGTCTTGATAATTCTGCCAAGAAGGAGAAGAAATAATAAGATTAGTATCAACCTTAACTTGGCCTGTCATGGGCCTAAGGCTGATCTCTCCCTCTTTTACCCCAGAGGTGGAGGGTTGACATGTTGATTCAGGGAGTGACCCCTTAACAACATCTTTTCCTCGAGCGTCCGGCTGTGAAGCCATTCTCTCAGGACTTGGGCTAGGGGTACTTGAATCCCCTGCTACAGGTAATCCGCCCTGTACGGAAAGCATTGCTTTAGCCCGATTTTCACGGACTGCGCGCAAGAGCGGCTTTTCAGTTGCTTCCTGAAGATTGAACATCTTTATGAAACAGACATCAATTTGGCTAGATACTTTGGCTTCATCAGCCGCTTGTATCTTTCCTGCTTGTTTAGTGTGTAGTACACACTTCTGCCATTCTTGTTGTAGCAGCTCTAAGCTTTCAAAGAGCTGCCCCTGTATTGCCTCGATGGCCTCCGCTTCAGGGAGCTCCATCCCTTGTAAGGAAATCTGCAAGAACATTCTGATCAGATTTCAAAACGACAATATCATAATCATAATATTGGCATTCTGCTTGCCACCTAATTAATCTAGCCTTTTCAGGTTTAGATTCAAACTTTTTTGTTAAGAAAGCTTTAACGTTAGTGTTATCAACTTTCAAAACGAATTTTTTAGCAAGTAAGAAAAGCGGCCATTTTTTAAACGCCTTTCGCACTGCAAAGAATTCTTTCTCGTTGATGTGCCATCGCACAGCCTCGTTGTCGGAGAAAAGACCGCTACAGTATCTGCAAGGTTCTTCTCCATATGGGGTGATCTTTGTGAGCACTGCTGCCCACCAGAAATCACTTGCGTCCGTGTAGAGGACCAAATCATCCTCGTCTTGTGGTATTGAAAGCTTTGGGAGATTTTTGCAAATCTCTTTCAACTTCTTCATACCCTCTCGATGTTCTTCCTTCCAGATGAATGGAACATCTTTCTTCAGTAATGGACTGAAGACCTTTCTGTGTTCCGCAAGGTTTTTGATGAACATCCCTGCGAAGTTGACAACTCCTAGAAAGCTTTGGAGCTGTTTTTTCTCTTTGAGATCTTCCGGAAATCCCTGGACTTTTTCCACAATATGATCTTGTAGAATTATCCCAGATTCATCGATCTCGATCCCCAGAAACTCCATTTTCTGAGTGGCTATGACTGCCTTCTTTTCAGACAGCACAAGTCCTTCTTGTTGACAAACATCCGCAAAGATCTCCAGATGCCTGACATGTTCATGAATGTTTTTTGATGCAATGAGGATGTCATCAATATAAACAAACATAAATGAAGAATAATCTTTGAAGAGATTATCCATTTTCCTTTGGAATATCTGAGGCGCGTTGGCTAACCCCATTGGCATGACATTCCAGACATAATGTCCTTGTGGAGTTGAGAAGGCTGTGAACTTCTTACTCCCTTCCTCCATGCGAATCTGGTAAAAACCTGACTTGCAATCGAACTTTGAGAATACCCTTGCACTTCTGATGCAGTTGATAAGGTGTTCTCTGCTTGGGATGAAATATCCGTCAAACTCAAGAATATCATTAATTCCTTTGTAATTAATGACCAGTCTTGGTTTTCCTCGCTTGATCTCCCCATGATTCCTCACCAGAAATCCCGGACTGCTGTAGGGTGATCTTCCATCTTCGATAAGTTTTAAATCAAGATGCTCCTTGATTATACTCATCATATCCTGTTGATCTTGAGGGTTCATCAGGATAGGCTTGTATCTTACGAACTCATGCTCCTTTCCAGTTTTGACTTTCAAGGTTGCTCTGAGCTGGTTCTTGTCCCACCATGCCAAAGGATTCTCATGATAACACTTCTGAATCCTTCTTTTGACGTCGGCCATGGACACCTGTTCTTCTTCCTTGATATCTTTGTGTGATATCAGGGATACTTTGAGGATTTGAATTTCCTCCTCAGAGAGATCTGGAAATCCCTCAGTTCTGCATTTGAGCAAAACCTCGCCGAATCTCCTTTGATCCTTCATTTGAGGTCTCCTGAGTCTGCCATCATCACCACGCTTGCTGCGAAATTTGATTGGCATTGAACGATGAAAAGCTCCTTGGAGCCTTTGCACAATGATTTTGTGGTCACAATTGGTTGTGAACACAAGCCTCCTGGCCTCATTGTCTTGTATAAATCTCTTGAAGCTTTGCAGAAAATTATTTCCCAATAATATATCCGCTCCGGTATCATGGAAATAAATTGGTGGAGTCTTGACCTTGTACCAAGGTGTCTGTCCTGCTCCGCCGATCAGTATTTCCGTTTGTTTTACTCCTTTCGATAGAAGTAAAATCTTTTTGGAGAAATCCCTTCCTGCAATTCGAGGTAGATCTTCTTCCACTTCTTCTAGAAAGACTCCTCGTTTTGCTGTACAGATTCCTGCTCCCGAATCCACATAAGCAGCAAAATATTCTGCTTTGAATTTCTCGTATAACATCCCTACAGAGATGTATATTGAGAATGGACTTGTCATTAGATCATCAATCGTTGACGCCCGATTGTGATCTCCATTCCTCCTGATTTCCATGACCATGGTTTGTATTTGTCAAGGAAATCTCGTCCTAAGATCAGGACATCTGCTTCTTGTCCGGCTTGGCCTTCGGTTTGGATTTCAAAACCGCCAACCTCCAGAATTCCGATGTATCGGTTGTCTCCTGGATTTGCCAGATAATACAACGAGCTACAAGGAAATTTGTTTTCCTTGTTAGTTGTATCAAATCTTGTGGAAACTTGTCTCCATCCTTCGGGACATTTGAGTTTAACCCTCATGTCTGGAGCTGGTGTTTCCTGGATCGCCATTCTCTCATATGATTGAGAGAAACTCCTTGTAATAGGCCCTGAAGTTAGCCTATTTCCTTGGAATGATAGCCTCGGTGCTCCAAGTCTGAGACTTTGAGTATGGCTAAGCACCGTTTTGTCTCCAATATCGATGTCGATTTCTCCAATCTGAGGAATCTCCACTCGGTTTGGTTTGACTGCCTTGGCTACCTCCTTGAATATTTCTGGAATTTCAATGAACTCTTTTCCCAGAAATAATTCTGTGTGATGGGAATTTGATAAGGCATACGAGACTTGATAAGTCAGTGAGTATGGCCTATTCCCTTTTGTCAACAGCTCCTTCTTTTTGTAGTCCTGATAGAGGGTCAGGGCTCTGCTGAAGGATGAATCCTGTAGATTATAAGCGATCTGTGGATAGAACTCGGTTATAATCGTCTTGGCATAGAGATTGCCTGAAAAGGCTCCCAGAACTGATGCTCTAGTATCTCTGATTCTTTTGTCGCAAAGTGCGACATCAATTGGTTGGTCTGTCCCTGGGGAGAGGGATGATTTGATCACCAACTGAATTGCTCCAATATGAATCCATTTCATCGTACTTGCGACTTCTGGCTTCATCTTCTTAAGATCCTGCCTAATATCTTCAGCAGGAACCAGCTGGATTTCCACCTGATTACTTGTAATCTCCATTGGAAGCGCCATTTCTCGGTTAGTAACACCAAAATAGACATGATGCTTCCTCTTGGATGGAATCAAGCTATTAAAAACTCGATTCAATCTCCCATTGGAAAACCCTTGGTATGTTTGTACCTCTCCAGTTTCCCTATTGAGTCTCTTCACGAGCTTTTTCACCACTTCTTCCTGTGGAATCAGAAAATGGCTAGTAAATCCATTCTGATCCTCCTTCTGGGTGTGGTGGACCTCGTGTTCTTCTTTAGTCTGACTCGTCTCCGGTTGATCCATCGAACATCCCCGAATCTTCAGAACTAAAGACTTCTTCTTGCTCATATATACTCTCATCAGAGGATATATCTTCAAATTGATACACGGGTATCAATTTCTGTTGGTAGATCGCGTCTTCGATATCCGGTGTGGATTCGAATTTCCTTATCTGCCTTTTCTCGTTGTCTGGGCAATTGGTTGAAATATGCCCCTGTGCACCGCACGACCAGCAGTTGCAATCCTTAAAACTTTCATTTGCTTTGGCTTGAGTGCGCCTGAAAGTTTTTCTCGCCGGGATTCTCTTTTGATTTGAGAATCGGTTTCTTGATGGTCCGCTCCGTTGGCCTGTCTTGTAGGAGCGTGCCTTCTGTCTGGTCCACATAGTTCTTGGCTTCCAAGAACTCCTTCTGGACTTTCTTTCATAGGGTTGATACCTATGTTTCTTTCGGCTCCTCCTTTGATACAGCAGCTCAGCACCGATCTCTGTTGGAAGATCAATGTTGTCGCACATCAATGGAGATTTCTTGTTGAGCCTCCTCAATTTTTTGAGATTTCTCAGGTCCGCCGCCTTCTGGCACCATTCGGACAGCTTCTTGTGAACATAAGACATCCTTCTTGATGCACTATCAAGAGGATATTCTCCCGGTGAAACATACTCGTTGATGAGCATCTCCCTCCATGGACTCGGAAACTTTGTGAAAAAGAGGTCCTTGGCGGTTTGAGCATCAACTACCCCCATATGAACATATAGGGTATAAAGGCGTAGAAATTCATCAAGAGCTTTTGGCTCTAGCACCATTAATCTTAGATTGTAAAGTGCCTGATGATATTTCTTGCGCTTCTCCTCTGCGGATCCTTCGAAAAAACCCATTCCCAAGAAATGGATCTTAATCTGTTTAGTAGCCTCCTTAATGATGTCATAAGGTTTTGTGCTAGTAAACAGTTCTTCCCTTGCTGAGATGTCGATTTTATCCCAGTATTGTTTTGCCATTCCTGCCAGACTTGCTTCGAAGATTTTGGCAAACTCCTTTTTATCGTACTCAATTGTGGTGACTACGATATTCAATGCTGAAGCCCATTCGTCGATGAGATCCTCCCAATCTTTGAAACTGGCTTCATCGAGGTTAAGAATCAATCCATATGGATGGATTGGTTCAAGTGTGGCCTTCCCTACAGGAGTATCCCGCATTTGTGGCCTGCGCCTTCTGGTTCGCTGGTAATGGCTGGCATCATCTGAAGCCCCACCCCTTTTTGACGAACTTTCTTCTTGGTGCTCGGTTTTGGGCACCTCATCTTCTTGGTTCATCTTCAGATCAACCATGTTGAGGTTAGCAAAAGATTCTGCTAACTCCTGTAGATCATCTAATCCGATTCTGTCAAGGCTATTCATAATATTTGCCTTTCATGATTCAGATTATGTCCTTCGGCTGCAACTCCTGGGGTGCTGCATCAAATAGAGATGGATTCGTCGGGTCGTTGGACCATTGTTTCCGAATTTTTCCGGAACATGGTTTTCGCCTTTCGATCTCCTCCATTTTTCTCTGGATATCACGCAAGAGGGTTAATATTTCCTCTTGTTGAAGTGATATTCTGCTCAGCTCCATCGGTAGATCGTACAGCTTGACGCCATAATATTCCACCGTCTTTTGGATCTCCCGCAAGTTGACGTTGTCGGAAGAGCTTGGCTCGATCTTTTGGTAGCCTGGATAGACTACTCCTTCTTTGTCTTTTGGTTCCATTAGTCGTGCGACCAATGGGCATCGTCTCTTCTTTGTTCAATGGCCCTTCTGGCAGAGGCCATTCTCATGAGTTGCTCATGATAACCCTGGATACTCGCGATGATATCGCGAATCAGCTCGATATCTGTTCCTCGTCGTAGGTTGGTAACGAGGACTCGATTATTCCATCTGAGATCACTAATGAAGTGACCCATTTCTATCTCCAGATTTTGGAGAGAATTCCTGTAGTGTACACATCTCGGACATTCGTCCGGATCCATAAACTTTTACTGGAGTCTCCTCCCACATGGGTTAATCATAAAAATAAATTAAAAATTATATAATTCCTCTATAAAAACCCGCTCTGATACCATTTTGAGAAGCGCGGGATCAATTTGAACAATTACCAATTTTAGTTCTTTTTTGCTTAACAGTACGTGGCGTTGTCTCACAGTCCAGACCCAGTTTACCGAGGTAACCTATCGGGCACGAGGAAAGTTTCCAGCCGATATACTAGTTAAGCTTAATTAGGTAAAAGAGGGGAGATAAAGAGAATTAGCTTAGGGGTATGGATGTCAATTAGGGTATGAAATGCTTTGATTTATAAGGAAGGGCATTTTTCATCTACAACTTAAGAATTGGGACATTTTTGCATGTTAACCTATATCTTATTAGGTGAAGTTTCTTGAATTAGGGATATGGTTGGTTAGTTGACCTTTCACTATTTATTACTCCTAAATCATATGAGAATGCTTGGTGTGTATACCCTAAATTTTGTAACACGTGCGAGAAACACGACCATATGATCTGAAATGAAAAATGAAACTTGATAGTCGTACACTTATGTTTTTCCAAAAACTCAATTGTGGCGAGAACACTTCAAACCTAAATATCATGTCTTTTTGGATCTTATTCAAATGAATTCATCATTAGATTTTATTGTAAATCTAAAGTGACGATGTCATGATTTTGTCAAGTCTTAACTTTAAAAAGTTTACTTTTATTATCTCCCTCTATAGTCTTTTCTTACCTTACTACGTTGAAGTCTTGAAGAGCAACTGAGCAAGTGATCGTGCAGTGGGATGTTTTATATTCTATTTTAGTTATTAGATTGTTGCGCGTATTTAATTTTTTATAAATATTTATTAAAAATGAATTAATATATGAGATGTCAATCCAACAGTTGAAATAGAAAATATAGTATTTTGTTGGAATAGTGGATTTTATCGAGTCGAGACATTTTTCTTGTCTTGAATATGATTAACTAGAAAGAAAAAACTGAATACTTGAACTGTGGTAAAGAATAATAATAACATTTCCCTTTGAGATGAGTGACTAGATTATAAATTTTCTTCAGTTTCCTCCAATCAAAAAACAAAAATCTTTCACTTTTCCACCGTGTTAAGTTGTTATTAATTGCCCAAACAAAATTCCCTCAAAAAAATGCATAACTAGATAGAGGCTGGGTTGTCTCCACGTTTTGATTTGGCTCGTTTTTAACGTGTAGTTGCTATCATGAATCACGTGTTCAGTTGAGGTTTCATTTAATCATTTCTAAGAGCATCAACAATGTGGGGTGCGAAGGCCGGATCGAACCCGGCCTATCGCACCCGCCACGGTTGTTGCACCCGGGTGCAATGGAGAAGGGGCGTATGGACGCACCCGCTGCAAAGCTGGAGCGAAGGAAATGGGTGAATTGCACGCGCCCATTTCCGTAATTAAAAAAAATATATATTCGGATTAAAAAAAAATTAAACGGTCATTTGACCGTTGGCTTCTCAACGGTCTCCTCGGCCATTTTTTAATTATTTTTTTTCTTTTTCACCTATATATAATCACATATCCCCTTCCTCAATCACAAACACTACATCAAACTGCTCATTTTCTCTTCAATTCTTAAAGAAAATGTCTTCATCCACCAATTCTTCTAACAATAATTCTTCCTCAAATTCTTCATCCGACGAAGAAGTTCATGTTGATCCCGCACAACTTCCTCATCTTCCCGATCCTACTCAAGCCCCCGATTTATTTTTTATGAGATGTGCTGTGAATTTTATGATAGTGGCAAGTTCATATCGTTTCGATCCACCTCCACCACGCCCGAGGAAGAAGCGGACAGTGGTTCGTCGTGACTGTGAAGGTGAAGCCGAGCGCCTCCATCGCGATTATTTTTCTGTCGAGCCTGTTTATGGGCCACAATTCTTTCGCCGTCGATTTCGCATGAGCCGGGAGTTGTTTCTACGCATTGTCAATGCGCTAGAAGTCGATCCTTACTTCCAACAACGTCCGGATGCTATTGGCCGCTTAAGCTTCTCCCCGATCCAGAAGTGCACTACCGCTATTCGACAATTGGCATACGGAACTGCTGCTGATTGTTGTGACGAATATCTCCGTATAGGAGAGACGACGGCGTTGGAATGCTTGAAGAAATTCTGCAAGGCCATCGTTCGTATCTTTGGCGGCACGTATTTGAGGCGGCCAACAACTGCCGATGTGCAACGCATCACTGCAATGCACGAAGCCCGCCATGGGTTCCCGGGAATGTTGGGGAGCCTAGACTGCATGCATTGGGGATGGAAGAATTGCCCCGTGGCTTGGCACGGCGCCTACACTCGAGGGGATCAAGGCGAGCCAACAATTATATTAGAGGCCGTTGCTTCACAAGATTTGTGGATCTGGCATGCATTCTTTGGAGTCGCTGGGTCCAACAACGACATCAACGTGCTCCACCAGTCCACGCTATTCAACGATGTTTTAGCGGGGCATGAAGCGGTTGTGCACTTCCTCGCCAACAATTCTCACCACACTCGAGGATACTACTTAACAGACGGCATCTATCCGGACTGGCCGGTATTCGTGAAGAGCTTCCAGTTTCCGAACGATGAGAAGAAGCGGAGGTTCAAGGTGATGCAAGAAGCTGCAAGGAAGGATGTGGAACGAGCTTTCGGTGTTCTTCAAGCTCGGTGGGGTATAATTAGAGGACCGTCGCGTTTGTGGAAGGCGGAGCAAATGAGTTCGATCATGTTTGCATGCATCATATTGCACAACATGATCATTGAGGATGAAGGTGGAAATGCAAGTAATTTTGACGGTGACGACGGCGAGGGACCAAGTTCTACTCCTTAAACACAATTCAATTTCGGAGCACCACCGGAGTTCGCCGCCTATTTGGCACGGAATGCAAGCTTGAAGGATGCACGATTGCATGCTCGCCTCCGCGATGATTTGGTTGAGCATATATGGGCACGCTTTGGTCCGGTTGACCCGTAGTTCGACGGCTTTAAATTTTTCGAAAATTGGATGTTTTAAATATTTGTTGTTTTTTTTTATTTGTAATGTTTGGATTTTTAGTTGAATGAATTTTATGTTGTTAAAATTGAAGTTGTTTAATTTAAATTGAAAAAAGAATAAAAGTAAAGAGAAAATGAAATTAAAATCTATTGAACCCGGGTGGGTGCAATACCATTGTTGGAGTTGGTGCAATAGAAGTGGGACCATGTCTATTGCACCCACTATGGGTGCAAGGGTTGTTGATGCTCTAACAAATATGTGTTCGATTCGATTTATTAGAGCATAGGTGACCTAACAGTTGACCTAATAAATTGGAGACTATATTGGGTCAGGTTGAAATGACATAATAGTTGACCTGATCTTTTTAGTTTTGATTATTGTATTTTTTATTTAATTTTAATTACAAAAATTTAAATAACACAATTTACTTCAAATTAAACTTCATTAATTTTAAAAATCCTAAAGATTACATTAAAAAAAATAAATCTAAAAACATAATTTAAAATTACTTAATTAAAAACTAAAAACTAAAAACATAAAATCCTAAAGATCTCCAACTTCTCTCATCGATCTTCACGCAATGCTGCTTGTGGAGGGCGAGGGTTTCTGGATTCATGTTGTCGGTCTTCATGAATAAAATCCGGTCGTCGTGCATTTGCTTCTTGATTTCGTTCGACTTGGTGATCTCGCCCATCATTTGTTTGATGACCTCGTCCGACCTGTCCATCCTCTCCACGTATTTGGGTGGAGGCCCGGAGCTTTGCGACGCCTTTCCTTTCCTCTTCGCCGCCTTGTTTTCAATCGGCCGGGAAGACGTGATCTCATTGCCCGATGCCGAGGTAGTGAAGTCGCCCGTCTTCGTCCTCTTTGAGGAATGGACGTCGCCCTCAAGGTACATGGACTTGAACCTCCGGTTGATGAGGAGCATCCTCCATGCATTCTAGTAGTTGAAGGGGCCGTTAGTTGGGCTCCTTGCTTGGAAGATGACTTGGGCCTTTTATTGGAGCATGTCGTCGGAATGGCTAGAAGGCCACTTCGCGCAAACCTCCACCCAAACATTCTCCCACAACTTCACATCCTGGGCCACTCGGGCGAAGTGTCCCTTTATTTGGCGGGGCTTGAAGGCGGCACCGAGGAGGGCGTTAACGCGGTCAAGAATCCGGCCCCAGTAGGCCTCACCTTTTTGATCGACACCCCGGATGGCGTCGTTCGTCTCCTCCGCTCAAACACGGACAATAAGGTCCGTCTCCTCGAGGGTGTATGTGTGTCGAGCGGCCCTTCCCTCCTCCGGCTCTCTCGTCAGCGCCTTCTCCTTGAAGGCCATAGCCTTCCACCGCCCTCCTTTCTTGGGCTTCGATGCATAGTGGGCTGTCGGTGGCTCCTCGTCGCCGCTTGGACGAAATTCCTCCTCCAAGTTGATACCCGCCAAATTGGAATAATAATCATCTTCGCCGGAGAGGTCGGGAACCCAATTTGAGTCGTACCAATTGGAATGGTATGGATCCATTTTTTTTTTGGAGAGAAATTGAGAGAGAAGATAGAAGAGTATGGAAGAGAGGTGAAGAAGAAGAAAAAGATAGGCAAATTTATAGAAGATAAAAAAAGAAAAATAAATAAATAAAAAATAAAATCAAACGGTCGAATGACCGTGAAAATGAAACAAAAGCAGCAACGGTCAAATGGCAATGGCCCAATTAATTCAAATTTGTTTTTATTTTTTTATTTATATTTTTTTAAAATTGGCGCGTGTTTTACACGCGCCTGGGCAAAAATCTATTGGGGCTGCCCTGTTCTATCGGGACCCCATCGAGGCGCCTTCGCTTGTAGTGGGCGACCCGATAGGCGGGGTGACTCGAGACCCCCATATCGGGGCACCATTGCGGGTGCTCTAAGATTAGTCATATACGTATCTTATTCGATTCAATAGATATAATAGTATATATTTAATTTGGAGATAGCAACACATAAGATTAGTCCTAGCTTTATGAATTTTGATTAATTTTTGTGACAAGGTTAACTTTAAATTAATTCAATTTTGAATAATTTAAAATTAATCTTGCTTTATGAGTTTTGATTAATTTTTGTGACAAAGTTAATTTTAAATAATCTCGAACAATTTAATCTTAAGTAATCCAATACTACTATATATATCATGACATTATCAATTTATCTACACATGTCGTGTGACGTTCTTTGGTATTATTATAGCTGTAGAGACATGTCCAAAATTAATTTTTCAAGTCACTGTCATTCTCATATTTAATAAATATGCATTTTAGAGAGGGAGGGAGTATTAAATACGAATTTGACACGATATGAAGATGTCAATCAAGTAACGCAAGCATGAAATTTACTTGCTAAGAGTTCAATTGGTTTTATGTTTATCGCAAACCAAATAAATGAGGCGAATTTGACACATCACAGATATAGAAATATAAACATGCAAATAAGCATTTTTATTCTATATAATCTCAGAAATTTACTAGTCATTTTGCAACTCATGCTGGGCCATCACAGCCCCTTCCAAAAACAAAGGAAAAAAAAAAACAATCAAAGTTTTCCTGTTGTATTTCGTACAAAGATTCTGTCCATCAAAATCGTATATGGAGCCTCACAGCTAACAAAATTGAATAGACATTGATTACCTTCGTCAAAATCTTCATAACAACTTCTCCACAGAGATCATGAAGCTTAACTATCTCCTGTTCAACGTCACATCTGCACTTTTTTCTTTTTTCTTTTTTTTTCATCTATGCATGGGAAGTTAGTTCTCAAAGATTCTTGCCAAAAACATCGATCATCAACGTTAGACGAAAAATACTACCCTATTTCTCGAGGTTCTTTACCACCACCATTGTTATACGATTTCTTCTTCATCAGGCTTCTGAGCACCGAGATAAGAGCAATCAAAGCTATTTCCATATGCTCGGAGCTGTTTACCTTCACACTTACCTGACCCATTTTTCGGCTGTTCATGTTGGCATTCACCGACATTCTTGTGCCGCGGCTCAATCTGAAGTCGGACTGAACGTTTCCACCCAGAACCGTCTCTTTCCCAGAAGAGAGAATTGACATGGATAGATTCACTTTCTCGTCTCTCACAGGGTAGTCCTTCCCCTTCAAAGTGGCTTCAATGGTTCCACCATAAGCCACTTGCCCGGCACTCGTCATCCCGCCAACATTCATCTTGAAGTTCAGCCTCTTTTTGGTGAAGATGCTGTCTTCAATTTTGGCGCCATAATAATACTTATCTCCAAAAGACATCACAGAGACGCCACATTCAGCAACATTGAAGTTGGAACTCTTTAGCTTTGCATTGCTTCGAAGTGTATAGATCAATTCCTTGCTGGCAGATTGGACATCGAGGCCTACGGCATAGATGGGCCCTCTTGGATCTAAGAAAGCTGCTGTTGATTCACATTGCACATTGAAGTCTTGTTTGTCCTTGCTCATCTGTCCCGCAACGCAGGTAATCACATTCTTATTCACTTCTGAAGCTATCTCGATGTTGATTCCATCAAAACCTACATCATGGTCCCATCCATGAGGGTCCAGGACCGGCCTCGCCAGCGACTGTTCCCTTGTTACAACACAGCGGAATCTATGCACGGGGGAATCTGAATCAAAACTTGGTGGGATAGACATTTCTGGGAGCTCGAATGCCTCAGGAGATCCTTCCTGATCGTCGGGATTGTCATCAGAGGCCACAACATCATCTTTCTGCTTTCGTCTGATTCCATCTTCTTTCAGCTGTTTCTTCATGTAAAGGGTCTCCCTATAATCCAACTCATCAAGATAATCCTTTTTCTGCAACGGGGTTAACTTCTGGAACTGAGCTGTGGTCAGAATACGGATAGGAGGTAACTGATCATATTCATCTTCATCCTCCATGTCGGAGAGAGAGAGTTCATCAGTTTCGCAATCTGCTCCATCCGGGCTCAGTTTGAGACGATGTTTAAGTAAAGACGAGAGCAGATGAGGTAAAGAAGGCAATCGGGTATTACCCAAAGGTCCCAACTGTATGCTGTCTTCAAATTGCAAAAGTGTATTAACATCACCAAGAATTTTGGTGCATATGCACAATAACATGAACTGGGACATCCATACCTGTCCATTAGGAAGAACCTTTTTCCCAGTGTTATCCACTTTACAATGAGGATGATTCTCCACCAAAATTACAGGATTTTCAAGCTTTGTATCCAACGTCGCCCGATGAATGTGGTGTTGCACCAACTGTTTGCAGTAACTGACATATGAATCATAGCTTACAGGATACCCATTTTGACCTTCAGGAAGTGCTGCACCGGAATGAGTCATAACAATGTGGGTGCTGAACCAAATTGCAGGGCCGAGAATCTCTGTAACAAGCTTCAGTAAGGGAAAATCACTATCACCCATGTGAATCAAATCAAGGCGTTCAAAATACAATATTACATCTGGGCGTGATTTACGAATAAACCGCTTCACAGAGTGTAGAATTCTTCGATTTTTAGTGTCAGAATTTGTTGATGAAGGCAACAGACCAGGAGTGTCGATAAAAGATATCTTCATGCCATTTGCATTTCCCACAATCTCACGAACTTGATCAGTAGCAGGCTGAAATGCATCTGTCACTACCTTTGATTCACCAAGTATGGAATTTATTGTGGAACTCTTACCAACACCAGTTTTTCCCAAAACAAGTATCTTAAGAGAGAAGTTCAATTCTGGTAGACCTATTTCTTCTTGCTCTGCAGCTATCATTCGAGCTCTATCACTTTTAAGGTTGGCTCTTTCTAGATCAGATTCCCCTGCGCGTATCAAAGTTGCCAGGTGGATCCGATATAATACTTTTGCTACTGTAAGATTATCTACCGATGGGCCAAGCCGTCGAACAAGACGTAAAAATTTAATTTTCAGAGCTTCAACCTTGGCGAGAGGGTCTACACTCTTCTTCTCCACACTGCTGCTGAGATTAGATCCAGAAGAACTTTCCACTTGTGGCGGCAAGTTACTCTGTTCCATCTGAATATCACTAGATGACTGAGGTGTTTCAGTTGAAACTGGACGTGAAATGAAATTGGTATTGGTTTGACTAAAACCTGATGCATGAAATAGCAAGCAGCTGCTGTTAGACAGAACAATATCTCTATTAGCTAGTACAAACATATATCAAAAATAACAAAATAGGTGATTTTATTTTAGCATCTGGTCACCAGAATCCCCAATTGAAGGTCAACATTAGCCTAATTGAAGCACAGAACACAATGAAGGAAACAGGCATCCATTTGATTACAGCAGCCTACTTGAAGCACAGAACACAATGAAGGAAACAGGCATCCATTTGATTACAGCGGATACATTGTATAACTAAAAATAGAAAGTCCCAAAGAAAAAGAAACGGAAATTCATAATTCTTGTGCAATTACTGTATTGATCACATGTGATGCACACAAAATATTGGGGATTATATAATGAAATGACATGCAGTACCTCTTCCAAGCTCTTCATCCTGAGAGTCCTGTGACAATTCATTCTGTGAGTCCTGTGATAAAAAACTTTCAGATGCTGACAGTGGTCTGGTGGCACCTACTGACTTTGATATCACTTGAGAGAAAACCCAATCCTTAATGCTTGTCATGATGACTGCCTGTGATTAAAAATGAGTTCTTTAGGTTTAGATAGAATTCCGTGAGAGATGAAACCTTGTCAGATACAGTCAAAAGTGGCAAAGCCAACCATAAATGAAGGAGAGAGTCACATATTGTTCAGAAAGGCTTGATCAACGTAATGTAAACAACCGACCTATTTTGAATAAACATTGAATCGAAAATACAAAAGAATGTCAAAAGTTACTATTATTTATTTGCTGAAGGAGACAAATCCAATACAAGTTAAAACCATCAAATTTTGGCCTATTTGAAGCACAAAACACCATTTCTTGGTTAGTTGCAATCTATTGCACATTCTACTTCTAATAACACCTTGATCTACTCCCATCTGTGGCGTATATCATCCACACCTCATAGCTTTAACAACAGCAATAAACCAAGGGGCTTCTCAGAAATCGAACCTTTTAATAGCTATAATTTCATCCTAGAAGGAGGTTGACATTGCACATTCTACTTCTAATAACACCTTGATCTACTCCCATCAGTGGCGTATATCATCCACACCTCATAGCTTTAACAACACCAATAAACCAAGGGGCTTCTCAGAAACCGAACCTTTTAATAGCTATAATTTCATCCTAGAAGGAGGTTGACATTAACACCAATCTTAGTTACAAGGAAGACCGAAAATCTTGAGTAGAATCTATGAACGAAATAGTACTACACTAAACTCTTTCTTTTAGAAGTAGAAAGTAGCTTCTTCAAATTCCCTAACCAAGTCCTAGATGGTACTCCCTCTGTCCCGGTCCAATAGTCTCATTTCTTTTGGACACGGAGATTAAGAAACTTGCTTTTTGAGTGTAAAAGTGTGTAAAGGTGTGTGGGACCATATTGTTTGTAGTGTAAAATCATTACCAAAAATAGAAACAAGACTATTGGAGTGGGACATCCCGAAAAGGAAAACAGGACTATTAGAGTGGGACGAAGGGAGTACATGCTAACCTCCTGCTCCAAGTGCTCATATATCTCTTCAAGCGGAGTCCTTTAAATAACAACACAAAATCTTAAAACAACTCCGCTTCACAATTAGCTTAAAATCTGTCCATGATCTTCAGTGAGAAAGAGATTCTGTTCAACCACTGCCTCTATTGGATCTTCAGAGAAATCGAATATCAGGAAAGCAAAAGGTTCTTCATGAAATTTTTCATTGAGTCTGGAGGTCCAATATTTTCTTCTGGTTAGTATTCTAACTTCTTGGTTAACCATTAATCATTTCCTATGTTGTATTGGTTATCAGCTGCTCCAAACTGTGAAAAACCCCTTATGAGTTGTCAAACTGCAATTCAGTCCCAGTGTGCATGTAAAATAACCACTTCACATATAAGGGGTTCTCATGGAATGAATTAGATTATGTAAATATGAGTGGACTGATTTCTATTTTCTTTGCGTCAAAAACATTATTAGTTAAAACCTAAACAGTTTTTAGGGAAGCAAAGAAGTAGCTCAGATTATCAAGTTTGTCAAAATATTGAAACAACTCCAAACAAACCCATCCATCCGCAGTAACAATATAACAATACTATCAGCCATAAAAATATTAATAAAATAAAAACAAAAAACAACTGAACCAGAATCAACTAGTAAAGCAAAGTAGGTAAACAAGGAGCCGAAAAAACCAGTGTAAAACAAATTGAACTTGTTGAAATTACCTGATCGAAATGAGACTTAACGCATCCAATAAACGAAGATTCAGAACTCCAACCTCCAACGAGGGCAAACGAAACACACAGATTGGAGAATCAAAATCGAGTTGCCCAAATTTCAGCTATCCCATTGCGAGATATCAAAATTCAGTAGTTGTAGAGTTGGAGAGACAAAAGAAATGTTGAATTTAGGAGTATTTTGGAGAGAGATTTAAGGAAAGAAGAAGGGATTTTTGGGGGATGGTGCGATATATGATATATCCAATCGGATAAGAGAAGCGAAGGATGATGCTATTGCTGTGTTGTATTGTAGCATAACAAAAACGATTTTGAGCCATTAAAATCCCCTCCAATTTTGCAATTCCCAAATGTTGTGCTGTGCTTCTGCGTGTAGGCTTCTAAAAGTCAAAAACCTCAAATGACGTATATGCCCTTCTGGATTTTGTTTTCTTCTATAGTGGAAAATTTTTCATAATGGTAGCCCCTCCTTTTATCTCACTCATTAATAATAGTTCACTTTTATCTTATGTTACGAAAAAATGAAAACATACAATTTTGGATTTCATCACTTTCTTTCATTTTTATCCAATCATTTTTCTTGTTAATAATCGTGTTCAACAATAATAAGTTATTGTCAATGGGACAGAGAGGGAGTACAATTTATTAGGCTACAAATCACGAAAGCGAGTGTAGTTGCAGTCCCAAATTCTTTCCTCGTCAGTTTTGCAGCAATGAAACTCCGACGATGATAATGCCGAATCCCAAGCTCTCATTAATGGTAAGACGTCTATTTAACAAATTAATTACGACTCTTATTTAGGATCAAATTGTGTGAAATATAGTTCTAGTCGACGCTTTATTTATGCTTTGTATATCATACACCAATCAATAATACTTGGTTATATACTTTAGAAGAGAATTTGATTAGTTGAAATTAGTATTCGAGGAGAAGTTATAGTATAACCAAAATCCTCTCTATTTAATGCTTGTGTCCACTCCCAGATTGTCTAATAAAAACGATTCTTCAAATCTTATATCGCTTGAAATGTTTCACATGCACGTCTACTTGTGGGGTGTTTCATTTGGTTACATTTTTTGTAGGATGTCTCATTTTTATTCTCTCTCTCTCTCTCGGCCATCAACAGCTTATAGATGAGCAAAAATCAACTTACTCATACAGTCATACCTGAATGCAAAAAGATCTCTCTCTCTCTCCCAAGCTAAGAATTAATAATTGCATCAATGGCAGCAAGAATGAAGAGCAAAACAGAGTTCTTAAATGAATTGCAAAAAGATCTCTCTCTCTCTCTCCCAAGCTAAGAATTAATAATTGCATCAATGGCAGCAAGAATGAAGAGCAAAACAGAGTTCTTAAATGAATTAATCACCAAGAGTCTGTAAGATGAGTATCCTTTTCAGTTCCTATATACCTACTACATCTTATAATCTCATACCCCTTCAATACAATTATCATTATGGAAAAACAAAAGAATCGAAACAGATGATATATTTGTTTCCAAAAACAACAAAATCTGATCGAAACTACGAATGTCATTCAGGCTTCAATCAGTCTCCAACCAAAATGCCCATCAAGACGTACCTGGAAGCCCGAACTACCCGGCCATTCTCGAGAAATTCCTCCTAGTGTGCATCGACACATTTGAAACAGGCTCCTCAAGCAGCACATGTACTTTCACTCACTCTGTAGTAAAGCATTTTCTGCACATAGAACATCATGTATCCTTGTGCGGCCCTCACGACGTCCTCATTTACTCGAGTGATCCACGCATCATCGCACTTGTACCACTGATTGCCTAATCTCAAATACGTCACGTAGTGACCAGCATCGAGTTTACCTGAGTGAGTAATCACAGCAAATAACTCAAACTGTGAAGAAAGCTCACTGGATGCATCTTGCTCATCCCCATCAAACGGGAACATTCTGTTCCCGTATCTACTTCTGAGAATGGATGACGAGAGGTATGGGGTCATGTCCAGAGAAAAGGGGAACTGCAAATAGCGGTCAACCTTTCTTGACATTTTACGGATTGAAGAATGCTCAAACCGCTTGATATGGAAGCAAGAAACCAGAGGGAGCTTTCTTATGGACATTTGTTTGAGCGATTCCTGCCTCACCTGACACTTCTGGCAGAAGAATTTCTGGTCAGACCCCAATCTCTCAGGTCTTGTGAAATGATCGAGGCATCCGACCAGTGTAGAAACACCAGAATTCAGTGAATGTGCCTCATTGTACAGAGAATAATTTGATTTTACAGATGCCACTTTCGTAGAACCAGAACCAGCATAATTCGGAGTCCAATGAGATATCTACACACGGATCGTATGTTGTAGATGTGAAACCACAGGATGTGCACATGACATCCGATCTGAGGATGCCAGAAAACACGCGGTGGGCAATACAACAATCTCCACTGCCTACATAGCAGAACACGTGTCAGAAACATAATCAGAGCAATCATGTATTCTTCACAGTGAAAATGGCAAGAGTACGAACTACAAAGCCATGTGAAAGTCACAAACACTAACCAAGCATGCTAGTAGATTTCACATTCAAAGTAAACAATGTAGGATAATAACACAAAGGGTAAATTGAAGGAAACAATAAAGTGCTATTTCCATCATCTGGTAGAGAAAAAATTCTGAAAAACTCTATAATCTGGGAAATTTGAAGCAATTTAAACTCTAATCTAATTATTTCAAATTAAAGGACTTCTTTTCCAATAGTAATTTTACTGTACTTTGGAAACTGAACATATAAGTTCTTAGAAACAAAATGAAATTATTTTTGAACTCCTAATGATATACAAACCTTAATGATAGCTAGATAATGGGCCCCCAATGGAATAAATAGCTTCTGGTGAGAAAACTAAACAAGATACTTCAAGACAACCCTCAAAAGTTTCAACAGGGGTGACTATCTAATACTATAAAGTATAAACTTAAACCAACTAAATATTCTCAAAAAGCCAAGGCAGTTTAACTAAGAAAGGTGCGGCAAGAATCTTGGGCAACACCAAAATGTCTAGGTGTTTGGACTGAAAGGCTTCTATTGGCATGCCTGATGTATGGATTCTTAGAACAACAGAAGCTGAAGCAGCAAATTAAGTAGTGCCAGGCAAGGATCCTATGACGAAAGGCAAGTGCACCAAAGAAAGTGAGACTTACAGGAGAGAAGCAGATGGCAAGCTCGCAGTTTGGAAATTGTCCCTAAATCTGACAGCACTTGCATATATCAATGCCTAAGGCAACTGGAAAACCTAGACGAGTATCCTGCATTTAGAAATCGATGTTACTCAATCTGAAAGTACTTCGGGTTGCCTAGAGATACTAGTGTATGAGAAAGTAGGATGCTGAGAGGATGAGAGGAAGTCAAGAACTAGCCAAACATACTTAAATATTTACTCAATACAAGTTCATTCACTCATCAAGATCATGGACATTACATTTTCAAAAGTACTATAAATTAAAGAAAAGGGGCACTGAAAACAATGACAATGAATTCAAGATTACCAAGAGTAACCATTTAACACTATACAAAAATCATTTTATTTTCCCTGTTTCGCTCTTATTGTTTTTCATCATGAATGAAATCTAAAGTCAACCATGCATCTTTAAGGTCGAATAGAATAAGCTACAAGAATCTGGTAGAGCATAATGCTTAGGATTTCAGCAAGACTTAAAATGCCACAGTAATATATATATATAAAGTTTTTCAATTTGTCTAGCTCCAAACAAAACAAATGTATATCAAGATGGAAAGAGTAACAAGAATATGATGAATAAAATGACATAAGAAAAAAACTTGCCCCGTTTAAAAGTACAGTAAGTAAAGTGGAGCTGATCCAAAAACTTACATGTAAGATACCAGGATCCAATTACAATCATCTGGTAAAATGGTGCATGGGACCAAAAAAGACAAGATTTTCTTAATCATTTATTCAGGCTACGATTTTATGGGCATGCAGCATCACCTCTTAATAATCAAGATTTCACATGGCGTCATGGTAGCATCTAATTTCATTCAGGTCAGGTTAAGAATGATTGGTCATACCTTGACTATGGGGCTTGCGCTTGTCCTTCTGCATCTTTTCATGAATGCCGTCAAGCATGGAAATGAGAAATTCATGAGCATCCTGTTGTTCATAACTCGCAAGGTTTGAAGCGTGCTGCCACCAACTGTATCACAAAACAAAGCCAGCAATAGCATGTGAATTATAATCCAGCCTATCCGCTCAAAAATGTGAGCTTTACAAGGACAGACACTCCAATTTTGCACATATATATACTTGTAAAACATCACATGCAATCAATCACTTCTTTCACTACCCGAATGAGAAATATATACTAATAAAAAGGTAAAAACTTGCGTACACCCAACCCAATTAGGGTTTCACCAATCCGAGTTTATTAATCTCAACTTAGGATTTATTAATCCCTAATTAGAGTTTATTAATGCTAATTAGAATTTAATTAGGACGGATGGCGTGCATCTAACAAAAAAAAAGTAGCTCGGTTCATCAAAATTTGACTTGGGAAAATGGGAAAGCAAGCCTATCGAAGGAATATATGCACATCAACAACACTCTTAACCCGAAAGCAGACCTGTGCAAGAATTTTGCTGGGCTATAAGGCATCCGATCCCCCGAGAAGGCGGCCGAGAAAATGGCGTCCAAATCACACGCTAGACACAACTGCAAAATCTTGTTGTTGCCCTTAGCAGCATCGCTCTTGCGCGTGACGATTGTTCGGTTTTCTCTCTCGCAGTAGAACCGATTGTGCTTATCACTCAGAAAATAGTTCCTCAGCGGGGGCGTATGGAGTAACGCCTGCAAAACGGAGTTCATGAAACAAGTATTCCCGAGATTGCTGAGCCCTCTCAGGCCCCAGGGTAGAACCGCGTCCCCTTCGATTCGACTCACCGAGTCGCCGACGAGTTGACTCGGCGGTAGAGGGCTCGACTTCTCCGCAATCAACGCCCGCTCCTTGGGATCGGGCATCCAGGGTTTGTAATCCACGCGCCTCCGCTTCCGCATGTTCTCGGTCGGGGGAAGGGGCCCGGCTCCGACGGCAGCAGCCGCTACGGCGGCGTCGAAGTCACGGTCGTACACCTGGTCCGCGCAGGCGCAGCAGAAGAGCTCGGCCCGGGCGAGGTCGACCGCGACGTAGTGCGAGGTCTCCGTCGCGTGCGGCGGGGCGTGCTCGCCGCACCCGACGGCGCCGCACGACACGCAGGCGTAGAGCCGCGGCGGCGCGCGGCCGCACGCGTCGCACCTGGCGGCGGAGGAGATGGAGGCCCGCCCGGGGGGCCGGACGCGGATGCAGCCCCGGAATTTCACGAACGGGTCCGGACCCAGCTGGGATCGGAGCTCCGTTAAATGCCGGCATGAATAGCTAGGGTTTCGCACGGCGGCGGGGAAATCCCTGAAATCGATAGTCGGCATGGTGGATTCGGTCGCCAGTTGTGTGTCGTCTGAATTGGTCTTGAGCGCATTGAGGCGGAATCTGTGGTCCAACGACGACATTACGGCCGAAGGCGGCGTTGAGCGCAAGAATCAAACGCAAAAGCAACCTAAGTTGGGCATGAACTAGGAAAATGGAGGTATGGGTGTAGGTGTGGGTGTGGGTGAGGGTGAATCAAGGACTAGTTATTCAGATCTGTGCGAGCATTAATGCTTAAAAGTTAAAATCAAATTATTTGGACGTTGCTGTTCTTCTAAATTCTAATCCAGGAGTTGCCAAGTTGGAGTTGGGGGTTGATTTGGGGTAGGGAGGGCGTGGCTGTCTGTTTGGAATTAGCTACTAGATTTAGGAACTAGGAGTGAGTTATGTCACTTGCTGTACTAATTCCTATTAATAACAACAAGGGTTAAGGTATAAATTCACAGATAAACTAGACATCCCTACAGTGTATATTCGCATTCTCGATCTTGACCCAAACACACCCCAAAATCCATAAAAAGAGTGTATTTAAACCCAACAATTTACCCAGCCCATGTGCACCTACCCCCTCCCAAATACCGCGCCCTCTCGCTCCGATCCGAGGTCTTCCCCTGCTCTCGCTGCGCAACAGGAAATGGTTGGGCGCGTGCTAGTCACGGCCCAATCACCTAATTTCATAAAAAAAAAATGAAACAGTAAAAAAGCGGCCGAAATTTTGATTCCCTCCACTTTTTCATTGTGTCATTCAAACGACTCTTTTGCTTTTTTTTTTCTTTTTTTTTTCTCTTCTATAAATACATACTACATTCTCTTCTAACAATTCATCCAACGAAGAAGTCCAACTCATCTTCCAACAATTCTTCTTCCAACGTCTTCCTCCAACAATAAATACATTATCTTCCTCCAACTCATCTTCCAACAATTCTTCGTCGAATTCATCCAACGGAGAAGTCCCCAATTAAGATCACCTTCTTTTCCCTAATCCAAATATCAATCCCAGAGCCTTTTGTATGCATCTTGCCTCCAACTTCATGCAAGTGGTATCTACTATTAATAGGAGGCTCTCCCACTATGGGGAGTGGCTCTTAAATAGTGGGGACCACTTTTAAGAACCCATCTTGGCTCTCTACTACGGATGCTCTTAGAACTTGTGAACTTTAAACCTAATTTCGTCCTCGACAGATAATGCAACGAACCCTAAACCCAATTACACCACGACAGTGAATGCGATAACATCTTTAATTTCGACGACGATGGAGAACAGAATGACATCCCCAATTTCAACAGAAAATTGAAAAGCATTGTCCTAATCATAACATGCAGAAAAACTCATAAATCACACTAATACCTAAATTTGAACAAAAAAGCAAAATAATTGTAGCAAGTTTTGGTTGCGGCGAACAAAAATGCTTTTCTTGAATCAAGTAATGGCATTTTGCCAAAATAAAAAATCACACGATTGACGCCACAATATTTGTTGAGAAAATACTATTACAAGATTAATTCCTCACTATAACAATACATTATGCACGTCTGTAATTTTGAATTTGTCCACCTAAGATTTCAAAGAGTGGTTATGAGGAAAATAAGAGAAACAACAATGATGAAGAAGATTAAAAAAAGCCGACAATGTTTTCAAATAGCTGTATATTGGTTTTTTATTTTGTTTTTTTAACATCCATGTTGGCAAACCACGTTGTATATCCGTCATTTCATGTCAATTTTTGGGAATCAAAAAAATTTAATTGGACATAAACAATATTTTTTCCAGCAGGTTAGGTATCGTTATGGTAATACTTTTAGGTTGGAACATTTTTTAAAATTCGCCAAAACGATGTGACAGAAAGTGACATTTATCCATTAGAATGTGCACTTCCTTCGTATCTTTACCTTTAACAATACCTCATTAATTTCAAATTCTTGTTAACTCATTAGTTATTTGATCAAACAAGTATCAACATCATTATTTAAACAATACTGAAATATTATGAAATTAAACCTGGGTAATAGAAATTGTTTGGAGAATGAAAAGTGCTTGAAGAACAATTGAAGAATGCCGATGAACTAAAGAAATTTGTTTTGTACATTAAAGATAGTGTGATCCTTACAAATGGAGCGAGCTTGCTATTTATAAGAGAGATACAACGAGGGTAAAACAGTAAACTCTATGATACACGTACGATGCATGTCCTTAACCAAATCTTTTTTGCTAACAATACTAATAATAACTAACTAGCAGCTTTTGTCTGGCGTTTTGTCAGATACTTTCAACGGCGTTGATTCTTTATACTTCTACTCTGACTTGATATATTGACAATGATAGGTTAGCGGGAGTTGACAATCTCTTTGTCTTGCTTTTGGCGGCGCTGATATACTATTCACAATTCTTCGAGTCAGCTCTGGCATAAGGTTTCTCAGCTAGGTTATATTTGTTGTCGATTTGCTCATAAGCTCCCAAATAACCACAGTCTTTATTCATATTCATGATGTATTCTACTGTTTTATTGATTGATATATCAGCTCTATTAATAGAACACCCTATTTTTGATGTATAACAAACGTATTTATTTAAACTAGTAAGTGGCCCGTCGAGTTTCGACGGGGATCTTTTTTTTTTTGATCAGTAAAGTAAAATTTTTATTGAAAGAAAATGAATCAAGGCATCAGGAATGCCAATCAGAACAACAAAACAAGTTTGAAGTCTTTGGAACACCAAGAAGTTTCGACGGGGATCTATTATTACATAATTTTGTGATATTTTATTTTATTAAAATAGAGTACTGAATAAATTATTTTAAAATAAAAAGATGTTTTTCCTTTGTCCCGACTATATTGAGACTTTTTCTTTGGGTACGAAAATTAAAAAATAGTGTTTGTGTGTAGATGAAAAAGTGAAAAGGTGAATAAATAGTAAATTTTTTGTCAAATAAAAAAATATCTTAAGATATGTAAGACGCCCAAAAAGCAAAGTGTCTCAAGATAGGTGGGACATATGAAGTAATACTTATTTAAAATTGATCTAAATTAGATTTCTTATTATCGACCCACAAAATTTAAGAGAGAAACTGCTACGTTTATTTGAAATTTACTTAAGTTAGATGTTTGTAGCTGCAATCAGCTAGTGAAAAATATTAAAATAAATTAAATTAAATAATATATCAATAATGACTTCAACTTTCAAAGTGTGAATAAATTATTAAATTTGCAACTACCTTATCATCTATCGAAAATTTCATCATACACACGTTAGTTGTTGTGTCATGCGTATGACCTCATCAAATACTAAAATCTGTAGACCTATTTTTCCAGTGACTCTTGAGATTCCCACGTACAGTTAACCGTGACTGAAAACAGGTTTCAGGTTTCAATAGGTATAATCATACACTCGAAAGAGATTGTCCCTTGACTCTTGTTTATTATCGTAGCAAAACAAATACTCACAGGGATTTGCCTTATCTGAAACCTAACTAATAGTAAATTTTGTGAAATCAGATGGGCTCATCATCATTCTAGCAATAAGAAACTTCTTGCCCATGTTTTTTTCTAAAATTTGTTTGCCTTTAATTATGTGTTCTCCAAGTTGAATATTAGATGTACTAATATTCATTGCGTCAAGCTATGTGTTTTCCATTATAGCTGTAATGTTTCATTTCGTATAAGAATATCTTCTCACAATGTCATATTAGATTCTTCATCACCAAGACTTTTACCGACAATACCGTCACCTACTTTAAGTATCTATTGTACAAATTCTTTAGTTTCTTCTGCTTTTCAAACCAGAAACGTTTGTCTGATTTTTTATGAAAAAAATTATGTATAATATGTATATGTAATGTATTTTCAAAATCAAAATGTACAGTTATCAAATGATTAAACAATCACTAATATTTAAATATAATATTAAATATTATTAATTCTATAAATATTTAATTTTTGTAGTTAACCCAATCCAATCCATCTTACTATTTTCTTGGATATTGCACTTTTTAAATTTTAAAATACGTAGTAAAAGAAAAAAAAACTTGATCACTACTTAATATTAAAATAAAATTCATGGTAATTGGGATAAAAATAATATGGATAAATTATGCATGCTAATATAATTTTATTAAATTATATATTGAGAATAAGAATAAAATACCATATTCTTAGTTAACTTGAGAACTTGATATGTATTTCAAAGTTGAGATGAAGTTAAGGAGGCATAGATAATGTTATGCACCAAAGCAGGTTTCAATACACAAATTGTCAAGCTATTATTATTGGCTCTTTATTTTCACTTAAACTATTTTCCATAAACATTTTGAGTTCATCGGCATATTATTCCCACAATACGCAAGTTACTCGTGTGCCGCTACTATAATTAACAACATAACTAAACATAAAATAAATTAAAAAAAAACTAAATCATTATTCAACGAATTTAACCTTGCCATGTTTCATTCTACACAATCTATGTTAATTATTTCGATCTTGTCCTCCCCAAAAATATTTTCACATGAATGTAATTTAAATTCAAATTCATGAATATGATATAATTAGCAAAATATGTAACAAAACCATAAATTTTTTTATGTAATATATTATATTTATCCAATACAAATTTGGGATCATGTGAGTGGATATTTCTAAAATGAATGAAAACAAATTCATTCTCAACAATATTTGGGCGTTCAATTGATTTAAAAATAATTTTTCAGGCTAAAACTGATCTTCCACTCATGATTGACTTTTGCATACTGGAAGTTAGGCTTGTTTTCGAGTACTTAGAAGTTCTTAATAACTCTTATGTATCTCTCTTTGAGAAATTCATGAAACTTTCTCTTGAACCCTATTGAGACGGGGTACTTGGATTTTGTTGCCCTACATGAAAAAAAAATCATGTTTATTTATTTATAGGTTGTATAATTTGAAAAATAATGTTAAGACTTACCCATCTCATCAATCACAATTATTTTCAATGCTTTCTTACCTTACTTTTCTTTCTGAACCTATAAGTATAAAATTCTGATAACCACATTTTTATTATTATTTTTTAAATGACATTTAAATGGATAACTTCATTATTTGTCGATATTTTCTATATTTAAAATAAGTATATATAACCAATATGTTAAATCAATTATCAAATACACACAAGAGATACATACATATATGCATGTAACAATGTAGATACAAACGTCTCATACATGAATATGCTTATAAGTTTATAATGTCTCATATTGATTCTTATGTGTTCAAATTATTATGATCATTCTTTGTGTAAATAGATAATTTTTCTTTTAATAAATTATAATAAAAATAAAAAATTGATAAACATATAAATGAATAATCTGAAAAAAAATAAAATAATATATTTTTTTAATAATTAATATATTATTTTAAGCAAAATGATTATATGCATAAAAAGAAACAAAATCGAAAACTTGTGTGTAAGTAAATTTGAAAACTCCACCCATTAAGACGTAAACAATTATTTTGTAATTAGGTAATATAATTTTTCAAACTCCAAATTTTAGTATAATAAACATTAATTATATTATATTAATCTAATTATTTTATGATGAATGTAATATATAAAAGTAGTGAAATAAGTCATGGGACTCGTAAGTTCATATGAGTAGTTGCCTGGAGTACTACACTTGTCCAATGATATTTATCTGTTGACTATTGTTATTATATATTAATGCATTCGATATGTATGTATAAAATAATTGTGAATATTTTAATGGGTGAAGTTTGGTTAGGGGGTGGATATTGATTAGAGATTTATTAAAAAAAATGGGAAAAAAATAAGAATGAATGAGTATTGAGGAAAATTAGAATGAAGTGATTATACGACGCCACGTAGGATCGGATTTATTTTACTTTTATATATATATAGATTATTTTTAATCAAATAAATCATCAGCGCTTATGTAGGATTCACTCATCATCAGATGCTCCCCCTAGTCAACAATAAATGAGTCTTTTTGTTGAATTTTTGCTGTTGATGGTTCCTGATTATCAGCGCTGAATGTTTTCCTCTCAATTTTTGTCATTTCGGTTGATGTCACTCACATTTAATGCAGTGTCAGTTACTTTTTGAGTTGGGACCCCGACGACTTCCGCCTCTACCTCTCGTACATTTTTTATCCCGATTCTCCTCTTCCACATAATTTTTAATCCATTTCCCCTAAAAAAAGAATCATCGTGAATTTTTTGAAATTGACAGTGCAATCTCCAACTTCTCGATGACATTCTTGATAATTTCGATCATCACTAGCATAACCACGTTGTACAGTTAATGGCTGAGCTACGGTGGACCGATGACAATGGTTTATGGGAGGCCGATTGTGGGCGCGATGTTTTCATGATGCACATTTCAGGCTACTCCGTCAAATTCAGCCCATTCTACGAGAACCAAGTCGCAACCGCCATCGCCCAGAATTTCGGCATACTCGGCAACGTCCGGGTCCTCGAGCTCCAGCTCGAAGCCGCTATCAAGACCGTACCGCCTTTGACACAGCTGACGGAGTGTATGATGTCTGCTGGTTGGAATCGCACGATCGTTCATTATCGCCATTGTGGCCGATGGCTTGCTTATCTCGGGAGTCTATTTCTGCTTGTTCACGTCTCGCAACATCTCCTGGTCTTCGACGCAGAGAGAGTAGAGGTGCAATTTACTAAATATATATATATATATATATATATATATATATATATAGAGTTAGGTTAAAATAAAAACCACCCTTAAGATAAGAATGTAGAACTAATCTACACCCTTAATCAATTACTATTAATGGCTACGATGAATTGTGTAAATACGTGATTAAATATTAAACAAATCATTAATTAAATGTAAAGGGTAAAAAATGATCAAATTAATGATAGTGGCGTGAATCTAGGCGCATTTAAAAGAGAATGTGTCTTCAACATTAAATTACATCCACTCCATTACCGACTGTCTCACTTCCCTTCTTCAAAACATACATGGCTTTCTTCACCAGGAAAAAATGAAATGAACAAAGTCTACTTCGAAAAATAAAAAATTGGAAAAGATTTATCTGATTTGATGTTCGATTTCCTCGTGTGTGCAAGTGAATAGTTCTTCGTGTTGGTATATTCTTGATAATTTATTTTTTTTGGATTTACAACAATACAAGACTTTTTCAAAGTGCATATATTAAAAGATAAAATGCAATTCAAAGTTCGCCGGGGGGGAGGGGAATTAAAAGATTAGTGCAAATTAAAATATATAAGAGTGCATGTATTAAAAGATAAAATGCAGTTCAATTTTTTCAAAGATAGGAGTGCATATACTTGGGAAAAAAGTAGTTTCATGCGGATTAAAATCTATAGAAGTTCATGTACGAAAAATATAAAATGTGGTTCCATTTTTTTAATGATAAGAGTGCATGTACACGGAAAAAAAAATAATTAAGTGCAAATTAAAATGTATAGTGCATATACAAAAAGATAAAATGCAATTCAATTGTCTTTCAAATATAAACGTGCATGTACGAAAAATAGTTTGGTGCAAGCTAAAATTTATAAAAGTGCATTTACGAATAAATAAAATGTGGTTTAATTTTTGTTATTTTTTTTTTGTATAACATAGAATGGGTGCTACTTACATCAAAAACCAAAAAAGAAAATAAAAGACAAAGAAATAAAAAATTGCAAATTAGGATAATAAAATTAACTATAGTGCAAATTAAAATTTATAAAAGTGCATTTATAAAAGGATAAAATGCGATTCATTTTTATATATATAAAAAAGGTGCTATTATGACATAATAATAATTACGTCAAAAACCACCAAAGAAAATGAAAATAGAAGGTGAAGAAATTAAAAAATTGCAAGTTATGATGATGCAATCAATGAAGAATAATAAAAAATAAGCTTGTAATTGCATAATACATGGGTGAAATCTACGGCCAATTACGATTAGATCATAGTAAGATTAATTAATTATATTTGATTCCCTTAATATTAGGAGCCAACCGTTTAAAGTAAAATACAATTACAAATTTAACCCTGTTTAAATTGCTGCGAAAATATTAGTCTTATAGTTAATTATTTAATCTTATCTGTTAATCTCAATAAATCAAGGGTCAAGATTGGTTCTAAGTTTGTATGTTAACAAAGGTTTTTATTTGAACTCTTCCCTTATATATATATATATATATATATATATATATATATTACAAACGACGTCATTAGATCCCTCATATTTCAATTTGGGTTCAATTAAGTTCATTAGATCCCTCATATTTCAATTTGGATGCAATTAAGTCCCTCCGTATAACAACGTCAGGTTGCTATTAGATGAAAGAGTGTAATTGCACCAAAATTAAAAACATCATGGACCTAATTGATCGAATCTTGAGTATAGAGTGTCATGATCTCGAGTAAATTATAGTTTTCCCTTTTTTTTTTTTGTCCTCTCCTTCATTGCTACATCTCTCCGTTCTTCTTCTCTCATCCTCTCCCCCTCACCGGTTCTCTCTCCCCAAAATACAGATCAGGATATCTCTCTGCCTCTTTCCTTCTTGCTCTCGCCGCCTCCCCTCCCTTCATAAGATCCGGCGTCTCTTCGCCGTCGACCACCACCACGACCACCCTCATCTCTCTATCCAATTTTTCTCTTTCACAACCCCGACCCCTTGTTCTCTCTCACTTCTCGCGGCCATCCGGCGAGAGATCGCCATCACAGCCGGTTCCCGCCTCCTCCGGTCGCGCGCGACCACGCCCCGCCTCGGCTCCTTCGTCCGCCGACTCTGCGGTAGCAGCAGTTTCCAACGCCCAATTTCCGTTATTGCAGGTAAGCCGGAAAAAAAATCGCTTAAATTGGGGCAAACTTGTTACTCTTTCTAGAATAAACTTGCCTTCGATGAATGATGAATGCTGTGTTTTTTTTATATATAAAGATAGATAAGAGCTACTATGATATGTGGAAAGATTAATATTCTGGTAGTTATATACATAGGACATAAAATTTAGGTTTCTCTTTAGAACTGTTTTAACAGTTAACACAATAAAGATGAAAGGTTCTGCATTGGTAAAAGATGTGCTCATCATCTTTGAAATTATGTCAGAATATATTTGAGTTGATTCTATATTACAAAATTTCATCACCTATCTTTTTCTGAAAAATGAAACCGAAACTTCTTTCAAGCTCAAACAGAACAGATTCTTTATTTTTGGTTATAAATATGAACAATGGTTATTAACCAAGAAACAAAATTCAGCCAACACTTATGCAAAATTACACAACAGATATAAGCTCACACTCTATTGGCAGAAAAATGGCCAAACATGGATGTACTCAGCTTTTATATAGATATAGATATAGATATTGATAATAATAATAATAATAATAATAATAATAATAATAATAATAATAATAATAATAATTGAATAACTGCAGGTATAATGCTTTGGCAGGCTTCGGGTTTGTGACTCGGGAGTACAAGAACTATACACATTGGAGTGACATGGTGAGAATCATGTATTTTCTTTGGTGTTTATGTTTTTTCTTGGTTTTCCATTAAAAGGTGTATGCTATTTTTGACTCATATTTAAACTCAGATAACACATTTCTTCTTGTTTCTGATTAAGTTTATTGCTGCAATTTACAGACCATCCCTTTATTTTTTGTCTCCTTGAAAGTCAGGGAACTTTGTTCTCGTGTTCTTATTATATGTTAATGATCACTTGCATGCAATATAACATGATGTGGGATGACATACCATGTACGTACAATTTTTTAGGTTTGTGTTTATCCACATCTAGAGTAATTTAAGCTGTAACCAGCTCCACACTTCTGTTGCCTTGGTAAATATTATATTTCAAAGGTTTATAATCTACATTTCTTATCATATTACATTGATCTAAATTTGTATCGGGGAAACGAAAAGGTATCGCCAGGAAGATTGAGTGACATGGCACTTAATCATAGAATAATCCAGAATTATATGAAACTTATTAGAAGAAAACCCTATGCTTCTTTATAGAACTTGTTTTCTGTTGTGTTTCTGGATTGTGGGTGCTAAAAGAATTACTGATAAATAAATGGTGGAGCAGAGGAATTAAATTTTGTTCTTTTGACTATTAAACATTTCTTAGAATTCTTCTCAAAGATGTTGTTTCTATTTTAGAAGAGTTGATGGAAACTATCTGATTATCACCTGTTAATAATAGGCTGCTAGTTATATAGTCTGGCTAATGTTTTTTTTTTTTTTTAGAATCATAGTCTGGCTAATGTTGTTCTGCAGAGGATATTGCTGTCTATTTCATACGATGCAGTTGTTTGGCGTGGAAATTATAGAACCACGCCCTTGTTTGTTGATGCTTTTTTCTCTGAGTTTAGCACATCAATAACTATTGGACAAACACATACAAAAGCAATTACCAAGAGAACTGAGGGATTTCACAATTTGAAATGTTTCTTTATGACTATATTGTCTCTAGAAAGATAAAGTTGCTAGTGCAAAATGATTTTCTTTCTCTGAAGAAAATCTCTCTTTCTGCTACCTTTATGATATGGGAGTATCTTTGTCATCTTCTTGTTTGATTCCATTGATAATTTTTATTTTATGTTTGGCACATTGGGGGTGGAAATGATGCTGCAGGTTTACCACTCCAGTTTCGTTGACATTGAAGACATTACTAAAGCATGTGGTTGCCCTCTACTTCCCCTAAAAAGCCACATTAAAGGACCGGCTCCAGTCTCAGAACAAGGTCAGGATCACTCTTAATGCCAAATTCAGTCTGACTGAATGTATTATAATCAACTGTATTTTGTGTTGTATGCAGATTGCACTGATATTGTGGATGAAGCAATTACATTCTTTCGTGCCAATGTCTTTTTCAGAAACTTTGACATCAAGAGTTTAGCTGATAAGCTTCTTATCTACTTAACATTCTACATAAATCTTGCTCTGAAGAGGCTAGAAGGCTGTCGGACGTTGGCTGAAGGAACTAAAGCAATTATCAATCTTGGACTGGAAAAGGTCCCTGTTCCCGGGGAGCATGGATTCCCATTTCCAGGACTATTTTCCCAGCCACAATCTAATGAAGAAGCAGGTAAAATGATGTCATACAGATGTATCTTTATCTTTGAGAATTTCCCAGCAAAACACATTTTGAATGTTGAAGACTCATGAAATGCTAGAGTTTAATTTTGGACGAATATTGAAACATGGCATGCCATACGTATATTTTATTTACTATGCCCATTTTCATGTTTTGGGAATTATATGACATGTGAATGCAGAGCTCTTCAGAAATTACTTGAAGCAGATACGCGAGGAAACTAGTGGAAGATTATTGAGTGTGGCATATCGATCCAATGGAACTCCAAACAAATGGTGGTTGGCATTCGCGAAAAGGAAGTTCATGAACGTTATCACACCATGAACAGAGACAACTACAGCGCAACAGCCTCAACGAACAATCCACATGCATTTCCAGGTGAAGTTAGATGGCCTGTTTTCCATGTGATCATGTGCTGTATGCTTTCTGACTTATTTTGTTAGATAGTAAAATTGTAGCTCTAGTCATGCATAAATACCGGTGGAGAGCCAAGTATAAACTTGTTGTCAAATATTCCAGACTTTCTCAAAGTTCATTGTGATTGAATCCATCCCAGAACTGAATTAAGTTCTTGTCTGTACTTTCCTTGATTCTCTTTTATGACTTCTTATAAGTTTTTTGCAATTGGCACATTCCCAAATTTTTCAGAAGCGAAAATATATTGTTTAATTGTTTAAATGACGTCATTTAGGTTGTACACGTCAGACAAAGTTCAACAAAAATTAAATGAGTCATTTAGTAACTGCGATGTTAAAAGTCTCTTTAAAAAGCACAAATTTGAACAAATATTAAAGAGCAAATTACTTCGGATCCATACTTCCATCTTACAATCTGTTCAACAAAAACATATACACTTTTTGTCTTAAAAAAAATTACACCCAGAGAAAAAAAAAATACACTCACATTCTAGCTTTCTAGATGACTTGAAGGCCCGACCTATTGATTGGAGGAGAAACGTCTTACCAATAGACTGCACTTCATCGTCACAAAAACTTATAAACTTAAACAAATGGAACTCGTCCATTTCGCTGTCTTCAGTCTTGACCACATAATAAATGGAACTAGTACATTTTTTTGAGGTAGAGGTAGCACATTTCATTGTCTTGACTACATATTTATTGTACGCACATATAATAACAGTGAAGATTCATCAACTTTAATTTAATTGAATTTTAAATTCCGATTTCAATTTAATAAATTCTTGAGAATTAAGAAATTATAATTGAAATTTATTAAAAGAATCTAATAAAATTTTAATTAATTAACTATTAATAAATACAGTATATAATTAATATTTTCATATAATTGCGCCGCACGAGAATTATTCTACAAAGAATTTGTAAAATACTATCTTAGGGTATTATGTGACCTCAGCGCGAATTAATTTGATTGGGTCCAATTTAAATATCCAGACAAGTTAATTGGTTTCCCATGTGGCTCTCCAATAATTGACCAACAATTTGTAACATACAATAAATTTCAGCCTCCAAGTATTTTTATACTAATACAGAAATGGAGAAGTCCAGTTACATAGCTCCACGTGGCATCACTAGGCCTATTTGGAATGGGGCCTAGATATTAATGGCGTTACATTAGATAACACGCTCCCCACCAAACATGGCGTTGTTGACAGAACAATAACTTTTAGACTACCCACAGTCGTGACACTCACCCAACCCAACCTTACTTCACTTTTTAATAAAATATTCATTTCTCTCTCATCCACCTACACAACCCACAACCTAACATAATTTTTACTCCCAATGGTGACACCAACCCAACCTACATATTCTTTCTTTTCACTTTATTTTTAAATTATCTTAATATCTAAAATAAAATATAAATTAAAATTAAATATTTATTTATTATATTTAATAAATAAAATAAATATTTTTTTAAATTGTAATTATATTATAATTAAACATTATCATATATTATAAGGGATAGAAAATCCTCCATCTTCCGAAGTCTTTGATCTTTTCGAACTGCCACCACTTTCCTGGTCATCAGCATCTTCACTTTGACGACGAAAAACATGGGTGGTATCATGAACATTCCACTTGGGATGTTTACTCATAACTTCATTAAATACAATCAAATCTAGAAACTTATTTCCACCTGCTTCGTAAATGGAATGAGCTTCTTTCTCAACATCGTTGTCGCTCATGCCACTCCTTCTTCGAGCATTTGCTTCCCTGCAAGCAGCAACCCATTTGTTTCCATTTTCGTTAAGACGTTTCCAGCGACCTTTCATCGATTCAATGTTTCGTTCGTTGAGCTCATTTGGATTTTCTGCTTGGGTGTTGTGATACAATTTATGAACACGTGCCCAAAACGATTCCCCTCTTTGATTTTTTCCTCGAATGTTATCTTCGCTAGCATAGATCCAAGATGACATAAGGGCAACATCTTCCTTCACACACCAAGCTACATTTTTTGCCCCTTTATGATTTTTGTTTGGGCGTTGTTGAACACCCATAAACAAATTACGGGAGACATTTTCTGGTGTGGAAATTCTTTGAGATGTAGGAATCTCACTTAGATTTGGAGAAAATTGAGATTCATAAAATTGAGAATTTGGTTGATTTTCGAAATTTGGAAAAAAAGGAGGAGTCGGATAAGATGAAAAATTTGCAGAATCTTGAGGGTTAGGATAATCTTGGGAGTTTTGATGATTTTGAGAATTTGGATAATAATAATTGGGATAATTTGGATCCATAATGAAAATATAGTGAAATGAAGAAAGAGAGAGTTTTTGTTTGGGTGTAAAAATATAGTGAAGTTAGGCTCTATTTATATAACAAAAAATAAGAAAAATTTTCATATAATTTTAATATATTTTTTATAAAGATAAACCATTATAAAATTTTGTTTATCCAAATATTTAATCCACTAGTTAAAATTTGACAAGTGGCAAGGAAAGAGAAAAAAAAGAGAAGCATGACTTGGGGCGGCAGATCCCCCGGGTCACGCAATTTTTGTGACTTTCCAATTATTTTTTTATCCATCTTGTTTTGTCCTATTATCATGACCCTCCCACAATGTCACCGCTGGGAGTAGCCTTTGTACTATTTTAAAAAAAACAATTTATTATACTAATCTTCCTTGGTAAACAACTATCATAATCATCATCACATTGCAGACTATGATGGCATAATTTTGTAGAGATTTTCTTTCTCTCAATTATAATATTGTAATTGCATTAGATCATCCTTTCGAAAATATCTTTGGTCCCAATCACTTATCTTAAACATTGCAAACTTAAATTTAATTAGGGGGCATAAACCAGGGGGCTTAGCCCACTGGCCACCAGGTCCTCACTTAAGTGAAGTGACCCGGGTTCGATCCCTCTTGGGAGCGAATTGGAGATTGGAGATATAAGGTGGATTTGGTGAATGGAGAGATAAGGTGGTTCTTGGAGTGGATGGGGAACTAACTACTAACATCTAACATAACTTTGCCCGATCAAAAAAAAAAAATTAGGGGGCATAAGTGCACACAGCTGTATATGTGTGTGTACATATAAAAACTTTTTATTATAATAATTGTTTGGGGGAAAAAGAACATGATTTGTTGAGTTGGGATGTAGGGTACCAAACTTTTGTAAAGGCTACGAACCACGTCATTCATGCTAAAACCCAAAATTCGTTTCATTTTTCCCAAACCAAAATTCATGTTCGTTTTCATAATCAATGAAGGTCGTTATTTTATTACGGAATTTAGGGAAACAAGTTAGGTTATATAACTTCTTTTATCAACAAATTGCACTTTTTAGTGAGAAATGCAATAGAGCAGTCGTTTTCCTATAAACTCCAACTTTCCCGCAATACAAACTTTCAAATTTCCCTAGTTTGAATCCTTGTGGGTTAAGGAGATGAACATTTAGCATATATTGATTGTTGACATTGATAAATTTTTGACTAACGAAAATTACAAAAGATTACTTAGACGAAATTCATCTATGTAAGCAAATATTGGAAGACCAAAGAAGCTCATTTATGTGGCAAATTTCTTGTAGGAAAGTAGAAAAAAAACACTTTACATCAAGTACAATTCACACCAAGACTAAAACTTTTAACAACTTGAATCATCGATCCTTCCTAGATGTCAAAACTAACCTAAAAAGAATACAACACCAAACAAAATTTCAACCCCAACATTCTTTCTTTCTTCTCTTCATTTTGGGCATACATTGTACAACGTGGGCAGCAATCCTAAATGCCAAAGAATACTACTACTATAATTTCTTATGCTACCTAAATGGACTTGGTCAGTTTAACCTCGTACCAGGGATGGAACTATATCAAGCTCGAGAACGACGACGTCAGCATGTACGGCACGTTCGCCAAGGGGCCACGCTGGCAAGCCAGCTCGTGGATGTCCTTAACGATGTCGAACACTGCATTTGGCTGCGCAAGTCTCAGCGCATTCTCAGACATCCTCTCGAGCTCGGCTCTCTTCGTGCTGAACCACTCTGCCACGATCCTTGCTGTTTCCTTGGGTTTCCTAGTGAACACGCCTGCCCCGTTGTCCACTACGTATGGAACGTTCCCTTTCTCCTGCCGATACCAAGTGAAGTGAAGTTAGACGAGAGTGGGAAGTTAGAAAGAGGAAAGATTTCGTTTAACCTACTTGTCCGGGAATGTAGTCATTTAGAACGATGGGGAGGCCTCGTATCAACGCCTCTGCAATGGTGCCCGGTCCGGCCTATACAACATGTTAGATTCGTGTTAACAATGAGGCGACGAAAGGGGTGTATATACTATGATGATGATGATATGAAATGAAAAATTACACACTTTAGTGATGATGCAGTCACAAGCACCCATCCATTTCTGCATCTGCTTCTCAAATCCTCTAACCTACATTGAAGGACAACTTTGGATAAGTTTTTCTATCAAAACTTAGACTAACCCTAGATTCTGGAAGAAGAGATTTATACCTTGACTGGGATTTTCCACTCGGAAGCCTGTAATGTGGCAGCTAGATCTTGATTACGGCCACATATGATGATGAGCTGCCCGATTGGCCTCTCGTTTTCTTTATCAAACAGCGACTCTCCAAGAGCCTTTGCCGTTTTCTTCACAGGGCCCATCCCCTCTCCGCCTCCCATCAACAAGACGGCTGGCAGCAGCGGATCCAACTCAAGCTCGACTCTTAAATCATCCTACATCGAACACATCAAGAAAGAGGAAATGAAATAAGACGTAATCAAAAAGTTGGGTCTTAATTGTAACAGTTCAAAAATTTGGTCGAATTCGCAACAGTGTCCAAAGTTTGGATATAATAAAAATAAACGGCCACTACCTTTGATAGAATTGCTCTGCAGAAGGAAGGCCGGATGGGCAAGCCATATACACGAGTTTGAGATTCGTCTAGGCCATCTAGCAACGCCCTCTTTGCTACCTCCTCCGAGGGGCAGTACAATCGGTCCACTGATGGATGAAACCTTAAAAAAATGTCCTATATCAGTATTACAACCATAGACTCCTCGATTTCAGTGAATGAAACAAGCGCCTTACCATGTACGGTGGCAAGTGCTGAGGTCGGTAATGACAGTGACAAAGACGACTTTTCTCTGCAGGCTTTGCCATTTGAGCACCCACAACGGAATGTGCTGCATGAGCGGATGAACACTTATGATGATATCGGGTTTGTACTCCATTAGGCCCGCCTCCACCTCCCTTACAAACCACAAAACACAAAAAAAATCAAGAAAGATGGCAATGAAAATGGATATTAAACTACATAGTAAAGTGTGGTCATCAGATCAATTTCAAGAACAGACAACCAACTTGTGGGCATGAATAGCACTGAATTTCACACGAGTAAACTAATCTAAATTCGAGGCTTAAAGTTGAGAGGAATTAAGCATTCGTACTTGGCATAGAAGGCGGCAATAGCTGCAAGATAGATGGAGTGTATCCATCTCGGAGAAGTTCCATGGAACGCAAATTTCCAAAGCTGGACATGTTTAACCATGAACTTGTACTGCCCCTCCATATCATTCAATGGCCAACCAGTATACTCCTTCCACACATCTTTCACGAATATCTGCATATGAATCACACAAATGATTCAATTAATTTAATTAAAAAAAAAAAACCATTTTCAGCTTTTATACTAGACGGACAAAAGGTTTATTATGATAAAATTCAGCATGCTCAAGCCATGAAAGGACGAAAACAAAGATGATGATGCATTACTATCTGATAAATTGACCGGCATAACAATCAAGAAAAGTAACATGAATTCTAAAATTCTTCTTTCTTTGAATTTAATTTCAAGAACCAGAAGAAACTAACAAGATTCATGAAGACTCTAAGTGAAGCTATTTTGTTCATCACAGAATCCAAAAACGACTAAAGGTGGGATTTTTAGGAAATGAATTACATAAAGATTGTTACAACTACTTACAAATGGACTAGGCTAGTCACTTGTATCAATTCTAACTTACAAACATATATAAAGAAGAAAGATGGAAAAACAGTTGAATCTGGATGCCCATATATAATCCCCCTTTGGCCTCAAAACATAATTTCTACAAAATTTGAAATGCAACAATTCATCAAGGAAACAGGAGAGTGGAGAGGACCACCGAATTCAAAATCTAACATCAAAACCAAATATCCAAGAACACATACACAATGCACAATATGACAATTAAAAAATGAACAAAAGCCTTATAAAAAAAATATTAGAGATACTATCTTTCAAATTTCGCCACAAAAAAAGATTCAAACTTGTAAATTACTATACTTTTAATTGATTCTGATTTCGTTTTATCCCCAAATTGAACCTGACATGGCAGCCTGAATTTCACAAAATCAGAATCAATCAAAAGTATAGTAATTCACAAGTTTGAATTTTTTTGGCTAAAATTCGATAATTTACATGCTATTATACAAAAAGAAAAGAAAAAAGGGGTACCCTGTATTGATCGCCGTACTCGAGGTGGAAGGCGTCCCTGATGGCCTCGGCGGAGGCGCGGTGGCCGCCGCCGGTATCGCTCATGAGAATGAGGACATTCTTGGTTCTCTCGGCGCCAATCTGCTCCAGTTCCATGTTTCCATCTTCATCATCATCATCTATGGCGGCGTATTTGCACCTTTTGTGGCTGCTGGACCCGCCAAATCCGTACACCCCTACTCTTTCGAATACCTTGTTTATGGAACCCCGCGGAGAATCCGCCTTCATCATCATATCTATCTATATATATATATATAGATATGCAGATTTCTCTACATATATACAATTTTTTTTTAGAATTGAGTACACAACAAATTTTCCTACAATCCAAGAAAATATCTATTTACTCCAGAATCTGTGACCAACTTGTAGTTTCCTTTTTCCACAACGGAAAACTGATCGGAGAAGCGAAGGATGAAAGTGACATTTTATTTTTATTTTTTAAAAAAAAATTAAAGGAAGAGAAGAGACTTTTGTGCAAACGGACAACCTTGAAGCAACAAACTACATCTGAAAATCCGAAAAACCCTCCAAGATTGGATTTTTACGACAAGAAACGAAACGGGAGAAGGAAACGTGCATTGAAACTCCTAGTCCTGCAATTCCATACCTTAAAACAAACGAAATCGAGAATTCGCCGCCAACAGAAACCCAGAAAGAATTGCTTCGAGAGAGAGAGAGAGAGAGAGTAGAGGTGGACAGTTGGAGGGTGGGGAGTATGAGATGGCAAACGTGTGGGGGTTTGTTTTTTTCCGACGGTTAAAAGAGAGAGGTAGCCATTGTTTTTTATGCTACCGAACAATAATATTTACTGGTAGATTGAATGTGAGCCGTTGGATGGAGGAAGTGGCATCTGCTGAGAGGAATGTTCGGAGTGGGAGATTCGAATCTTGTTGCTGAGGTTGGAATGAGGCGGACCCCACTCCTCTTATTACATGTACAGTTGTTTTGACTTGGCGTTTTGCAGGCTTTGCTGTGGGCCCTTGTATATCATTACAAGGTATTCACATATTTTAATATTACATGTTTGTAATTATTTGTACAGTCTACACCATTCTTAACAATACATTTATAAGTGTTAAGATATTAATATGCGTCATATATTAAAATATGTTTGCATAAATTTTCTCTCATATGATTTCATTCGCAGAAATTAATACTCACTCCTTGTTTCCAACTTCCAAGTGCCCGAGTCAAATGCCATTCCTTTTTTTAGGTGTAGTTATTACATATTGATCAATGACTCCGTCTAATTTGAAAAGTAATTAGGTACATAAGTACCACTCCCCCCATCCTGCTATTCATGATTCGTATTTCATTTTGGGTTGTCCCATCATAAATGGCTCGTTTCTATTTTAGAAAATAATAAGAACATAGTGGATTAAGCCACTAATTTAATCCATAATCAAGACTTAATTATTTTCGGATTTCAGCCCATTTCTCATTTACTCTCTAATGTGGCATCGGTTCCGTCGCTCCAAAAAACCCTAAAGGCTTCTCTCTCTCTCTCTCGAAGCTTCCGCCTAAAACCTAGGGCTCTCTTTATCCTCCGCCTGAAACCTAGGGTCTCTTCATCCTCTTGAGTGTAAGCCGCTGCCCCTCTGCATTCATCTCTCACCTTTTCTGCCTCCACCATCACCCATTCCCGAATAATCCTTGTGATGTAGATCCACATGTAATCTGTCTCCCTCTCTCTTTCTCTTCCGCCTTTCGTTGAAGAATACTCCCTGGCTATTTTCTGAAGGATTTGACCGAATAAATATTGAAATCCTACAGAGATAAGTATGATTTCGAATGGATGGCTGAGTTGGAGGTTTGGATTGAAATGTTGGTGATTGAAGATGGATGCAGAGATCGGGTTCGCCGGGCTTTAGCCCAAGAAGGTAAACTGCCGATGATGCCCTCTAGCCCCTCTTTTGTGATGAACTCCGGTGAAGAATCGGTTTCGTCTTCAAACCCTAGTTCTTAGTTTGATTCATTTTTTCTTTGTGAGGAAAATTGGCAACACAGGGAAATGAGCGATGGTGAGTTGAGGATGTTGAAGATCCTGCTTCCTGCCTATTTTCTGGTGAGATCTACCCTAATCCCTAATCTGCTCTTCACGGTAGATATATATGTGGCTGAGCCCTTGTTCTTAAGTTGGTATAGGCTATTGCATGTGGGATTTGCAGTGTTTGTACTATGTGCTATGTGTGATTATGTAGGTATGAAATGATGAAAACATGCTCATACTTTTGATCCATGTTGTATTGTGCATCTATGATTGAAATGAATTAAATCTGAGATGAAATATCCCTGAATCTTAGAGGCTCCCTGGTTATTATGGTTTGGTATCCTTTTGTTCTAATTTGATGGGGTTCTTGGTGTTTGATGTTGGCTAAAATATCCCTGATTCTTGGTGTTTGATGTTGGCTGCTGATTGTTGGGTTGTTGGTGTTTATTTGATGGCTGCTGTTTGTTGGTTGTCTATTATGCCGAAATTCATCCATTCATCTTCATTTCAAAAAGTTTCCTTCAAACAATTTTGCATTCATTCATTCAGCTTCTTTTACAAAAAGATTCCTTCATTTACAAAATGTAACCTTAATCACAGCTTCATTTACAAAATCATTCATTCTTCTTCAAAGCTTTGCATTACAAAATGGATCCTTCTTCTTCACATTACTTCAATTCCTTGAATTTGAAGGTGATGCACCATCATCTCAACTTCATTTAAGCATCCTGCATGCACTCCTAACTGTTGCATTAGTGTATCACTATTTGACAATGCTTCATTGCAATTAGGTAGGATATGCACTCCCTAACAAGTTCACTTGGAACTTGGAGATTCAAGGGAAGCATATCCTGCCTACTTAATGCATCTTTCCCTAAATGAGAAATCTTGTAGCTATTCCTCTCTTTAACTTTCAGAATTTCAATCATACAGCTTTGCAAGCTTAAAAACACTTTATTCAAAGTGTTTGGGCTTAATTCATTAAATGAATTAATGACAACATTCACTAGATCACCCACACTTGTACAAACTAATTCAGTTTGTAGGTTCTGTATTGCCCTAAACCACCCCAGATCATTGATGTTTGTATCTGGGGAGTTTGGTGGTTGATGTACCAAATGAATGTCAAAGCCATCTGCTGAAGCTACTGCCCTGAATGTAAGGCCTAACATTATCTTGTTGTATATAGATGGTTTTGCTAGAATTTGCTGGCCACTTTGCTTTAATAGCATGAACAATATGAATTTTAAAAATAAAAACATTCAAGACTTTGAAACAAATGCATACACTGCCATTTGAAAAAAAAGTCCATGCATTCAGCAATACATTACATTAACTAAGCATATACTGAAATAAATTGAACTTGGTACATGCTATTGTTACATTTAGAGCATGTATCATTCACCCTATGTACCTGATTGATTAGGCAATCTTTCACTACTTGTTTGGTGATGCTTTGTATTGGTTTCCATTCCATTGTACCTACTGCCCTGTTCTTACTCTTCTTTTTGGCTGGCACCAATTCAGTAAATGGAAAAATTCCAATTTTTCCATCAAACAAGCAGCTATCATCACTACTAAAAACTGGCCTACATACAACACACATGAACATCACCTTGGTGATGAACTTCTTGCTCTTGCATGTCATGTGAGGTTCTATTTCTTCAGGAGTCAAATAGAACCTTTGTGTAGTTTTTGTGACGTAGAACCATTTCTCATCAATGTGGAATGTGTTGTGCATGCTTTTAAATGTCAAACTCCTAAGAATCCTATCATATTCTAGAGCTTCTAAGGAAAACCATAGCCTAAGCAACTTGTTTGGAGCCGTAAGATCAGGTTTTATCGCATTAGAATGAGCTCTGATCAGTCCAAATTTAATCCACCTGCCTACAGTGCTTTTACTGCATTTAATCCCACATGCTAGCCTTCTAATGGTAGATCTTTTTCACAAATCAAGCTTGCAATCAAATGTAAATCAAGTTCTACAAGTTTTCTCCTTGGTCTTAACATTTTCTTACTCAAAGAACTAATTACCTCACCACTTTCACTTTTTTTTTTGCAGCTGCCCAAAGTCGACTAATCGTTCTTTGCGAACTTCTCCACTTTTGCACCGCTGCACTCATCTTTCCTCTGCCAAGTTTTCCATCTTTGCTATCTTGAAGGAGGAATTTGATGATGACTGCTCTCACAAAGGAAGAAAGATCTTTTCTTCTAGCCATCTTGCAGCTGTTTTTTTTTTTCCTTTCTTTCAGGAGTTGTGTATTCTGCCGAAGGTTGTGGGAATTGTAGGAATCAGATTGTATGCCTTATTTATAAAGGGCTTTAGTTTCCGCCCTTTTGAAAAATTGTGGAAACTTTGAAAATTTCAATGAAAATGCATATTTCAGTTTATTTTTTGAATTAGCGGCGCCAATTTTTTTAAGTTCTTTATTCAGATTTCAATTTTTGGAGTATGTGAAGCATGTTAGATCAGTTTTAAGTTTTTTCAATTTTGGGCATTTTATCGATTTTTAGGAAATTATCAATTTAAATACAGGTTATTAAAAATAAAATTAATAAAGAAAAAAAATAAAGTCTTTTTGGACATTAATAAAATAGAAATAACTAATAATCCCTTAATCACAAACTCAAAGATATGGATCACACTCCTTATTCCTCTAATTTGCTTCTCCTTAATCTCCGTGCCGAAAAGTAACGTGCCATGAATAGCGGGACGAAGGGAGTAGTATATTATTTTTTTTGGGTGTACTAAATAAATTTCATTGTTTTAAAATGGTTTGAAGATCAAATTCGTACATTTCACAACAAGAAAGCTAAAAAAGCAAAACAACACAGCTAAAACAAGTCAAGAAACGCTCCAAAACAACCACGCTCTACACATAGAGTTAGAGGTGGCCAAAAAAACCGGAACTGGGAACCGAATCGGAAAACCGGATCGTCCGAGACGGTTCTGGAATCGGAATCGTGATACACGGTTCCAAACCGAAACCGAAACCGTGCTCGGCCGGTTCGGTTACGGTTCAGATTTCTCAAACAGCCGATTCCCGGTTCCGAACCGGAATCGAACCGTGGAACCGGGAACCGGGATGGAACCGTGCCAGAACCGCCTTGGAACCGTGAACCGAAGGTTCCACAGTTAGAACTGTGGAATTGTGGAGATTCTTGTCTAATTGCCCTATTTTTTCTGTTGCTAAGGCAAGTTTGTTGTGTCTCCTTTGTCTATATTTCATGTTTAAATTTCATATGCAGTTAGCTTGTCTATTCTCTATCGTTTTTTAGTTTTCTATTGTATGTGGTGCAGCTATGAAATAACATATACTCCTATAATTAAATTATATTTGTCAATTTTTGAAAACTCTTGAAGGATTATTATTATTATTATTATTATTATTATTATTATTATTATTATTATTATTATTATTATTATTATTATTATTATTATTATTATTATTGGGGAAGAATAACGTGGGATTTTTAACTTAGGAACTCACCGTTAATACATGAGGTCATCAGTGTTTAGAATCTTAGATTATTATTTATTACAAAAGGTTTATTTGCTTGAACCTCTATAATTTTAGGAAGTTTCAAAAGTTTACTTCCAATTTTATTTTATAAAAAAAATAATTTGTATATTAGATTGACAAATAAAATATCTTAATATTGAGACAATTTTGCCTGCCAAGTATATTAGCTAATATTCCAAAAAATCGACATGCTTGAGACCCGAGTAGTTAAATCTTATTTGGAATATGATGCTTTTTTATATTTTTTATATGATATTATTCATATACACATAAACTTCCAATGTTATAACTTAAATGTTATAAGCTCAAGTCATATTTCTTTTATTTCTTTTTTTCTCCAATTACAAGTTGTAAACTAAATTGCCTGAATTTTATTTTAGCATTCAAATGTTGTAATTTGTAAATTTTATTTATAAGAGTTGTAAGGTGTAACTTTGAATTATAAGTTCAATTTAGAAAATAATGTATATGGACTTTATATTTTCTTGTGTCATTTATTTTATTAAAGCAAATTTCATTAGATTTTACACAACAATACATAAAATAATACAAATTACATTAAAAAAAAAACGGACGGTTCTAAAGGTTCGAACCGAAACCGGCGGTTCAGAACCGGAACCACCGGTTCACGGTTCGGAACCGAAACCGTGAGGGTTATTTTTCGGTTCGGTTTCGGTTCCAGTTTTTGAAATCGAGAACCGGCGGGTCCAGTTTCGGTTCGAACCGGGAACCGAACCATGGCCACCTCTACATAGAGTGGGACGAGTCTCATCAAAACCTTATAGAAAAATCCTGCAAAAAAACAAAACAAGCAACAAAAAAAAAAGAATAAACAATCGCAAGAGGATATATAAAAACCTCCTCACCAAACACCGTATTAGAGCCGGTTGTGAAAATCCAAGCAGCTTATCCCATAGAAAACCATTTGTCCGCCATTGAAGAGCTTCATACCTCCATCTACATGTTGCAAACCTCCATAGATGCCAATTTGCAGGCCACAAACCCGTCAACCCCACCACCCATTACTCTGGCTACATATCCACCATTATCGTTTCCCCCAATCCTACATATAACTCACTCCACTTCACTTCTTCCCATTCGCCATCTCAGTCCATCCGAAATCGAAGAGAAAAACGACCGCGAGCTTTGTTACAATTGTGACCAAACCTGGTCCAATACCCATCGATGCCACAACAAATACTTGATTCTGTTCGGCACCGATGATGAGGATAACTTTGGCGATCCTAAATCTCCTTATTTCATGGCTGGAGTTGAAGTTACAGTGAAGAATATCTCAAGCCTTTGCGCCTCTGAACAGCCATCCCCTTCGCCTCATCCTTTTACAGGACTCGATCCACTACCTCCGCTGTCACCGATAGTTCTCCAGCCTCCGTCGTCGCCGCCGCCAACACCTCCACTGCCAATACCACCTCCTCCCACCGAGCCATCTCCAAACGTACCGCCTTCACCTGCAATACCACCACCACCAATAACTCCTCCGGCGAGCCCCCTGCCAATTCCTACCCCACCCAGTCAATCATCACCGTCTTTGACCCACCGTTGCCGCAACAAAAATTTACTCCTTCTAGATTATGGAGACGATGACCTTGATCCACCGGGCAATCCTATTCCGGTAGTTGGTAATGAGATTATTGAGGGTGAAACCCCGCCGTCAACGTTGCCGATAATCTCAATTTATCTACGGCGAGCCAGGGTTTATCTTGACTTGTTCAATCAGCCGTTTGAGATTCATATTCGGCCCTAGTTTAAAAATGAAGAGCCCAACCCAATCGTTATATATTTGGGCCCAATATGAGTAGCCCAAAAGCTTTGATTGTGGCTGCCCATAGCCCAAGTGCACAGGCTCGTCTCTGTCACTTTCTCCAAGTTTATAAAATTGGGGTCCTTCCACTGCCTCAAGTTGTGCCTCCGCTATTAACCACACCACTTCACACCGCGAAATCAAGAAGAATGATCGCGGACTCAGCAGTCGATTTTGGTTGCTCGTTGGTTGTGAGGATGAGATTGTGTCCGATGCTTTTGGACCCAAATTTGCTGCCATTGCGGATGTATTAACCGTGGGCGTCGTCTCTAGCTTTTACCCTTCCATGGTTGTTTTCGCCAGTCAATGAGTTCAGCTATGCAGTGAACCGTCGTCGGATCTGTTGGGCATACCCAACTGATCTGTATCGGTTCTTGAGTTTGCTTGGATTATTTTTGTGTAGGTTTTCAGCTGGGACTTTTGTCGAGCACATGGTGGGCATAGCTTTATCAAGCTTTTAGCTGATTTTCAGGCTTTCAGCCTGAGTTTTTATCAAGCATGTGGTGGACAATTTTTATTTCGGCACTATTTTGTTATGTTTTTGCAATTAGAGGGCCGAATCATCTGCAGTACTCTCATCACCATTTTTTATAGCTTCACCTTGAGGACAAGGTGATTGTGAAGGAGTGGGGAATGATACGCCGAACCCAGTCCACTAGCTTGGCCCTATTATGCTCTAGCCCATTAGCCCATTAGATTTTTATTATCACATATAAATAATGTAATCTGTAAGCTTATTTAGCATGGAATGAATATTTTGGTTGATGTTTATCAAATATCTTTTTTCTCTCTTGATTTCTGGAGTTTGAGCTTGCTTGAAAAGCTCCACCATTGATATAATGGTATCAGACAGTTACAACTATGTGCAGATCCAATAAAACATGAATTCAATACACCTTTCCAAAAATACAAAATGAAGGCTGGACATACGCAAGATACACGTCCCTCACATCATGCACACAATTGGTGCTCTCCTACCTTAATAGTAGAAATAGCAAGACCACCATAACCATGTCAAGTTACAAGGAACAAAAAACTGGCTACTTGAAAGCGCCAAAATTCCTAAGCAAACGATTATCCATCCTCCAAATTTCAACCAATCACCCAACAAGGAAGGAGAAGGAAAATCCATCATCTATTATAAGTCCCAAATTCATCAAGTAAGAAGACATTTAACAATATTGAGATCAAAAGGCTTAAAAAAAAACAATATTTTCAGATAAAAAATAGAATAGTAGTATATCATATAGACCTAAGTGTGAATCTTATATAAAAACTGAGCTATGTCGATTGGGATTTATCTGAAAATTGTTAGAACCGGGTACACGATCGAGATATTACAAAATAAATATTTTGAGATATTACGACTCAAAATAATTGAAAATATTACAAAGTAAATAATTTGAGAAATTACAACTCAAATAATTTAATACAACTGAAATACACTGTATAAATAAATTATACGTATAAACGAAGTCGAGTCGAGATGAATCTCTTCCCGCAAGAAGATTATCGCCCCGGTAGTGCTCTTCGGTTTGGCGTATCTTCCCCAAAGGTAAAACGACTACGTCTCGTCGGATGTAGCACCACAATCCAGCGAGCTCCGGCGAACTTAATAAGGATCGAAAACTGAGCTAGAGGTGGAATGCAGAATGCAGACTATTTTGTGAGTTGTGAGTTGTGAGTTTTCAGAGTGAATTCTAAAGCTCACCACACACCCATATTTATAGGTGTTAAACCGAGTGTGAACGGATCGGCAGTCAACTCCGGCGGCTGCGGTAGGTGGCCGCAATCGTTGAACGCAGAAGTTGAAACAGTCAATTCCGGCGGCTGCGGTAGGTGGCCGCAATCGTTGAACGCAGAAGTTGAAACTGATTTTCCCTCTTCAACATCCAAACTTTGACATACAATATCTCACTCACCGGAAATCGGTTTTGAGACTTCAAGTATATCACGTTGATCTACTCGAGATGTAGATTAACATCCAATTATTATTTTAATTAAATAATAAATATTTAATTAAATAATAATTTTCAGATTTGGCATAAAACCATATTTCCAACAAAAATAAGATTGTTTATAGTAAGAAATTGTGTCTTGCTTGTTTATGTTTCGAAAAGTATTGTTCAATTATTTATTGAATATTCATGACGCTCGTTTCTTTGTTTTGGGCTCTACGCCAAAAACAAGTCACATGTTTGCAAGATTTTCTGCATTTTAGTCAATCATTTCTACATCATATTTATTTTGAAGGAATTTCTATATCAATTGACAATTACTAGTTAAGCTAATTTAGCAAGCTTGTATTTAATTTATTGATGGCGGCTACATGTGGATATAGTCATATAGCTCAATTACAAATCATCAAAATCGTTTTTTTTTTTGAAGTTACAAGAGGTATCTGAATACAATCAATTATGTAACCCGCACGCAGGCGGGATCTCAACACCACTAATAAATAAATTGCACCAAAATTTCTAAATAGAGTTGGTTCTCTTATGGAGTATAATAATTTGCCATTACAACATGATTTTAGCAATTTCAACTATACTTTTAATTTGTTGATTCATATCATGGTCAACTTATTCTTGGACTAGCTTTACTAGGAAAAGAAAGAGATATGTAATACTGGCAAATTAAAAAATGATTGTCATGTAGTATTAAAAGTCATAAATTAAGATAGATGTTGTGATATTAAACAGTTAATTCTTTTAAATAAATAAAAAAACTAAAATAAAAAGAAGTGCAACCCTTGGATTCTGAAGGCTCGAATATACTTTGATTTTCGTTGTGATCTTTTTCGACTTTTAATTTGTTGTTTCAGCCTTCAGGAATGATATTTTGCAATGTGAAGGGATTGTATGAACTGCAATAAAACCTCTATAAGTAAATAATGTCAAGACGGTGAAATTTTATTAATTGAGAAAGATTTTATTATTGATAAATTAACAAATCGCGATCTAGAAAGAGTGTAATGGTATAGATGAGAGACACTAGCCCACGTTGTCTCTCCCACGTTTGGTTGGGTGTTTTTAGAGGTTGGAAATGGATTCAATTAATTGAATCAATTACTTGTTGTTTGGTTTTGGGTAATGAGTTAACCATTATCCTTACTTGAGGGTAATCTAATCACCCAATTTGTTACCCCTCAAAATAGAGGGGAAATAAAAGAAAGAGAATCTCATACTAATTATTCATTTCTATTGTTAAATCAAACACTCAATAAAAGTAATGATTATTGTTACCATTCCACTCCTTTATTTGATTCCATTCCCTTTCCATTCCTCTACTTGAACCAAACGAGCACAGAATTATCGATACTAATTAGTATCGATATTTTTTGCTGCTAAAACAAATATATGTGGACCACCCATTCAATTATGACGACGAATTATATGTGTAAGGAAGTAATCGATCATAGTAATAACGTTAACAACTCTCCCAATATATATACACGATCTTATTTTTGTGGGACTTAATATTTAGCTGAGAAATTAAATATGATCTTATTTTTTGTGGGACATAAAAGCAACTGTTTGCTTAAATGAGAAATTAAATATTACTATGCCAACGATCTTCAATGTTGATGTCGTGGTCTATAAATACAAGTCTGTTATTAGTTCTTTACTAAATGATTCCGACAAAGACTTATTTTTGGTAGATATCATATAGGTAGAAAGAGTTCGATGGTGACAATACATAGAAAGGAAGAAGTGTGTATATATTGAAAAATGTGGCATTACACTTAGAGAGAGTAAGTAGACTTTGATTTAATTCATTAAAATCTAGGTGACATTGTCTTGAATTTCTTAGAGGGAAGGTTGAGCACTGATGTGAAATAACTTTGACTATATTTTCTTCCATGTTTATATTCATCACGATCACTTAGCCCCAATGTCCTATGCACACCTAAATCAATTATTTCTATTAAATTATCCTTACTAGACGTGCATTAAATTGTTTTCCAATAATATACTCATATTTAATGTTATTTGAAGTCGACAATGTTTTTTTTTAGATAGGTAAATAAGATTATAGTAGGGTATTACTTCCATTTGTCGACTAAGAAGAAAAAAAAAATACACGGTTCTCTTCCATTTAATTTGATTACTACCACGCGAAGATCGACGCAAATCCTGAGAGATTTTTCTTCTCTGGTAGAGATCGCAAGTTTGAGTTGGTAGAGAGAGGTCAACGTGCTTTTGTTCTTTAATTAGGGTTAAGATATTTTAAAAATGAAGATAACCGTGTATTTTAATTTCTAGAATAAAAGAGAATAAAAGAATGACATGGATTAAAAAAGAGAATAAAAAAAAATTGACATGGATTAAAAGAAATAGAATTTAAATTACACTGTGACATACGGCGAGCCACGTCACTTTTCTGGTGGCCGGAAAAGAGATGCGAGATATATTTGATAAAACCCTGGTACTTTGACGGTTTAGAAAGCATTTTGAAAGTTTCAGGATATTTTTTGATGAAACGGGTATAGTTCAAGGTTTAATATACTCCCTCCGTCCCCAAAATAAGTTCCTCTTTGGGGACGGCACGAGTTTTAAGGAAAAATGGTAAAGTGTATTGATAGTGGAGAAAAATATGTTATGATTAGTATTGAGAGTGGTGAAAAGGTGAAAAAATGTTATAATTAGTATTGAGAGTGGTGAAAAGTGTAAAGTATGAATAAATAAAGTATTATTAGTGGTGGGGTAGTTGTCCACAAATGGAAAGAAAGAAAGAGGAACTTATTTGGGGACGTCCCAAAAAGGAAAAATAAGAACTTATTTCAGGGACGGAGGGAGTAATATTTACCATTTTCTTAATATATGTGAAAATGCTAAGAGAATATAATTTTGGAACGTGTAAGTAGAAGATATAGATTGAGGCGTGTCACTACACAATAGCCAAAGACGTCAGTTTCTGTAATTGATGTGAACTTTATATGAATGAATTTCCACATTTCAGCTCTCAATTTTTCTCCCATAACTCAATATACGTCTATTACTATTGTAAAAATACCATATTTCAATCCTCATTTTTTCTCCCATAACTCAATATACATCTATTACTACTGTAGATATGTGTAAACTTTATATGAATGAAGACCACATTTCAGCTCTCAATTTTTATCTCTTAACTCAATATACATCTATTACTGTTGTAAATATGTGTATTTACAATATCAAGAAATTTATTTTTTTCCGCGAGTCCTTTTTTGTAGTACGAACTGGGTTCTGGTCCGTTCGCCTGACCCATAGTTACTCAAAAACGGGCTGCCGGAATATCCGTTGCGCCGCTCTTCCTCCACACTTAATCAGCATTTCCAAGCCGAGCAATCTCAGTTATTGACCCCAAGCAATAAACATCCCGGACGCAGAGTCTAATACAAAATGAATTCTTTATCATTTTTGTATTGAAACACATTATTTAAATCTTCCATCTCAAAGCTCAAAGAATTTAGGGTGTGAAACTATCTTCAACAGCTGTCGCCAAAGATATCGTGCATGTAAATGGAGAGGTTGGATAATGCCAAATTATTGGATATGGTAAGTCATGTGTCAAGAATGACAACTAAAGCATGGGGCTTGGTAGTTGCCATTAATAACCCAATCCTATCTACTATATCTTACCCATTCCCTCATTCTCTCTTTCATATCATTACCCATTCACCCTCACAACACACACTTAAGAGGAAAAAAGAGTATGAAAAAATAAAACAAGAACTCTCGTGTTACGAATAGTGCAGTTGTGATCGTAATGGAGCACGGCGATAACCAAGAAACCCCTTGTTTCCTTCCCGTCATTGCGCGATTGGATCGCCTTGATCGCCTTGTAATGCTCACTCTCCCTCTCTCTCTTCGTTTAGTTTGGATGTCTTAAACTATTTATGAAAGAGTTGCGATGTTGTTCATGAAAAACTAATGCAGATTCAGCTTGTAGAGGAGAAGCGTAGCATCTCAAAAACTGATCGTGCATGTGTAGCTGAAAGCAAAAATGAGTGCAAGACTCTATCCTCAGCTCTAGAGGAGGTCCATCACAAGGGCACGCTTATGGAGAGGCTCGCCCTCCTCGAGAAACGAGTACTAGAGGTCGTTTTGTGTTTCAATCTCGTATGAATATGCATGTACTGATGAAACGAAACACGAGATGGTTTACTTACGGATCAGTTGTCCCTGCAGTTGAGTCTGGAGATCAATGAAGGGAACACCACGTCGAGATCAAGCTCGACCTCTTCGACACTTCAAGGTTCGGAGATGGTAGGTGAGAATGATTCTGAACTCAAACACAAGAGTGAGAATGGAGATGCAATCAATAAACAACAAATGAGAGATCCCTCCACAATCCAAGCACAAGTAAGAAGATTCGTTACCTGTTTATGCTGCAGCTTGACTGATACTGCAGTTGAATTTCATTGTCGCGCTCGACTTTGCAGGAAAAAGCTTCTCCTGCAGATGAGGTTGTGAAAGAAAGAGCAGCAAGAAGCAGAAGACAGAAAACAAAATCACAGAAGAAGTGGCCATGGCTGTTCAGACATCCATGTTGACCATTTACATTCTGAAATCGAATGCAATAATCCATACACTTGCATATGTGTGAGTATATGTCGAAATTCATCGACAATGTTTGTAAGCCAAATATTGACAATAAACTGCAGCTTTTATAAACCTCTCTGTTGAGGACTCCACAAAAACTACAAAACCAGCAGCATACTGCATCAGAACTCAAAAGAAAAAAGCAACACCAAATTACAGCTGATCAATACATATCTACTTCCATCAGATTCATCGACAACATAAACCTGTACCCAGAAACTGAAGATCACGACTTTGTTAGAGACTATATCGAAAGGCTGCAAAACCAGCTTTGCATTAGCAGTAGAGGGACCTGATAAAAGGCACCTAATATATATATAGTCTGTTAACTATATTAACCCCAACCAAATTCGAATCTCAGAGGCTGATTTCCTATGCGTCATGTCAAAGTACCTTTAGCACAACTTCTATTCGATTTAGACAACATATCATGTCTGACTTACACATAGCGGACATGGCGGGTCCTGGCTATCTTCGTGGCGTGTTTTCTGTTCCAGGCATTCCGCGTGATAGACATGGCCGCAAACTAGAACTGCCACAACAGAGAGATCCGTTGATGAAGAATTCTCGAAAATGAAGGGATGCTTCCTCAGACGCTTCTGGCATATCCTGCATTCCATCTTCCTTACATCTCCAGATATTGAATTCTCCCCCAATGAACTTGACCTTATCCTCTCAGGTTTTTGAAATATCCTGCTCCCTGAAATTCAACCCGTAAAAATGAGGAGACGAGTTTAAGGTGAGACCAAAAACTGCATAAATATCTTTGAAAGCGACTTTATCGAATATTTCCATACATGACAGTTCGGATTAACTCCGGAAAGCAGATTTGTAGATGATGAATATATATTACCTCTATACTGGAAGGCTGAGAGATCTTTACTTTCCGGTTTGAAGGACAGCTTAGTATCATAGACAGGAGAACCTTTCCAATTAGAAGGAGATGCGTCGGAATAGTTACTAGAGCTTCGTCTAGAATAATGGCGACCAAAGGGATGGCGAGAGTGCCTCAGCAATATTCTATGGCTGGAACCATGATTCTGATGATGAGGTGATTCGCGACCTGGTGATCTCTTAACAGAACTATCCGGAGCATCCATGAGTAGCGCCTGTGATGCATTGCTTTCAACTTGGTCAAAAGGTCTCTGGAACACAATTATATCTTAAATTCTGAATATACAAATGAGAGAGGGGGAGAGGGATGAGCCAAAAGTGACGATGATGGACTAACCTGTTTGGACTGCAGATCCACGTGAGGTGCATGTGGTATGATGTCTGAAATTGACAGCTGATAGTGATTAGAGAGATGATACAGCCAGAACTTCAGTAGTGAATAAAATGCAAAGTCGGTTAGCGACTCTTTAATAAAAAACTTTAATGCGATTGGAAACTACCGATTCTAGTTGACAGAGCTGGCATAAAATCGAGGTGATTGAACTGGTGAAACAAGATAAAATAACACAAACTTCATGATAATCACTCTACTGCATGCGGATCATGGCAAATTGCAGTTGCCTAGGGTCAAAAGTTGTTCTTTTCCAGAAAGAGTGGGAAAACACGATCATTTCTAGATTTTAGATACACTATAATGTTTGCACACAAACAAACATATGCACTTGACAAAAATCTGGATCATCGTGAACATGAACACCTGGAAATAGAACTTGAAAATAGGTTTTGCTAGCAAAATAAGGATCAAAATAGAAGGCCGTATCTAAGTTTGCACCAAGCTGGTTTCATGAAAAGCATTTGGCAATGCCAGCAAATGAGTTCTGACTTATCTCTTATTATGCACAGATGATTACATCAGGCAAAGGGGGTGTTTGGCTGAGCTATAAGCTCCTTAAAACAGCTTATAAGCTCTTCAAAAGTGTGTGGCAAAATAAACTCCTAAACAACTTATAAGTTGTCAAAATAAGTTGTTGGAGCTTATAAACTCCCCAAAAAATAAGTTTCTCAACACCAACTTATTTTTTAAGTAGGTGGAATACTGATGAGACAAAATTACCCTTAAAATCCAAAGCCATGTAAAATTTATGGCCAAAGATCAGAAAAAAGCATATGGATGCATGACATTTGTGACAAAACCAGAATATGCAAGCCATGGATGAAGCACTCTCAAAATTCAAAATCAATCATATAGATTATGGGTTAAAAGTATAAATTAGTGATGCCATGTCCAGAATAAAAATGGGCGAAAGACTTTAAACTGGAGATGGAACATTGATAATCAACTGATGGGATAAACACAAGTTCGTGGAAACTAAAGTCAAGTATACCATAATTCTATTGTTCACATAATAATTATCACTCACTGAGGTGCTGACATATGCCTCGTTTTCATAACAAAAATGTGTATATCAGTTAAGGGAATAGAGATTTAGAGACTACCTTTGGTAGCAAAAAGGTTGTAACTATCGGTCACACCTACTTTTCAACCCAAAGCATAAATCCACAAATAAATAATCAGACTCCTACATTTTATCAATTCATTCATGATGCATATAACCAACACTTTTATGATGATGCTATATGTCCTATTTGTGCCAGTAAACGGAAGTGCATTGGTATTATTTAATACTAGAAGAAATCAAAATCCCAAAATTGAGAGTCTATCGAAGTATATATAAGAGAATGCAACTCTTCTTTGTGCAAAACATTGACTCGAGTGCGCCCATGAACTGTTCCTACTGAGTCATCCCCACAAAGCGTCATCTCCACTTTTTACTAATGTTCAACAAACATATTCCATCATCTTTAAAACTTATGCAACACACTCCTAAATTTACTCAAGAACTGTACAAAAAACCTTCGTGTTACCGAAAATATTAAAAAACTTGAAGCCATCAAATGGAAAACAAAGCCAATTAGCCAGCCTAATCACACACACGGCTCAACTACATACAGTCAAATTTCGTAAAAGCATAAAAGGAAGCGTAGCATAATCTCATGCATCAATGGCGTCGATTTAAACCTAGCGCAATCACTAAACAACTAGAATCAACAAGTTAAAACCGTTCCCGGAAAAAAAAGAACAACAAAAATGGCGGATTGATTCATTTGTTGATCACAAAATAAAGTATTCCGCTTCAAAAGCAACCGCATTACAACATTAGGAAAATTAAGCGCGGAAGGCCACCACGGAGTGATCATCCGATGACACGAAGAAAAACAATAAATTACCCAAAACACCGAGAAACGATCATATCACAATTCCGATATCAAAAACGAAAAAGATGGAGTTTTGCACTAAAATCAGCCATAAAAAGAATTTACCTGGATGTGATGGTGCTTTATTTTTATCAGCCCTTCTTTTTCTTTTCCCCATTATCTTATATATATGTAATTTCCAAAAAAAATAGTACCAATATAGTAATAAATAAATGTGAGCAAAGATTGGGAGGCAGAAAAGCTTGAGGGTTTAGGGTGATTGATGGTTTAAGGGGAAATGGGGGTGAAAGGTGCCGCGAAGATAGAGCAGCGAGGAGCGGAGGTGCCAATCAAGAAAATCTAGTAAAGAAGAGAGAGAGAAAGCACTTGGCAGTTCAATAGCGATGGAAAAATGAGACGAAACGGTAATTTGGGGTTTTCTTTTTCTTTTTCTTTTTAACCGGTGATATTTCTATGATAAAATATTATCCTTCTCCAAATTTCATTTTCATTTTTAGTACTAGTATATACATATATAAAGAATTTGATTTCCCTAAAAAAAAAGCATTTGATAGTATTTTTTATTAAAAGAATCTTGTAAACGTCTCTATATATTCTACAAGACTACAATGAGTACAATCTATATCACAAGAGAATCTTAAAAGTTGGTCCTAAATTAAAATAATTAAAATCTCATAAGATCTTCGTAAATAGAACTATAGGAGTACTTTTTTTGTCTAACAATTTTTTTTTTTTTCATTTTAGAATATTTATAAAAATTAATCTTTTTCTATTTTTAAATAATACCCTATAATTTATAATCTTCTATACATATATTTATTTATCTTTCTACCATATGATAAAAGTTTTTCTTCACTCTCAATATAATTAATTGCCATTATTAACATTATCTTTTAAGTATGATCTTTTCTTTTTCTTCTTTTTTGACTTGGGGGAGTTGGGGAGGGGGAACAATTGGGTTTGAAGCCGGGACCTCACTGTTCACACACAGAAGGTCGCACCGCTTAATGTCCCCTTAGGGACAAGTATGATCTTTTCTCTACTCACAATTCGCAATACACTCAACTATTTTTCTTATTGTTATATTCTAAGACTATTTTGTGGATGAATAAAGTTTATGCCCTAAGATCTTTGATGTTTGTATGACAATGTCTCAATTTTAAAATATAGGCGATTTTTGTATTAGTCATACAAAATAGTGAAAATTAATAGTTGTTACTTTCAAAAAATTATACTCTCTCCGTCCCCCAAAATTATGCATATCTTTCATTTTTGGTACGTCCCCCAAAATTATGAATACCATATTTTTAGATACTTACCCCACATATAATACTTACAATTTTACTCTTTTAACTTATACTATTTAATCATAATCTACTTAACAATACGTCAATACTCTCAATGTGATACTCTTTTTCCACTATCATTATTACAAACAACTTTTTATTAAAACTCGTGTCAGAGTCAGCCATGCATAATTTTGGCGGACGGAGGGAGTAGCTAAAATTAAGTGTTTTGGACAGAATTACCTTTGCATCTCTTTTACATAAAAAAACACAGTCCATCTATTTTTTTTCCTTACTTTCATGCTTCCTATCTCTCTAATATCCTAGTTTCTTTGTCGCGCCTCCACATTCTGAGGTCATAATCATCATGTCACGCCGTTAAAACCTTTACTCCGATGCACCGCCGCCGATATACTAGCATATACTCCATTCAGTTTCAAAATCTCACTCTCGCTTCTCTCTCTCTCCCTCTGATTTTCTTCGTCGCTGCTGTCAACATCATCTTCTTCATAATCCAGTGAAATATGAATTCTAGGAGTTACAGGATTTCAAAATCTACGAAAATTATGAGTGCAAATCCATATCTAAGAAAATCTTAAACGAAATGATACGAATTTATACCATTTATTCTAACATCTGTCATGTCACCCAAAGGAATGGAAGGGGGCCAATGCAGTCATTAGTCCCATCAATGTTGTTTGTACCAAGATCTATCGAGGCAAGGACTAGTACGATTGGTGTAAATGGAGCCATTAGCACCATTTGTGCCAACCATCCCAAGATCTATACTGCATATATGAGGAATGAGTGGAATTTGTTCCATCCATGCCAAGTGCGTAGGATTGACAAGAAGAAAACAATTTCCACCATTTCCCAATTCTACCGTCGCCCCTGCTCGACGCCTTCTTCCAGCGCAAGAAAGTGAAGAAAATGATGAAAAATGATAATTTTGTTTAGAGATTTAGTTAGATTTTGTAACAGTTGTAACATTTCGCGTTGATTTGATTATACGATTTTTAATTGTGTTATTTGAAAAATGAAGAAAATGTTGATTCAAATTTTGTTTATTAATAATACATGGATCGTTGGAACAAATATAATGGTTTTATTGCGCCATTTTTTGTTGGAATAATAGTATGAAATGACATATTTGTGCCAACACTATCGTGAAAGACCTTAACACCAATGGTACAAATAGATTCTTTCGTACCATTCGCCAAGGTGTTGACGTGACAGAAATTTGAAATAATATAGAATAACTGACAGAAGTTTAAAATTATACAAATTTGAAACAACATTTTGTGTATCTTCTTCATTTTACAATAAATCCAACTACAAAGAAGTACAAATATCACAAAATAACATAAACGTAACAAAATATCGCAACTCTAATCCACAATGATCTGAAATGGATACCAATGGGGATCGCCATTAAATCCATGTTCTCGGCACTAGCACCTATTATGGGTCGTGCTAATGGCCGCATTGACTGGCTTACACGACAAATCTTGAAACGGGTGATACAAATTCGTTCCAAATCTTCTTAAATCTGCATTTATATCTCATAAGTTAACCCTCGCATCTTGAACTCCTATAACTCATAAATATCGGAGAACGGAAGCATATCTAGAGAAGAGAATGTTGAGGGTGAAAACAGAGAAAGGTCGCAGAGAGAGAGAAAGAGAGCAGCTCGGCGACGGGAAGATTAGAGCTTTAGAGCTTAGAGTCGTAACAGAGCAACTAGGGTTTAAGAGGATAGTGAAAGAGAGAGAGAGTCCATGTTTTTGTACGAATAGGAAAAGAGATATATAATTCCGTAAAAAACAATAAAAGTTGACTACATTTTGTTGAAATAATGTTGGGTTGACAACTATTGATTTTCACTATCCCAGTGGATATTTTGTATTATTAATACTTTAAAATATCTAGATTTTAATATATAATTCTCAAATATTAATCATTTTGACATTAAAGCTCTAAGATCTTAGATGTTTCTATGAAAATGTCTCAATTTTAAAGTATTTATATTTAATTCTCAAACATTAACTATCTTATCAATACCATTAATTTAACACACACACACACACCACTTCACATGTCTCGTTCCAAAATCGACACATTTTCTATTACTCCCTTCATTCCAATGATCTTGAGGCGTGACTTTTGGACACGAAATTTAAAGAGCAAGTGTTTAGTGTTTTAAGTGTGTTTCTATTTTAGTGGATGAGTGATTATATGCATAATTAGTTATTTTCAAATAATTTTGAGGCTAAATTTATTTTTTAATAATCTAATTATTTTTTAAAATTTAATTAATTTTTTTACATTAATTTTGGAAAATTATTTGTAATTAAAGATATCAAATGATTCACACTACATTTTGAAAAAGTTAAAGATGTTCAATGGCCACGGCCACCGCATCCTCGTCGCCCCTGTTCTATCTCTATTCACGATAGACACACACAGAGACCATATCATGTCAATGCATTTTCTATCGTTTTCGGTGAAGAGCGCTGCAATGAACCCCCACGACGTGCCCCTCACCTCCATCTCACTCGCACCCTCTCTTCTCTCTTTTCTTTTCTCCGACTAGATGACAACGGCGGGCCACTGCCGTCTCATCCCTAGCAGCGCGACCATCACCGCCGCCCCCTTGAATCCTAGATCCCCAAAATTGCCACAGCTGTCTATTGTTTCTTATCCGGCAAACTAACACTCCTCTCTGGCCGAATCCTTCATCCCTCAAATCGATAAATCTCAACACCGAAATTGAAGCTCAAATCGATAGATCTCAGCGTCGTCGCCCTCTTGTCTCCCTTAAGTAACCCTGCCTCCCTCAAGTAACTGTTGCCGCCCTCTTGCATCCCTCAAGCAATCATTGTCGTCCTTTATCCTCTTTTCCATCGGGAAGGCAGAGCGAGTAATGGGTTAGAGAAGGAGAGTGAAAAAGTAAAATAGACGATACTTAAGAAAAAATAAAGGATGCAATTATTTTTTTTAGTTAGGGGTGTAAAATTATCTCATTTTTGCCAAAAATGAAACAACTCAAATTCATCAGAACAACTCGTAAAAGAACACGCCTCAAGATCGTTGAAACAGAGAGCATAATAAAAAAGAATTCCAAAAAAGTATAATTTCCATTGTGAATCAAATCATTTACCCCTCTCATCTTCATCATTTGATAGTATGGTCGTTTATCTTATCATCCCTCATTTTATTAAAATTAAAATGTTAATTTACTGAACTTGGTCCTATTTTGTGTTTTTGCTGAATAAATTGTGGAGTTCTTTTTTTTTTTAATTCTTTTATTCAAACATCAAAATCTACAATAGCTAGCGAATAATAAATTTTGAATTTTATTAAGAGAATCAATGATTATTTCTCATTTCTTCGTGTAGTGACTCGAATTACTAACTTAAAAGTTGGAGGGATAAGATTTTTATTTTTTTATTTTTGATAATTTAACAGTATTAAATAAAAAAATTTAAAGCCCGCGCCATAGAGAACTGGAACCCAAGACCTTTGGTCTTAGGCATTAACCCCTTATCGCTTGGCCAACACACGTACACTACATCAAACACAATTATTAGTTCTACACATATGTGCAATAAAAGCAACAAAACCTTATAGAAAGAGTGAGAAAATCCCTCTATCCTCATTTTGGATGAGGAGTACGCCTGTCTCTTCTCTATCATCCCTCTCAAGGCATGAACATGGTCCAAATATTTCCTGGCTAATAGAATAAAGAAAACTAGAGTTAAAAAATATTAAAAAGTGTAAAGAATAAATGTATATATATTTATTCTTTAACTGAGGAGTTGTTTATTTGTTTGTGTTGGAGAGTGTGTCTACAAAACTCAACAATTGAAGGACTTATCTGCAAATTAATAAAGATAAGTGAAAGAACTTACTTGCTATTCTTTATTAGTCTATAAAGTGTAGTTATCAATATCTCAATAGTTAGGGGGTTTAGTACAAATTGAGAGAGAGAAAGGGAGAGAGCAATTAGCAACGTCGTTGTTGAGCTTGAAGCTCTTGATTGTATCTGTATTCTCAATATTCTTGATAGTGAAATGATCTAGAGATCCCCTCCGTGGATGTAGGCAATGTTTATATACCATTTACTTTAATGAATTTTAATATATATATATATATATATATATATATGTATGTATAATATATAATAACAATACCAGATGTCATAAATAGTAACTTTCGTTTTCAGCCCAATCAATAATTTCCAGATCTGAAAATTATGTTTTTATTATTGTATTATCTATTAATCTATTAATAATTATAGGAGAAGATTGAGATAATTAAAGAGGAAATAAAGGTAGGCATTGTTTGTGGAAAATGCAAATTATAGGAGAAGATTGAGATAATTAATAAGGAAAAAAATGTAGAAGAACATATAGAGATTATCAGTTTCAGAAAGCTAGCAAAATGGTTGTGCTATATACAGTGGTGAACTGGTAGTTATTTAATGACTTTCCAACCATTTCGCTGATTATCAGCTGAATATAGCATTACAAATACTCCATCCGTCCCACGAATCTTGACACGTTTGGTTTCGGCACATGAATTAAGGAATTATAGATTAATGTTTTAAGTGTGTAGATAATAAAGTAAAAAAAGTGATAAAGTATGAGAGAGAAGGTAATAAAAGTAATAAAGTAGGAGAGAAAATATAATAATTATCACCTTATTTGAAAATATGTCAAAATTCGTGGGACGGCCCAAAAAAGAATACATGTCAAAATTTGTGGGACGGAGGAAGTATTGTTAATATATTATAATATTTGCATAACCGAGCGTGTAATATTTTGATGAAATAATATTATATATATTATAATGGCCAAGAGTCCCAGCAAAGAAAAAGCTTCGTCCAATCATTCATCCTCAACAACTAACAATATGTATTGTAGTTACACGTTCCACAATTTAATATAGCTCACGTGTAATATTACATCAGCTTAATATATGCCTCAATTAGTGAGCTCAATTAGAGGATAGGAATAACCGAAACTTCATTATAAATATTTGTTTCATGCGAAACAAATTTACTCATTCTTTTCTTCTCCAATACTTGCACCATATTTTTATTCACTATTTTACATAGGGATGACAATTTACCCGCGGGTAACGGATATCCGCGAAAACCCAAACCTATTAGGGTAGGTTTGAGAGGCATTTGATATCCACGGATAGTTTCGTAGTTGCAATTCACTATCCATTTAGTTCGTGGGTATGAGTTTGGATACTTACTATCCATACCTGCGAAACCCGTTTACTCGCGAAAAATATCCGCGAAAATACCCGTCAAATTATCTGTGAAATACCTGTCAAATACCCACAAAAAAATCCTTAAAACATGGGCTTTGAATATACATTTGAGAAATGGGCCAGCATATCATATCTTAAAAAAAGGCCCTAACAGAATCTAAACCTAAGGCCCAAACACTAATTCAGCCATAGAAATTTTATATTTTAGTTGATGAATTTGGATTTAAACTTTGTTATTTGTGGATTTCAACATGGATGAAGGAGGATTTGAACTATGTTATTTGTGTTGATTTTTTTTTTTGTATTAAATTTGTTATAAATTTACATTTAAATTCTGTTTCGCGGGTATCCGATGGATAGTGGATGGGGGTATCCGACGGATAACGGGTGGCGAATACCCGACGGATAGCGGGTTGGCGGATACCCGATGGATAGCGGATATCCGCGGGTAGCGAGTTTGGATACTGTTTGATATCCATGGATAATTTTGTGGTTAATGTTAGGCCCGGAGGGTCTCGAATAGGTGTATGGGGGGGGAACACACTTATGAGCTATTTTTCTCCTCTAAAAACATAGGGATCTCAAGATAGAGATCAAAACGAAACTTTACAAGCAAACTGTGACACCTGTTAACTGAAAAGAGTTTTGACCAAACAGGGTTGACGACTGATACTGAAAACTCTTCAGTAAGGAGTTATCAGTTAAGTTACTGGAACTTAACTGATGTACGTAAGGGCTTCAGTCGAATTTGCTAAAACAGAGATGATAACATTTTTCCTGACTATCAGAGGATAGATCAGTCAGACTGATATCATACGCAGCGGAAATAACTTTGTTTCGTAATAGCCTTGGTTGAGCACGTTGTTAGTTTTAGGTTTCTCTTTGCAGTTATTCAGTATTCAGTTTATCAATTGAAACAACACAAGTAAGAATGTAAAACTGAAAGCTGTAAATAACACAGAGACTTTTACGTGGTTCAAAAAACACTTCCTACATCCACGGTCGGTTGATCAGACCAACAATCCACTCCGCAAGTGCTTAACTGGTGCACTGCAAACCGAACCGCGTGCTTGCCGGGTGCACACAATCGTACCACTGAAGATTCCACTCTTCAGTACCCACACTTCACTCGTGTCGGATTTCTCACTCCTAGCACAACCCGTGCTAAGATCTCTCAGAGTCAGAGTACCTTCCTGAACTCTGAATCACTCAAACACTCGACTCTTTCTCTCGAAAGGAGGTTTGAACACTTGCCAACTATACTTCAAAGAACAAGTTCTTTGGAGCAAGTTTGACCTAGGCTTCTGGGTAAACAGAGGTTTGCCTAAGGTCTAAGAGAATGTGTGTAATCAGCAGTGACTGATTTTTGGCTTTGGAATTCTCTTCTTCGATTGAAGCTTTGGGGAGATTAAGCTTTTGGCTGAGAAACTATTTTGGCAGAGTTTCAGCTTATGTCGTTGAATCAGTGAAGATTGAAGTGATCATCGAGCACTACTTATAGGAGAGATCCTGAATAGATCCGTTGGCGGAGAACGTCTTCAAGATTTTTTCCGTTGGAGAGCTTTTTGAATTTGGGCTGAGGCTTCAATCTTCGAGGTTCCTTGTTTGGTGGAAACGACTATGTTGAAGAGCATGAGATGTGAAGTCTCTGATAAAGTAGCCACCAAATAGGAATGACCTCTACAGAGAGGGATGATCCTGAGATCTCTGCATTTAATGCGACTGTACTTTTGTGAGTATGTGGCTTCTTTTGAACGTTGGAAGTTCAGTCCGAGGAAGAATGTTTAACTGATACTTGACTTTAGTATCAGTCCGCTGAGTCCACGCGGCACGCATTAAGTAACCAGTTCCGAACTGATTCTTCAACTGATACTTCAGTTGGTATCTTCAGTCTTCAGTCTTCAGTCCTTCGTCCTTCAGTCTTTTGTCTTCAGTCTTCAGAACCGCAAGCTAAACTAGAAACGAACTCTAACACTTGAGTTCAAACAGTTCTAGTCTATTACAATTAGGACCTATGAATTTTGGTATCATCAAAACAAGGATTAAGATATTCCACAAGGTTCCCAACAGTTAAAAACCACTATCCATTTAGTTCGCGGGTATGGAGAGTCACTATCCGTACCCGTTGTACCCGATTGCCATCCCTAATTTTACGTGTAACACCAAAAAAATATGGCCCATTTCTATAGCTTAGTCAAACATATAGAAAACACGGGAGATAGTAGACCGGATTTGATTTTAAAGTTACGAGTTGTTCGATCGTATAAGTTATTTTCCTACGGGAAAATGAATAATTTTACATCACACGAGTTAGTGTTTCATGATCGAAGTGGTAATCGGATACATGGATCGATTAAACATGTTTGTGATGCCAATAAGCAAACAGCCCCTTTAGGGTAAATTCTCATAGATTTTTCCTTCTCATTCGTAGTCAAAGGGAAATTATTTTATAATTTTTATGAGGTGATGCAACAATCAAGCCTTGACAAAAAGATACTTTTTCCAAAAGCCATCGATCTATAAAGTATTCGTCTAAAATTTCAAAAAAATTGCGCTTTTCCTCTATAGGGCGCGTTAAACTCACATTTTGAAAAGCGGATCTTAATAGTTGGGGGAAGAATCCGCACGAATCGGATTTTTTATTTCGTTTCCACGTCGGAAAACACTAGTCTCGCATTAAGTGAAGCAGCTCTTGATTTTAATGTTGGTAATGTGTATACGTTTCAATTTGTTAAAGTGCAACACAATAATATGCGTTTCAAGACTACTGCAAACATTTTTAATTTTACGTCTACTTCAAAGACTCGCGCGGTTGAAATATTTGATGATACTTTTCCATCGAATTTATTCATTTTTCGTGAATTCTCTACTCTTACAGATATTGCACAATTGGATGGCAATGATTTGTTTGGTAACATTTTTATTTATATAATTTTTTATTTAAATACTCCCTCCGTCTCATTATTCTTGACACGTATTTCTTTTTGGGTTGTCCCAACCTACATGACACGTTTCTATTTATAGAAATAATAAGGGCTCACTTAAGCATTAAAATAATCACTAATTACTCTTAAATGAGTTTACGGACTTGAAAATGTTTCAAAATCTGAACCTCTCACTCTATCACGTTCCACCTGAAACCACATCTCTCTCGTCCGCTTTCTTGGGTTCCAGCGCCGGCCTCTCTGTGCGACGCATCCACTGTCTCCCCCCTCTGCACGCCGCCTTCTAGGGGTGAGCATCGGTTCGGTTCGGTGTAAAACCGAACCAAAAACTCAAAACAGAAAATTGAACCGATGGTTAAAATTAGAACCGAACCGCATCAATTGGGGGTCCGAAACCGAACCGAAACTAAACCGATAAAACCATCGGTTTAACCAAACGATGCAATTTTTTTTTATTTTATTTTTTTCCAAAATACCAATTAAAAATTGTAATATACACAAATTTCAAATGTTAAATCCCCACAACATGAACATGACAAATAATATTATAATTGTGAATTAGGATTTTAGTTTTAGGTTAAAAAATTAGAAAAAATAATTATATATTATAAAATAATTATATATAATAAAATATTAATATGTATCAGTTCGGTTCGGTTTAAAACGAACCAAAAAATGGAAATCGACACCAAACCGAAAATTTTCAGTTTTTACTTTTCAAAACCGAACCAAAAATCGAACCAATAAAATTAGGACCGAACCGCACCAATCCAGTTCGGTTCGGTTTTCAGTGTCGGTTCGGTTTCTGCTCACCCCTACTGCCTTCTCTCTCCTCTGTGCGACGTCTCCACCGTCTCTCCCCCTCTGCACGCCGTCTTCTCCCTCCCCTGCGCGACGCCTCTACCGTCTTTCCCCCATGCCTCCACCGCCTCACCTCACCAGCGAATAGCAGCGGCGGCGGAGTTTGATTTTTTTTTGTAGGTTTGGGATGTGTAAATCTCGTCTTCAATAACTGAATTTCGATTTTTGTGGGTTTGGTTTTGATTTTGTTTGTGGCTTTTGTTTTGATTTTTGGTTTGTGGGTTTTGCCGGTGAATCGACCTGGCCGACGACGGAGCCCGGTGGAGCTGGAGGATGAAGGATTTAGGGCTCCGATTTGGGGCTCCACCTCCTCAACCCTGAGCTGCAGTCCACCGCTGTCCACTATTTTTTGTGGGTTTTCAAAGCACATCTGATTTTTATTTTGTTGATTTGACTATGTAATTTGGTGAATTTAGATCTTGTTTTTTAGTTTGGTAATTTGAATCTGGTGACTGCTCGACGCCGGCGAGGAAAGCCTGGTGACTGCTCGACGCCGGCGAGGGCACAGCGGCAGAGCCGCCACCGTTTTCTTTTCTACCAAAACGAAGAAAGAGATGGAGAGATGGAAGAGGGAAGGGAGAGAGAGGACAGGGGAAGGACGGAGAGGAGCCGACAAGGCGGCGTTCCCCGGCGCCACCGCCGTGTACCGGTCCGGCGAAAGAGAGGGGCCGAGAGAGATGGAGTGTGTGTGAGTGTGTGACTGTGTGCGTGTGGTTGTGTGTTAATTAAAATAACACTCAACATATAATTTTCCTTAATTATACTCTCCTTAATCTCCGTGCCGGAAAGTAGGGATGGAGCAAAATACTGAAAAATCGGTATACCGCACTTACCGTACCAAAAAAATACCGAAATTTTGGTATATCGAAAATTTCGGTACAGTATTGTACCGTACCGAAGATTTTCGGTACGACAACGGTATCATTTTCCTCATACCGCGGTATATGCCGAAAAACCGGTATATACCACCGGTATATACCGAAAAAATCTGTATGCCGTCGGAATCAATTATATATATATATATATATATATATTAGTGGTAAATTATTTTTTTGCTTTGTTGAAGATGTGGAGTTTAATTGTTAGAAAGTTATTTGTATTTGTTTAATGAAATTTCAATATGTATGACTCAACTAGAAACACCTCTAAGTTGACTTGCAATAGAACAAGGACATTCTAGTGATGGTAAGTTGACCCAGTGTCATCTCTCAAGAAAAGTCTTTAAGGGCTTTTAGTAGTATCGCAGGAAAAACAATAAAGAAAGCAGTAAAGAGATTGATTATTAAACTAAAACTTAGAATTAAAAACTTAAGTAAAAACCGAACTTAAAATTAAACTAGGCGAATTAAACTATTAAACCCTAGGCAAGATTTTAAAGAACTTAAATTAAACCTAACTTAAGAAATTAAATACTTATAAATTAAAAACCAACTAATCTAGGCGTGAAACTAAAATGCATAATTTAAATTGCATAATTAAAAAGAAAGCATAAACATGAATGAAAAAGTAAACATGATTAAACAAAATAAATTGAATTGAAATACGAAATACCGTAAACGTCTTGAACATGTAATTGTGTCACGCAATCACAATCCAAGAATTAAAACTAAACAAAACTAAATTGAAACTAACTAGAACAATGAAAACTCGAAACTATGAAAGCACTAAGAAAGCAAGTAAATCCTAAGCTTCGGATGCCAACAGATCTCCAAGATGGCGTCTAAAACTAGGGCAAAGTATGATTGTTTTACAATGAAAAGTATGGCCCTATTTATAGACTTCAAATCCCTCTAGATCACCATGGAAGTTTCCATGCAAAGCCAGACTCTAAAAGGAATAGAATCGTGCAAAATAAGGCAACTTCCAGCTGGATGCACGCTTCTGGAAAACACTCCTACTCTCGCCAACTTCGCAGCTCTCGCTAGAGGAATGGATGATTTCCCTGACCTTGCCAGAGAAATGGTTTGCCAGCGGAATGATGATCTCTCTGGCATTCGCCAGAGGAACGGTGAATTCTATGTTATCGCCAGAGGAACGGCGATTTCTCTGGCTTCTCTGATTATTGAGCGCTGGATTTTACTTCTCTGATGCTGGCGCTTCTCGGCAGAGGAATAGGTGATTCCTCTGCTCTGGCTTCTCGATTCCTCTGACTAGCGACTTCTCTGACTGGTGATTCCTCTGATTTCTCTGCTCCTCTGGCGATTGGTTCCACTGCTCTGGCTGGTGATTTCGCTGCTCTGGAGATTGGTTTCTCTGACGCGGGTCTTCGGCTGACTTCTCTGGTCTGGCTACAGAGTTATGCTAAAAACACCCTCTTTAGCCCCGAAATCTCCAAAATTATATTCTTCCATCTAAAAACCTAATCCTCCGGCGAAGCATCAAATAAGCCATAAAACGCATCAATTTCCAGAAGATTCTTCTTAAAATAAAGCTTATATAAACCCTAAAATTTAGCACAATTAAGCATAAATCAACCCCCCACACTTAGCCTTTTGCTTGTCCTCAAGCAAAATCCATATGAATCATAGGAAGAGATTGATTTCAACAATGCTAATTTCCAATCCAAACATTTACAAGTCAATTCCAGATTTTACAATCAACACACATTTTCTCGACCATGCAAGTAATTCAAAGTTTAAGAAGCAACAAAAGAGTAATGCAAGTAATTCGATCAGACCCAATTCTCCGCTAGAAGTGAATTCCCTAATGTGATCGCCTTTATAATCAATATCACCATTTTTCACACTTTGTGTGCTTAAGATTTTCGACAGTTGAGCCATAATTCATGAAATAAAATCATTTGGATGCAATCCAAAGTCTTTTCACGTGGTTTCCCATGCCCATAGTTGAACTAGAGGAGCAGAGACTCAGAGCTGTCACGTTTCAGAACAGGCCAGATGTTTCAGAGCTGACAATTTTGAAGTTGGCAATGGCAATTCGTCCAACATTTTTCACATTTCACAGATAAGATACGATCGTAGGCAATCACAATGACAACACTCCTTCTAGTATCTACCGGACAAATCACGTTTTACTAACTTACAATCATGTTGCAACAAAACTCAAATTCTTTGCACAAACAAGAAACATATATCAAGAGTAAAACAAGAATAACCACCATTTATTCACAAACCCGAAATTCGCATCGAAAACCATGTACTCTTCCACAAATTCATAAGAACTCGCAAGATTCGAGACTAAAAACTAAGCATAGAAAGATTAATCTCGCCCAATTTGAAAACATAAGCACAATAAGACACCCCCCACACTTAAAGCATGCCATGCCCTCAGGGCATAAAAGAAATAAGAAGAGTTGAGAAAACGTCCCTGATTATCGGCATGGAGAAACTGAAGCATCGTGCGATGTAGTGAAGAGGGGAATTCGCTGTCTGTGGCAGACTGAAGAGTGGCTACGCTGAAGCAGGTCAGCGCTGGCAGAGCAGCGCGGAGAAGGGCAGTGGTGGTGAAGTGTAGTGCGGAAAAGTGCAGCGGTGGTGGCAGCAGCGCTAGCGGCTGTATGAGAATTTCAGCGCTGAAAATAAGACATGCTCACCAAGCATCATAGTATCCGCAAAGCAACCAAAACTTAGGAAAGACACGAAACACCCAACTAAAAACAAAGAAAAACAAAAACTAAAAACAAACCAACGGTGGGTTGCCTCCCACCAAGCGCTAGAGTTAGAGTCTCCAGCCCGACTTCAGATCTGAACTTCAGTAAGGGTTGTGCAGAGCTTGAGACTCCACTTCCATAGTCTGACTCTGGTGCTCGTAGTATGGTTTCACTCGATGGCCATTCACTCTGAAACTCTCCTTCGTGTTTTCATTGAGTAGCTCAACAGCACCATGCTCAAACACCTCCTTAAGTAAAAACGGACCACTCCACCTAGATTTCAGCTTTCCCGGGAATAACTTAAGTCGAGAATTGAACAAAAGTACTTTCATTCCAGGGCAAAGCTTCTTATGGCAGATACGACGGTCATGGAGTCGCTTCACTTTGTCCTTGTAAATCCTCGCATTCTCATATGCCTCATTGCGTAGCTCATCTAACTCCTCTATTTGCAGTGTACGCTACTTCACGGCAGAGTCCAAGTCATAGTTGGCAGCTTTGATCGCCCAATAAGCTTTGTGCTCTATCTCCACCGGCAGATGGCAAGCCTTGCCGTATACTAGACGGTATGGACTCATCCCAAGCACGCCCTTGAAGGCAGTTCGGTATGCCCAGAGAGCGTCATTCAACTTTGCGGACCAGTCCTTGCGCGAGGGCTGCACCGTTTTCTCCAAAATTCCCTTGATCTGCCGATTGCTCGTCTCGGCTTGTCCAGAGGTTTGTGGATGGTATGGTGTTGCAACCTTGTGCGTGATCCCATTTTTCTTCATGAGCTTTGCAAACAACTTATTGCAGAAGTGCTTGCCTCCATCGCTAATGATAGCTCTAGGAAATCCAAATCTAGAAAGAATGTTCTCTTGCACAAACTTAAGCACCACATTAGCATCACATGTCCGCGTGGGGATAGCCTCAACCCATTTGGACACGTAATCTACAGCAAGTAAAATATATTGAAACCCATGCGAAGTAGGAAATGGCCCCATGAAATCAATGCCCCACACATCGAAAATTTCGACAATTAAAATGCTTTGGAGGGGCATCTCATTCCTGCGGCCAATATTTCCTACTCTCTGACACCGATCGCAAGCAAGAGTGAAGGTGTGTGCATCTTTGAAAATGGAAGGCCAAAACAAACCAGATTGAAGAATTTTATGTGCTGTTTTCTGCCCCCCAAAGTGTCCACCACAATGATCCTCATGGCACATTTTTAACACTTGTTGTTGCTCCTCTGTCGGCACACACCGTCGAATGACATCATCCTTTCCAAGCTTGAAAAGGTGAGGAATCTCCCAATAATAGTGTCTGCATTGAGCTAAAAATCTCTTTCTTTCCTGCGATGTCAGCTCAGGCCGTAGAATACCACAAACTAAGTAATTGACAATATCTGCATACCAGGGCTCGGCACTCGCAGGGCTGCTCTGAACAGCGCTGAGTTCGGCAGAGCTGGTCAGAGTAGAGCTGGCTTCGATTCTGCGTTGGAGATGTCGGCTCCATTGCTCTGGTACCGACTCCTCTGCTCTGGTATTCGACTCCTCTGCTCTGGCATGGGCAGAGTGGATCTCGGCAGTGCTGCTCTTATCAAGGGTTAATGCATAAGTATGCTCAAAAGGAAAAGATTCAGGGATGCAATTGAGACTCGATTCTATCAGATTTTTATCCAATCGGGAAAGGTGGTCAGCTACGTGATTCTCGCTCCCTTTCCTATCCCTGATCTCTACATCAAACTCTTGCAACAGTAAGACCCAACGGATGAGACGAGCTTTAGCCTGAGGTTTAGTCATCAAGTATCGAAGTGCAGCATGGTCACTATGGACAATGACCTTAGACCCAATGATGTATGCTCGAAATTTATCTAAGGCAAAGACCACAGCGAGCATATCTTTTTCAGTAGTGGTGTAATTTACTTGAGCGTTATTCAAAGTTAAACTAGCATAGTAAATCACACGTAACATCCTATCCACACGCTGACCTAGCACCACTCCTACAGCAGAGTTAGACGCATCACACATGATCTCAAAGGGTAATGACCAATCGGGTGCAATCACAACCGGGGCAGAGCTCAACTTAAGTTTTAATGTTTCAAAGGCATGCATGCAAGAGTCATCAAAATTAAAAGGAACGTCCTGAGCTAGTAGTTTGCATAGAGGTTGGCTAATTTTAGAGAAATCTTTAATGAAACGTCGATAAAAACCGGCGTGACCTAAGAAACTCCTAATCCCTTTGACATCAATAGGGGGTGGCAACTTTTGGATTACCTCCACCTTAGCTCTGTCGACCTCTAGTCCATGCTTATACACCACATGACCCAAGACAATCCCACGAGTAACCATGAAATGACTCTTTTCCCAACTCAAAGTTAGGCCACTTTCAATACACCTTTTCAACACAACATCAATCTTAGTTAAACAATCATGAAAAGACTGCCCAAAAACCGAAAAATCATCCATAAAAACCTCCACGCATTTACCAATCATATCACAGAATATGGACATCATGCATCGTTGAAACGTCCCGGGCGCATTGCACAATCCGAACGGCATCCTCTTCCATGCAAATGTCCCAAAAGGCGTGGTGAATGCAGTCTTGACTTGATCTTCCGGTGTGATTGCGATTTGGTAGTATCCTGACAAACCATCTAGAAAACAATAAAAATCATGTCCTGCTAAACGGTCTAACATTTGATCAACAAAAGGAAGAGGAAAGTGATCCTTTTTGGTGACGGCATTGAGTTTCCTGTAGTCGACGCACATCCGCCATCCCGTGGTAGGGCGCGTCGGTACCAACTCCATCTTGTCATTGCGCACTGTTTAGCCCTATTTTTTGATGAATCTCTGGGTGTTTACGTGTTATATTGACTTTTATTTTGGTCTCTTTCACTTAAGAGTTGAATGATTTGAGCTTTTGTGCTAATTTTGTTGTCTCAGGATTTTGTGCTCACATTGATTGATATGTGAACAAAATTAAAGTCAGAATTTAGTTGAATGGTCTGAAGAAGAATCAAAGTTCATCTCGATACGAGTTCGTAGGCGAAAACGGATCTAAAATCCGACTTGAAACGAGGGAGAACGGACCAAAACAAAAACGCTGCGCATTGCAGTCTGCGAAAGGCATACACGGCGGCGCCGTGGCACGGCGCGCGCCGTGCACGGCGGCCGCCGTCCCACGGCGCCGCCGCCTCTGTTCAGATCCGAAAGTACGATTTTTCGATTAAAAACCCCTTTCTAGGGTTTTACTTTATGATATTCGAACCCAGCAGCCTCTAGGGGCGATTTCCACCATTTTCTTTGGGTCTTTTGAGTTTCAAAACAATCACTTTCGATTGTGGATTCATTGGATTGCTTTGGATGTCAATTAACATTTCATCGGATTGGATTTCCTTGGATTGCTACGTTTTGTAAGAACTCCTTTGATTCTCTTTGTTTTATGAATCCTTTGGTTATTTGAGTTTTTGTTTCTTGTCTTTGATGAATATGATGATTGAAGATCATTGTTGTTGATTCTATATTCTCTTGGTTATATGAATCCTTTGATTAATTGAGTTTTGTGTTTTATGCTTTTGATTAATGTGATGATTGAAGATTATTGTTGTTGATTCTAGATTCTCTTGGTTTTATGAATCCTTGGTATATTTGAATCTTTGCTTGTGTTTTGATGAATGTCATGATTAGAGATCATTGTTGTTGAGTTTAGATAATCTACGTGATTCGTAGTTCGTTGCTATTGCTTACGTTTTTCCCTTCTTGTTGGTGAATGTTTAGAGATTTCTTTTATGGTGATTTAGGTTTCATTGTACTTGAATCGGATGATTGATTTAGTTTTCATGCTTTTGGTTTAAATTGATTGAAGGTTATTAATATGATCGTTTGTTTAAAGCTCTAGGTTAAACCTTAGTAATCGGTTTAATGTTCAATCGCATGTCCTTAGTTCTTATATGTTTTCTACATTAGTTAATGTTTATTGTTTCTTTCTGTTTATGCCTTGGTGATTAGAGAGCGAGTTAGTGACAGACCCAATTACCCGATTAGAGTGTTTAGATTTCTTTTAAGTTTCTTGTGAGCAATACGATTAGAGCCCTGCTAAGTCTTCCTTGTGAGACGACTTGAGTCACCTTACCACCCTAGGACGACCTCATATAAATTCGAGTCCATCCGTTAGGTGTTTTTGGATGAGTCAAATTTTGGCGCCGTTGCCGGGGAAGGCTTTAGGCATTTGATTGTGTTGCATTGTTTTCCGTGTTTATTTTTGTTTATTTCTTTTGACTCGGTTATTTTCTCCCTCCGGTGCGTTTGATTTGTTTGTTCGTGTTGTGTATGCAAGGACGTAGAAGCTTGAAGAGAAAGCTTGCACCTTACTACGACAACATTCATCGACCTCGGGAGGTTCTTTCAAGCCTGGAGAAGGAGTCCGAGTCCAGTTCGAGAAGTTTTGTGGAATCACCGTTTCGAGAGAAAAATTGTGAAGAGAGAATTGCTTCCAATCCCATTCTGGAAGCTTTTGAGGAGACACTTTCAGTGCATTCTGAAAAAGAAGAAGAAGCTTGGCCCAATCCTGACCAAGAAGCAATGGCGGAGCAGAATGTTCAGTACATGGGAGATTTTTCCAGGCCAGTTATTGGGACCACTAGCACGTCAGCTATAGTGCTTCCCACGGCGGTCCGAAATTACAATCTGAAGCCCAACGATTCAAACCTGCTGCCGCTCTTTTATGGGATGCCGAGTGAGGATGCTTTACAGTTCATCCGTGACTTCTGCACTCAAGTGCAGACCTTCCCACTATTGGAACTCACCGAGGATCAGTTGAGACTCAAGTGCTTAACTTATGCACTCAAGGACCGGGCTAGAACGTGGTTGTTGTCCCTGCCGCCGAACTCCATCACTACATGGGGAGAGGCGTGTGAGAAGTTCATGCTCAAGTACTACCCTAATCACAAGACTCAAGAGATTAGGAGCCAAATAATGAACTTCATACAAGGAGCTGACGAGCCTCTCCACGAGGCTTGGGAGAGATTCCAAGAGCTCCTCCGCCAGTGGCCACAGCACCAGTTAGCACCCGTCATGTTGATGCAGTTCTTCTATGACGGATTGATACAGACGGCACAGCTTATGGTGGACAGTACAGCAGGGGGCAACATTGCCCGGAAGACAGCTGATGAGCTCAAGGAGATTTTCAACATACTTGCAGCGAGTTCTCAACAAAAATCAGTTAGAGAAAGGAGGGTTGAAGCCAATGCAGTAGCTCCCAACAATGAGCTTCAGAAGCAAGTAGCAGATTTGATGAGGCAAGTTCAACACCTCAAGATGAACCAGGCAGAAGCCCCACCAGTTCACGCGCCACCAGCAGAAGGATGTAGAATATGTGGTGATTTTGGTCATGGAACCAACGCGTGCCATCGCACGGGGGAATTCACATCTGAAGGAGAAGCAGAGGTCTATGCTGCTCAGAGCTATCCGGGGAGGCCTCAATTTGAACAGAGGCCTATCTTTAATCAAGGGCAACAAAGCTCCAATTCGGGTTGGAGAGCTCAGCAGCAGAACTACACTCAAGCTTATCAGCAGCAGCAGCCCCCGCAGTATCAGCAGTATCAACAGTTCCCTATGCAACAAGGGAATTTTCAGCAGCAGCAGCAATACCAGAATGCCCCCCAACAGTTTCAGAAGCAAGCTCAATCGCAGAAGCCGTCTCTCGAGGACACCATGCAGTCCTTCATGGAGATGACCAAACAGAACATGGAGTCTCAGAGTGCTACCATCAAGTGCCTCGAGACTACAGTTGGGCAACTAACAGGAGCCCTGAATCAGCTGCAGCAAGAACAGCCGACCGGAAAGTTCCCGAACCAGGACAAACAGCCGCATCAAGCTCATGCCGTTGAGGTAATCAAGGACAAGGCCCCAATAACCATGGGGAGATGGAGAAGCAAAACTGTGCAGGCAATCAAGGCTACCCAATGCCCCAGTGAGCCACTGCCACCCGTCACTGTTGCACTAGACCAACCACTACCCAAGCAAGGAGATCCAGGTAGCTTTATTTTTGATATTAGCTTAGGTGGGGTTGAAAAGGTGTTTGGAATGCTTGATTTGGGCGCGGCAGTCAATTTGATGCCGTTTGATATTTTTGAGAAATTGGGTAATAAAAGGCTGAAATGCACGAATATGAAGATAGAGCTAGCTGACGGCTCTATTAGTAGCCCACGGGGCCTTGTTGAGGATGTTGAGGTGGTTGTTAGGGGGATTAGTGTCTTGGTTGATTTTGTTGTCCTTGATGAGGGAAAAGGGATTAGAGGCGAGAATGGGCATCTCGTGCTACTTGGCCGACCCTTTATGGCTACCACCCATACTCGCATTGATGTGGGTACGAGAACTGTAAGTATGGTAGGGGCAGGTAGAGCGGTAACATTCTCTGTTTTTGATCAAAAACCTACTACCCCCATTCCCTTAATTCAAATCTGCTCTTATGTTGAAACATTTGATGCTTTGGATGAGGATTGTATTGTGCAGGACTTCCTTAATAAGCTACAGGAAGAGGACGAGATCGTGGAAGAATTTCTTGCTAACTTGCAAGATGAAAGTGAGATTGAGAGAGAATTCCTGGATAAGCTACAAGAGGAAGATGATAAAGAGCAAGGCCTTCTGTGTGCCTTGCTACTGGAAGAGAAGCTGGATGAGGTTGGGTCACTAAATTTCGTTGGATGTGTGGATAGAGGGCCATCCCAGGATATGAGCATGGAGCACTCATTTGGAGGACCCGCAGCTGCAATTCAAGAAGATGAGTTTACAAGGGCGTTAAGGCAGCTGGAGCTTCAATCGGATTTTGGTTAAGGGACCTTCTTAGTCGGGCTGGCGACTTAAAAACTAGCGCTGCATGGGAGGCAACCCATGTTTTCTTGCTTTTTCTGGTTTCATTTTTCTGTCGTTTTGTCTGTGTTGTGTTTTGTTGCATCTGTTGTTTGGTGCAGGTTGTTGCGTTGGAGACTGCTTGTTCTTTGGATGAGAGAGAGGCAGACATCGTGGGACACTACAGACTCACCACTGGATCGATATTCAGGGATGTTTTTCTCTTTCACCCCTATTTTTGCGAGCACTGAGGACAGTGCTAGATTTTAAGTGTGGGGGGTGTTTGTTGATCCTTTGGGTGCCTTTTTGTTGTGTTCTTGGGCTTTCTTGTGTGGGGCAAATGGTCTCCTTTATCTTGATTGTTGTTTGGCTTCAAGTAATAATGCACACTTTGATGATTTGTTCACAAGTAAATTTCATGCTTTGTGTTGGCTTGGTTGCTATCTTTGTCTCTCAGGCTATGCATATTCCTCTCTTGATGTAAGTTGTTTAATGTTTTGGATGCAACACCCTTATGAGCTATTCTTGACGTGATTTGTCCGGTAGATGCTAGAGGGAGTGTTTTCATTGTGATAGCCTACGATCTTATCCCTTGAGTTTGAATGTTGGTTTGTTGTGAAGTTTTCTATAGCTTTGGGTCTCTGCTCCTCTGACAGTAGTGTTATGAGCATGGAAAACCACGTGAGAACATTTTGGATTACCTCCAAAAGTGTTGATCTCACGAAAGTTGGCCCATCTATTGAGAATGGAATAACATCACCTTTAAAAGAAAGATGTATAAAATTTGATTTGGTTTGATTGTTTATCATCTTCAAGGAAAATGGGATTTGATTATAAAGGCAATCACATTAGGGAATTCACCTCTAGCGGAGAATTGGGTCTGATCGGATTGAATTGTATCATGTGGTTGTTGCTTCTTAAAATCTTAACAATGAACATCTCGTGAGGAATGTGAAAGGCTAAGAGACTTAGATTGGTTGGAGATGTGAATGGTGAGGAAGTTTTCTTGTGAACTATCTTTTGGTGTCGTGACTTTGCTTGAGGACAAGCAAAGGATCAAGTGTGGGGGGGTTGTTTAGCCCTATTTTGTGATGAATCTCTGGGTGTTTACGTGTTATATTGACTTTTATTTTGGTCTCTTTCACTTAAGAGTTGAATGATTTGAGCTTTTGTGCTAATTTTGTTGTCTCAGGATTTTGTGCTCACATTGATTGATATGTGAACAAAATTAAAGTCAGAATTTAGTTGAATGGTCTGAAGAAGAATCAAAGTTCGTCTCGATACGAGTTCGTAGGCGAAAACGGATCTAAAATCCGACTTGAAACGAGGGAGAACGGACCAAAACAAAAACGCTGCGCATTGCAGTCTGCGAAAGGCATACACGGCGGCGCCGTGGCACGGCGCGCGCCGTGCACGGCGGCCGCCGTCCCACGGCGCCGCCGCCTCTGTTCAGATCCGAAAGTACGATTTTTCGATTAAAAACCCCTTTCTAGGGTTTTACTTTATGATATTCGAACCCAGCAGCCTCTAGGGGCGATTTCCACCATTTTCTTTGGGTCTTTTGAGTTTCAAAACAATCACTTTCGATTGTGGATTCATTGGATTGCTTTGGATGTCAATTAACATTTCATCGGATTGGATTTCCTTGGATTGCTACGTTTTGTAAGAACTCCTTTGATTCTCTTTGTTTTATGAATCCTTTGGTTATTTGAGTTTTTGTTTCTTGTCTTTGATGAATATGATGATTGAAGATCATTGTTGTTGATTCTATATTCTCTTGGTTATATGAATCCTTTGATTAATTGAGTTTTGTGTTTTATGCTTTTGATTAATGTGATGATTGAAGATTATTGTTGTTGATTCTAGATTCTCTTGGTTTTATGAATCCTTGGTATATTTGAATCTTTGCTTGTGTTTTGATGAATGCCATGATTAGAGATCATTGTTGTTGAGTTTAGATAATCTACGTGATTCGTAGTTCGTTGCTATTGCTTACGTTTTTCCCTTCTTGTTGGTGAATGTTTAGAGATTTCTTTTATGGTGATTTAGGTTTCATTGTACTTGAATCGGATGATTGATTTAGTTTTCATGCTTTTGGTTTAAATTGATTGAAGGTTATTAATATGATCGTTTGTTTAAAGCTCTAGGTTAAACCTTAGTAATCGGTTTAATGTTCAATCGCATGTCCTTAGTTCTTATATGTTTTCTACATTAGTTAATGTTTATTGTTTCTTTCTGTTTATGCCTTGGTGATTAGAGAGCGAGTTAGTGACAGACCCAATTACCCGATTAGAGTGTTTAGATTTCTTTTAAGTTTCTTGTGAGCAATACGATTAGAGCCCTGCTAAGTCTTCCTTGTGAGACGACTTGAGTCACCTTACCACCCTAGGACGACCTCATATAAATTCGAGTCCATCCGTTAGGTGTTTTAGGATGAGTCACGCACAACCGTCATTCCTCCTTTCTTTGGCACGACATGCACCGGGCTCACCCACTCACTATCGGCAACTGAATAGATAATCCCTTCGGCAAGAAGCTTAAGGATTTCCTTGCGCACAACCTCCATCAGCATAGGGTTCAAGCGTCGCTGGGCATCTCGCTTGGGTGTAGCTCCTTCTTCTAGGTTGATCCTGTGCATGCATGTGGCTGGACTAATGCCACGTATGTCACCTATTCTCCATCCCAGCGCTGCTTTGTTTCTCTTCAACACCTCGAGCAGCGCCTCTTCTTGCTCTAGAGTCAGAGTAGACGAGATGATGACTGGCTTCTCATTTCCGTCTTCTAAAAAGACATACTTGAGATTGGTTGGGAGTTCCTTCAATTCGAGTGCTGGTTTCTTTGCCCCCACCTGTTTCTCCTCTAAGCTGGGCAATGCAGGTTTGGGCAGTGCAGGATTGCAGCGCTGCCAGGGCTGAAGTCAGAGCAGCGAAGCTCTCGCGTCAGAGCAACGCCGAACTCTTCAGCTTCCCGCGCTAGTTCTTTCATGTCTGCTGATCCAGCGCAAACTTCCTCGCATTCCTGCTCCTGTAAAAATACCTTCTCAACCAAGCCATTAATAGCATCTATATATGAGCATTCATTCATAAGGTTGACCGAAGGCATAGCCCGATTTTCATGCACTGAGAAAGACACCGACTCCCCCAACACTGACATTTTAATAGTTCCATTTTTTACATCAATCAACGTGTTAGTGGTCGCCATAAAGGGCCTTCCTAATAGCAAAGTATGATCTCTACCATTCTCGTGCACATCCCCAATCTCCAGTACGACAAAATCAACGGGCACTATCAGACCCCCGACTCTAACTAGGATATCTTCTACTATACCACGGGGATACCTGACGGACCTATCAGCAAGTTGGAGGCACATGCGAGTAGATTTTAAATTACCTAACTCTAATTGTTGATAAATAGAGTAAGGCATCAAGTTAATCCCAGCCCCCAGATCCAACATACCCGTGGCTTCCTTACCATTTCCCAAAGCAATATTAATCACAAAACTACCTGGATCGCGTTGCTTGTGTGGCAAAGATTGCTGCATGATTGCGTTTGCAACTTCGGAGACCAACACCTTCTCATTATCACCGAACCTTCTTTTGTTGGATGCCAATTCATTGAAGAATTTCACATATGCAGGCACATTTCGGATCACATCAAGAAGAGGCAAATTCACATTTACCTTGGCCAACATGTTGTAGAATTCTTCAAACTGACGGTCCTGCTTCTCGTTTCTCAATCTGTTCGGAAAAGGAATCGGTGGTCGATATGGTGCATTAGCTTTGTGGAGCTTGACCTCCTTCTCCTTCTCTCCTTCCTTTTGCTTGTCTGCCGTCTCTCCATCAGTCGGGCTGGTCAGCGCTAAACTCGGCCACTCTGGTCTAGGCTGGACAGAACTCGGCAGCTCTGCTCTGGTCACGGTAGAGCTTGGCTGCTCTGCGCTGGTGAAAGCAGATCTCGGCTGCTCTGCGCTGGTCAAGGTAGAGTTCGACTGCTCTGCACTGGTCAAGGTAGAGTTCGGCTGCTCTGCACTGGTCAAATTAGGAACTTCCACTTTGTTATCCACCATCTTACCACTGCGAAGAACAGTTACAGCAAGAGCTTGATGCGTCTGAGCAGGTTGACCATGAAACTTCCCGGGTTGCTGTTGTTGTTGGATTTGATTCAAGGCACCGGAAAGTTGTCCAACCGTAGTCTCGAGCCTTTTGATCGTAGAAGCTTGAGACTCTATACTTTGTTTGCTCATCTCCATAAAGGCTTGCAGTGTTTCTTTGAGCGTGGATTTTTGTGGTGGAATCGACGGCGCATTCTGTTGCGGAATGCATTGCTATTGTTGGTATTGTGGTCTGTATGGTTGAGAAGGCCCCTGCGGTGGTGGAAAATACTGTTGTTGTTGATAGCCCATCTGGGGTGGTCGACGGAATTGATTCCCCCCAAAATTTTGATTTCCCCATCCTCCATTCGGCTGACTCCTCCATCCTCCAACGATATTTTGTGGACCTTGATTCATGCTCTGGCCATATGGTCTGTTCTGCACTTGATTGTAGGTTTGGAATCCTTGTGCTGCATTGACCTCAGCTTGTCCTTCCGGGGTAAACTCTCCCATTCTATGGCACTCATTAGCTCCATGGCTGAAATCTCCACAGATACCACACGGCTCAACATACTGTATGGCTGGGTTCTGCGGAGTTGACATTGGCAGAGCTGGATTCGGTTGAGTTGTCATCGGCGGCGCTGAGCTCTGAACTGGAGAATTTTCCATCTTTTCCATCTTGAGCTGTTGAACTTCTCGCATGATCGAAGCCAATTATTGCTGCATCTCGAACTGATTTGTCACGGCACTAGCCTCCACTCTCCGTCCACGGACTGACTTCTGTTGGGAGCTTTCGGCCAAGATCTTGAAAATTTCTTTCAGATCTGCCGTAGTCTTCCGAGCTATGTTTCCTCCTGCCGTGCTGCCCACCATAAATTGGGCAGTTTGCACTAACCCATCGTAGAAGAACTGCATCAACATAACATTAGTGAATTGATGTTGGGGGCATTGACGGAGGAGTTCTTCATATCTCTCCCAAGCTTCATGCAAAGGCTCATCTGCTCCTTGGGTGAATTCCATTATTTTTGTTCTCAGCTCCTGTGTTTTGTGGCTTGGGTAGTATTTCAACATGAATTTTTCACAAGCATCTCCCCACGTAGTGATAGAGTTGGGCGGCAGAGAGAGCATCCACGTCCTGGCCCGGTCTTTAAGTGCATAGGGGAAACACTTGAGCTTGAGTTGGTCCTCCGTGAGGCTAAGCAGAGGAATCGTTTGCACTTGTGTGCAAAAGTCTCGGATGAATTGCAGAGCATCCTCGCTTGGCATCCCGTGGAACACCGGCAGCAAATTCGAGTCGTTGGGTTTGAGATTGTAGTTTCTCACAGCAGTGGGGAGCACGATTGCCGACGTGTTGGTATCTCCAATTACCGGCCTGGTGAAGTCTCCCATATATTCCGTGTTCTGGGCCATCTCCTTCTTTTCCTTGTTTAAATTCTGCTTGGTGCAAAAATTGGCGGAGCTGGCCTCTTCCTCTTTAGTGTGTTTTGTCGTGGCTGTCGTGTGCTCTGTATCGGCAGAGCTGGCGTCCTCTCTCGTTGGCTGCTCTGAAGGCTCCGAGTCAGAGCTGGCTGGCGAATCTAGTTCCTCCTCTCCTGCGCTCTGCTCGGGTAGTTCAGAATCAGAGTAGGACTTGGCAGAGCTGGCTTTTTCCTCTTCTACAGTCTGCTCTGGAACTTCAGGTTCAGAGTCAGAGAAGAAATCTTCAGTTTTGTCACGTGTTTCTCCGTCAGAACTGGAGTTTGAACCATCTGCTCTGTCGTTCCCGATCACTCCCTTGCAGCTATTCTTCCTGAAAATCCCTTCGCTCGTACTATGCAAAGGAGACACCAATTTGCCTTTAAGACTACGGCGTCCCTGCATGCACAACACTGAACAAACGGATTAAACGCACCGAGTGGAAGAAACTTAAAAACAGAAATTAAATAAAGCAAGTAAAAACGACACAACTAAAACGCCTAAAACTCTCCCCGGCAACGGCGCCAAAATTTGACTCAACTAGAAACACCTCTAAGTTGACTTGCAATAGAACAAGGACATTCTAGTGATGGTAAGTTGACCCAGTGTCATCTCTCAAGGAAAGTCTTTAAGGGCTTTTAGTAGTATCGCAGGAAAAACAATAAAGAAAGCAGTAAAGAGATTGATTATTAAACTAAAACTTAGAATTAAAAACTTAAGTAAAAACCGAACTTAAAATTAAACTAGGCGAATTAAACTATTAAACCCTAGGCAAGATTTTAAAAACTTAAATTAAACCTAACTTAAGAAATTAAATACTTATAAATTAAAAACCAACTAATCTAGGCGTGAAACTAAAATGCATAATTTAAATTGCATAATTAAAAAGAAAGCATAAACATGAATGAAAAAGTAAACATGATTAAACAAAATAAATTGAATTGAAATACGAAATACCGTAAACGTCTTGAACATGTAATTGTGTCACGCAATCACAATCCAAGAATTAAAACTAAACAAAACTAAATTGAAACTAACTAGAACAATGAAAACTCGAAACTATGAAAGCACTAAGAAAGCAAGTAAATCCTAAGCTTCGGATGCCAACAGATCTCCAAGATGGCGTCTAAAACTAGGGCAAAGTATGATTGTTTTACAATGAAAAGTATGGCCCTATTTATTGACTTCAAATCCCTCTAGATCACCATGGAAGTTTCCATGCAAAGCCAGACTCTAAAAGGAATAGAATCGTGCAAAATAAGGCAACTTCCAGCTGGATGCACGCTTCTGGAAAACACTCCTACTCTCGCCAACTTCGCAGCTCTCGCTAGAGGAATGGATGATTTCCATGACCTCGCCAGAGAAATGGTTTGCCAGCGGAATGATGATCTCTCTGGCATTCGCCAGAGGAACGGTGAATTCTCTGCTATCGCCAGAGGAACGGCGATTTCTCTGGCTTCTCTGATTATTGAGCGCTGGATTTTACTTCTCTGATGCTGGCGCTTCTCGGCAGAGGAATAGGTGATTCCTCTGCTCTGGCTTCTCGATTCCTCTGACTAGCGACTTCTCTGACTGGTGATTCCTCTGATTTCTCTGCTCCTCTGGCGATTGGTTCCACTGCTCTGGCTGGTGATTTCGCTGCTCTGGAGATTGGTTTCTCTGACGCGGGTCTTCGGCTGACTTCTCTGGTCTGGCTACAGAGTTATGCTAAAAACACCCTCTTTAGCCCCGAAATCTCCAAAATTATATTCTTCCATCTAAAAACCTAATCCTCCTGCGAAGCATCAAACAAGCCATAAAACGCACCAATTTCCAGAAGATTCTTCTTAAAATAAAGCTTATATAAACCCCAAAATTTAGCACAATTAAGCATAAATCAATGTACAAATATACGGTATATCTTAATGGTTTGGCAATTTAGGCATGAAACGATATAACAATAATTTCGGTAATACCGTAAGGTATGGTATACCGACTTTCAGTATGGTATACCGCACTATCGGTACGACAATGGTATGAAAATTCTCATACCGAAATTTTCGGTATGCCGATCTTCGGTATACCGAAAAGTACGGTACGGCAACAGTATTAAATTCTCATACCTCAATTTACGGTATGGTATACGGTATGACGAAAAATTTTCGGTATACCGTACCGATCCACCCCTAACCAAAACCAACATCAACAAAAATACGAAAAGGGAGCAATCTCATAAACAATAGCAAGGGGCCAAGGGCACAGTTGATATTTTCTGGAAACTATTTGATCAATGATAACAGAGTTTAAATTTCGAAACTCAAAACTGGTCTCAAGTGCGAAGCAGGGGACCAGATCCCATGTTGTCTCATCCATCGAGGCTCTCACTATAAGCCTAGTCCTCATCATCGTCAAACATGGTTGCTCCTGAACCTTCACATGTTGACAATATATGCCCAAAACATGAATACAAAAAATTGGGGTCTGATCCATGATGGTGCACAAGGAAATTGATGAGGAATGATTTGGACAAACTAAGTCGACAAAGTAGCATCTGCCCTGTGTGATGCTCTAAGAGCATGAGGAAAAATTACATGGTGATTTAACTTTAGCTCGGAATCGGATTTATAGGAAAAATTACAGAAAAAATAAAACATGCAGGAAGCGTACAACTTTATTTCTTCATGGATCACTTGATAGGCACACCAGAGAGTTTATACATGACCAAGTAAATCAGGCTAATGGTTGTTTACCATGTCGTTTGAAGCTTTTCCAGCCACTATTGAATTACAGTTCAACTCTGTGTGTTGTAATTACTAAAATCAAGAAAGCTTTTATAAATATGTTCCAAATAACATTAATGCCTATCCTAGATCTCAACAAACCGATACCCTTTTCCTAAAAGATGTTTGCACAAATTTTAAATCGATATAAATTCACACATTCTTAGATGGATTATAAGACCAATTAAAATAAGTTTATTTAGATATCATTGGAAAATCTTATTCAGCAAGCAAAAATTACTCTAATATGATGCTAGACATTGTGGTTTTCACAAGCTTACAATTACCAGCTAGAATTCAGGAATTTTAATAATAATTATAAGCATCGACATACCTTCAAAAGGTAACAAACAAACTGGAATAAACCTAGAGCCGTCAGTTGGGGAAAAGATCTTGAAATTCTTTGTGAGGGTGGCAAATTCATCGTCACTACCCTGGAAATTGGGATGAAATCTCACCACGTCCAACGTCCAATATGCATTAAATGCATAATCCAATCCCACTTGTACAATAAATCCATCTTTCTCTCCACCTCATTTGGTAACTAATTCCATGTAACAACTATTAAGCTCTGGGAAAGCCAAACAAGAAGATAGAGGGAATTTGACAAGCTCACGATTGTCTATTGAATATCCAATCGGGCTCAAAATCATGCTCTTCTTAACATAAGTGTTAAGAAGAGTGGGATAAAATGGCGGCCTTGTATTCTTCCCAAGAACACTCTCTACTAGGGAGGGCAATTGGCGACATTCAAAAGAAAGCACATTCCTCCAATATCAGTTTGAACAACAAAAGTCGTATTTTCATTAATAAAAAAAAATGATTTGATAGTGAAATATGACATGTTACAGCAACTAATAAACTTGTTGATGTTCTCCCACTTGCAAGGGCAAGTAGACCGGATCTAATCAGGAGAAAGATGAATGTATGTGTCATCATGTACCAAATAGAAAGAACATGCTTCTTCCGCTCGCCAGAGACGTCGGATACATAGTGAAGGAAGTGAGATCGAAGAAGAGGATGAGGGCCTGTACAACTCAAAATCAACAATACTAGAATGGGATCCCCGCACCAACATTGGGCCGTTCACATATGGAATTATTTTTGAAAAAACTAAAATATTTTCACCAAGTCGAATTGCCGATGGCTCCACCTTAACACCTTAACACTATTTATCTTACCCACCGAAGTCATTGCTTTTTTGTGAAGCAATGAATTTGAGTTGCTTCTTAAAGGCTCAAAACGATAAACTCTTCTCATATAATCAATTTTAAACATATGCCCTGCCACTAGGGGTGGAGCAAAATACCGAAAAATCGGTATACCGCACTTACCGTACAGAAAAAATACCAAAAATTTGATACACCAAAAATTTCGGTACGGTATTGTACCGTACCGAAGATTTTCGGTACGGCAACGGTATCATTTTCCCCATACCGTGGTATACTAATATATACCGATACCGCGGTATATGCCGAAAAACCGGTATATACCGTTGTTTAGGTATATACCACCGGTATATACTGATAGTATATACCGAAAAAATCCGTATGCCGTCGGAATCAATTATATATGTGTATATATATATATATATATATATATTATTAGTGGTAAATTATTTTTTTGCTTTGTTGAAGATGTGGAGTTTAATTGTTAGAAAGTTATTTGTATTTGTTTAATGAAATTTCAATATGTACAAATATACGGTATATCTTAATGGTTTGACAATTTAGGCATGAAACTATATAACAATAATTTCGGTAATACCGTAAGGTATGATATACCGACTTTCGGTATGGTATACCGCACTATCGGTACGACAACGGTATGAAAATTCTCATATCGAAATTTTCGGTATGCCGATCTTCGGTATACCGAAAAGTACGGTACGACAACAGTATGAAAATTCTCATACCACAATTTACGGTATGGTATACGGTATGACGAAAAATTTTCGGTATACCATACCGATCCACCCCTACCGGAAAGCAACGTCCCATAAATAATGGGACGGAGGGAGTATTACTCAACAAGTCATTCTTTATTTAAATTTGTAATCTCCTATTTTGCAAATATTATAGGTAAAGTTGAACATGTTCTTGAAGCACAAAGGAAAAAGATCTATGATCGTGATTCTATTTTGGTTGATGTTTACCTTAAAAATATCGAGTAAATTCAGTTTTATTATTATTATTATTATTATTATTATTATTATTATTATTATTATTATTATTATTATTAACTAACAGATTTGAAAACCGACAATCAATTAACAATATTAAATGTGTTGTTTTTAATTATTAACTTATATATATGGAAAGGCATAACCAGAGTTGGGATTATGGTTAATTTTGTTTTGTTTGGTTGATTTGGATTTTTATGATTCTTTGATTTGTTTGAGATTTTGGTAGGAATATGGCCCCTATTTTTTGTGAATTTATTAAAATTAGTAGACTAATTTTAATATTTTTAAGTTCAAGAGAAATCGAATGGATTTGTTATCTGATTCAGAAACTCAGCAATTTTGCAGTAGTGCCCTTCATTAATTAATAATATGTTTGATTTTGGTTTGCATAAAGGGAGTTTCTAAGTAAGTGCTATGTTCATTTGTTGATTGATCCCATTTTCTTTTTCTTCTTTCTTTCCTTGCTAAATTCAGATAGAAATATGATAATATGCTTTATTATACAGGGTTTGAGGATTGTTATAATTGGTAGCTGTGATTGATGTTGTCAACAAGTTTGATCAATATTAATTTTATGAAAGGTTAATTAGGAGTTAATTTGTGCTTTTCGATACTGTTTTGGGCCTAAATCAACTGAATGAATGTGAATTTCGCCGACCTATTTTGAATATCGTTTTAGAAAATTATTGCTCATTCTTTGGGTTTTTGTTTGATCGTCTGATTGATTGTGTGTGTGTGTGTGTGAATATGATACTTAATAGTTGAGATTCTTGGAAGATAAGAATACCATTCTTACAAAATCACGATAAAGAAAAAAAATATATTTTTCGTTTTTTTGGGTAATCAAACAAAGGAATCATTGGTGATACTTTCTTTTTTCATATAAAGATGAGGGATTTCTGGTAAGAGTATTGGGTCTTGAGAAAGCTAGTTATGATTTATTGGTTTTGATTTATTATTATTATTATTATTATTATTATTATTATTATTATTATTATTATTATTATTATTATTATTATTATTATATGGAAAAGACCCAAATAATCCAAGAAAATGTATATATGCGTATGGCTTTGGACTAGCGATAGTGTATTAGTAGTGCTAATTAGTTTGGGTAAAAAGAGGATAGTGTTGATTTGTTTATATACATGATGTAAATTACTGGACATTGTATTTATTTATACTAAATAACTAAAGTTTGATATATATATGCATCCACCGTAGATCTTGATGATCGAATGGCTGAAAATGGTTCTCCGGATTTCTTTTATTTATGGTTCTTTCTTGAACCTCTCCCTATATATATATATATATATATATATAATATGGTCATGATTGTGATGCTATCGCCACTAAACTTTGATTTGTATTATTATACTAGTAATTATTTATATTGTTGTCGGTTTATGGATCGATGCAGTTATAAACGTTAATTCTAATGCGAATATTTTTATGTTACGATGAGCACTTTTTTTTTTCTTCTTAGGAATACAATGAGCACTTTTATTACAAGGTCACCATAAAAAAGCACTTTGACTGCAATCTAATATTATTGGTTAATAATTTTTTATGATTCATGTATTCAACGAATTGTCTGTACATTGTAGGAGGGGGGATGCTTGCGAGGAAATTGTTCGTATTTGGCAAGATAAGACGAATCGTCCACTCATTATGATTCTTCAATATGTGTCGTGGAAAAAATTTTAACAGTACGTTAATATATTATGATTGGATTTTTACATTTTTTTCATAATAAATAAATAGCATATATTTATTGTTGCATATGTGGGGCTTTTTCTCAAGAAACCAATATTTTCTCATGGTCAACTTTACGTTGTTGTTTCAAGAATAAGAAGTCGGAGTGGCTTGAAGATTTTAGCATGTGATAAAGATAATTATTAAAATGCGATTTTATAAAAAATGGGAAAAAGAAAAAAGAACAAAGGAACCCTTGAAAGCACAAAAAAGTAGACTAAGGGCCGAGCCTCATAAAAATCTTTTCATGGAAAACCCCGTGGGAAAAACCAGAAAAGGAAAAAGAGTTTTCGTCAAAAGACAAAGACCACGACCAGAAGAGCGGAAAGGAAAGTATCTGAAACTCCGGCCTAACCATCGTCCCAAAACAATCCCGGCTCAAACTAGTCACAATCGAAACAAGAACTCGCAAAGCAAAAAAGATGATGGCCGGTGAGACGTTGTCGCCATCATCCAATAAAAAAAAATAGTTGGACCTTAGCCGGTTAGACGCCGTCGCTGAGTAAACCCAACCAAACGAAGATCGAAAACACCCCAACCGAGCATCAACTCCAAGAGACCATTCCTAAACAGCCCCATGTCATCAATTCTTCATACGAACGCGACTATGAGTAGCCATATCTAAAGACACCGCAATCTTAATATCCTCAATAGCAAAGGGCCACCACCCTTCGATCCGGGCATGATTAGCCATAATATCCGCCACACTATTTCCTTCTCTAAAAATATGCGAAATCTGAAGTCGAAAATTTGAAAGCCAATTTAAAGTCTGTTTCCATAGCGGTAGAAAACGCCAAGGAACTTTCAGAGAACGAGAATGCAGAAGCTGGACAACATAAGACGAGTCTGCTTCAATCCAAAGCCAGTGCCACCCACGAGAATTCGCAATTCGAACGGCATGAATGATTGCGAAAAGCTCCGCTTCAAAAGCGAACCCCGAACCCCCTTTAAAGTGAAAACAACCGCGAACCGCACCCCAATTATCACGGAATACACCGCCCGCGGCAATGCTTCCAGGTTTCCCGAGCGCCGAACCGTCCGTATTTACTTTAATCCACTGCCCTGCCGGTGGCCACCAGTGAACCTCAATCATCAAAGGGGGCGGAACAGCGCGCATCGAAACCCCAATTCGCCTAAGCGTCAAATAATCCTGCCAAGAGTTATGAGAACGCCCAAGCTTAGGGAAATTTGAATCCATCTCCTTAAACGCAACTTTCAGGAACCCAAGAATCAAATTTGGGTGGAAACTGGCGTCATTAAAAGTCACTTGATTGCGGGAATCCCAAATTTTCCAAATAAAATTAATGACCCCAGCTTTCCAGTAGGACCGAACCAACGGACTGAAATCCGTGTTCCATGCAGCAGCCAACATGCTATGAATATCCAAGCAGTCCAGAATGTGCGACTTGGCAAACCAATCAAAGAAAACCCCCCAAGTCTGCCGAATAACATTACAATTCCAGAACAAGTGGTCAATAGACTCCTCAGCTAACCCACACATCACACATCTGTTGGGGCCATGCATGCCCCTTTTGATTAGACCATCCAGAGTCGGCATCTTCAAATGCAGAATCCGCCATGTGATAAGAGATCTTCTGTCAGGAATAAAACGCTCCCAAATCCAAGTTCCCCAAAGAACTTTGGGAAAATGCGGAGACTGCGAAACATAGGCAAGAGAGGCCGAAACCTCTCCACTAACAGAAGGTTTCCATAAGCGAGTGTCACTCTCCTCCCCAATTGGAAGCAACAGAATATCCACCACAATATCAGGAAACTGAATAATAAAATCCGGAGTGAAATGCCAAACACCATCATAGAAGTAATCACTCACAGCTTGCTGCAGAAAGTCTCTCATAAAAGGCGGAATATGAAGCTTGTCCGCCAACTTGTAACCCAGCCATTCGTCATGCCAGAAATAAATGTGTTCTCCAGTGCCAATATAGGAATAAGAATTCATCACCAAGGAGTTGACATGCTCCCTCACGCCAGTCCAGAATGGCGAAGAAGCCAAGAACATCTTGGCATAGCCAAAATTCGACAAGTAGCGAGTCGCCATGATCGAAGGGGCGAAGTCTCGCCCTTGCACAAGCTTCCAGGCCATCTTCATCAAGAAGCTTCTATTCATAGCCGAGAAAGACCTAACCCCGAGGCCACCCTCCGACCGAGAAGCGCAAACCCTAGACCAGCTCACCGGGCACGAAGGCTTTTTGTCCACATGTCCCGACCAAATAAAGTTGCGGCACTTCCTATCCAGTTTATAGATGAGGGATTTAGGCCATCTATATATCATCATAGAGTGCATTACCGAACTTTGAATCACAGAACGAACCAAGCAAATTCTGCCAGCCATAGATAAGTGTAGCCCCTTCCAACTTGAAAACTTATTGACAATCTTATCATAAATACCAATCAAGTAAGAAGCACGCATGCGACCAGAGAAAATCGGAACTCCCAAATAGGTAACCGGCAAAGATCCCATCGCAAAGCCAAGCTCACTAATCACACGATTCTTCACCATGGAAGAGACGCCCCTCCCGAAGAAAACGTGAGACTTGGCAGGGTTACAAATTTGTCCCGAAATATCACCATAGAAATCCAAGATTTCTTTGATTTTGCGAGCGTTTTTCATCGACGCCTTACAGAAAATCAAAATGTCATCAGCATAAAGCAAATGAGTAGGAAAAGAGGCCTTTCTGCTGAAAGCCATAGAAGTAATGTGACGAGAATTCACACAAATGAGAAATAAGTGACTCAAAACATCCTCAGCAATTCCAAAAAGAATAGGAGAGAGAGGATCACCCTGCCTAACTCCCCTGGAACAAGCGAAGTAGCCACTCAACTGCCCGTTGTAAAGAATGGAAATCCGGGCAGAACTGAAGATAATGGAAATCCATTCAATGAACTTTCCATGGAAACCGTTAACCCTGAGCACGTTCAGAATAAAGTCCCAGCGCATAGTATCAAATGCTTTGCGAATATCCACTTTGCAAGCCATATTCGAGCGTTTGCCCGTGCTATTCATGCAGCTAAAACCTTCAGAGCCAAGCATGATGCAGTCATGAATCGAACGACCTCCAATAAACCCAAATTGGTTTGGCGACACCCCAACAGCCGCCACTTCCCCCAATCTAGAAGCGAGGATTTTGGAAATAATTTTAAAGAAGAAATTTGAGAGAATGATAGGTCTCAAATCAGCCACCGTCTCCACCACATCCTTTTTTGGGATCAAAATTAAGATGCTAGCATTGCAGCCTGCAGGCAGATAAGAATTAAGGAAGAAAGCACGCACCGCAGAAAGAATATCCAGTCGTATAATGGTCCAACAGCTCTGAAAAAACTTCCCTGAAAACCCATCCGGACCTGGCGAGCTATTCGCATCCAAGCTAAAAACCGCAGCCATAATCTCCTCATCATCAGGTATATGCGTGAGCTTCCCATTCTGATCCTCAGAGACAAATTGATCAATAATACCTTCCAGCATATCCCAATTCACATTACTGGGACTTTCGTCTTTAAAAAGAGATGAAAAGAAATCAATAATATGCTGCTGAATATTCCCCCTATCAAACGAGACAACATCGGCAATCTTCAAGTGCTCAATCCTGTGGCTTTGCTTTCGAAATCGAATAGCACGATGGAAAAAAGAAGTATTACGGTCTCCGTCAGAAAGCCAGTGCGCGCGACTTTTTTGTTGCAAAAGACTGTTCTTCCTGGTAAGGAAATAAGACAACCGAGCTTGATGACTGACCTCCTCCTCAAAAAGAATGTCCGTGTAACCCTGGTCAGAAATCCTGTTCTGCATGTCGAGCAACGAGACTTGCTCCGAATTAATCTGCATATCCACCTGCCCAAAAACATCTTTATTCCAAGCCCTGAGGTCATTTCTGAGACGACGGAGCTTGAACATGATTTTAAAAATAGGACAACGAACGTCAGTCGCAGCATCCCAAGAAGACGCCACTCGGTCAAGAAAGTTAGGGTGAGAAGTCCACATATTCAAGAATTTGAAACGTCTCCCCTTACTCATCTCATCGCTGCATTGGAAAATCAAGGGAGAGTGATCAGAGGTAAGCCTTGGGAGCGCATGTGTGTTAATCGAAGCCCACAAATTCGCAAAACCAGGAGAAAAAAATGCCCTGTCCAATCTAGACTCCACATGCCGAGGAAGTAAAATCCGACCAGACCATGTAAACCGAATGCCAGAAGAAGGAGATTCAATCATATCCGAAGCCTCGATGAAGTCGCAAAACTCGCTGCAAGAACTTCTCAAAGGCGCCGCCAAACTACGTCGCTCATGGGCCCCCTTAACGGCGTTGAAGTCGCCAATAAACACCGTGTTCCCATCAACAAAAGAAAGAAGATCCGTCCACAAGGCACGTCGAGAAACGTGGTCATTCGCACCATGCACAATAGCAACTCTAAAAAAGTATGTTTGCCAAACACAATCAGCAATAATGACTTGATCCGAGGAGAGCAGAATCGTGGTCTGAACATCCGGATTAGTGAGCAACCAGATGTTCGGTCTCCGAGGCTGTCGACAATTTTGATGATGAGGCACCAAATTAATCGATCTCCAATAGCTCTGGCGAACTTTCTGAAGGCTTTTCTTTGGCTCAATAATGCCAACAAGTAAAGGCAAAAAGGAACGACAATGCTCCTTAAGAAGAGATTTAGACTCGTCCGAAAAGCCTCGGACATTCCAAACCAAAAAATTCATAAGAATTATTGATTGATTCTGGGCTGAGAAGTTCCCAGCACCGCTTCCTTATCCCACCGTTTGTTTGCTACGTTGTCCATAGCCTGCAAACTCTCCGACTCTTGATAATCAACAATATACTCACTTGGTTGATGCCCATCATCAGCTGCCTTCCGGAGACGATTTTTTATACTTTCTTGCTGAAGATGAAGAGCCTTGTTATGATTGCGCATATACTGATCATTCTTGGGAGGACGCCCTCTGCCACGTTTAGATAAGCTTGATCCTGAGACCTCATTCTTTAACCTCTCCACTTTAATATCATTTTCTAAAGCGAGAATTTTCTTTTCCTTGCTTGTTTGGTCAGCCGAAAAAGGAGCAAGAGTGCTCTGCGCAGTCTGCTGAGTAATGGTGTCGCGATCCCTCCCATGTCTCTCCTCTTGAAGAGAAACCTGAGTCAAGCCTGCTGCCACATTCTCCGTAACTTCACCCCATGGTTCGTTCATTTGCTCCACCTGAAGAGAACCGTTGTGCGAAACTGCTAACACCTTCTTCGATACGTCCCCCAACTGCTGTTCTATCCTTTGTTCCCCATCAACCTGCAAAATAGATCCATCTGCCGTCATTAAATTGACGCCCCCCATCTCTTTTGGGAAAATTTCCACCGAAAGAGGCTGCTGAGATTCCCTCTTATCAGTAGCATCTCTCAACTGTTCGATGCTAAGCTCCAGAGAAATATGTTTAGTGGCAGCAAATTCCCAACCCTTCTCTTGCTGTTGAGATCTCATTCCTTGATTATTATAATTTTCTGACGAAGCAGTGTTCATGTCGATGTCCCCCGCTGTGTTCTTAAGAATGGTATCCTGCTTGTTAGTCACCAAATCCTCTTGAATCGAGGAATTTTCGAGGATTGCGAATCTGTTACCATCCTGGGACCCCAGTTGATTGTGGTTAGACCCCGAGCTCCTGTTACACAAATTTTCCAAAAGATCCGGCCCTGTAAACTCCTTGTGCGCAGAAACACTCACTTCCTTAGCTCCATCTTCCGACTCTGAGTCAGATGCCACCTCTCCATCGAGAGGCTGCTTACTCTTGGCCTCCACAACAGCCTGCCATTCCGGGCCTCTAATGATCTTCGCCTCAGGTTCAACATTTTTCCCTGTTTTTCCTCGCCGACACTTGTCCGGCGAGTGTCCAGTTATTTTACATATAGTGCAATATAAAGGAATATATTCATAACTGAATTCAATGTTAAAAAAATACTCGCCTCCATCGATCGTCATGAATTCCGGGAGAGGTTGAGAGAGATCAATTTCCACTAAAATACGAGCAAAGTGAGCTACTTCATCATCAATAGACGTTCCATCAATCTTCAAAGGTTGTCCCAACCATCGACCTATGCCCGAAAGAACCTCCGGATGCCAGAACTCCACCGGCAGGTAATAGACTCTCACCCAAACTTGAGCCAAGGAGGACGATTCTTTATAGGGGTTAAAATAGCGAACCCAATCACGAAGACGTATCGAACCGGCAGGAAGATCCCAGATCACATGTCGTTTAGCGGTAGCTTTATCTTCCTTGTCGATGAACTTTAAAGTATAGAATCCTCTTCCCATCGGCATGAGAAACCAAGGAGATTTAATCGCCCACAACGATTGTAATTCCGCCTTGAGTTCTCTAGTTGTCCTAGGTGTTTCACCTTTATTCATCATGAAACGACCAATAAGCGCGTGTTGGAATTTTGACGCCTGAAAATTCTGGATTTCGCGAGGAACTTTGAGCACGCCATGTCCTCCTTGAGCAAAGGGTTGAAGCGCGTGGAATTTATGTGCCGGTAAGTCCGGCTTCCTGACTCTTTGGGGGGCCGTGACATGAGCATAAGAGGACACCGTTCCAACAGCTTTCGCGGTAGAAGAGGAAGAACCAAGCTGCGGCTGTTGATTCTTCTGCGCTGAAACACTCGGCAAACAAGGGTTATCCTTGGAGGTTGGTAAGACTGGGCCAGCAACGTCAGTAGAGGCTTTGATGAAGTTGTTCGAAACTTGGGGCAGATTAAGACCACCCTTGTCGATCGAGGACTGCTGAAAATTGCCGGAGGACATGATCGTCGAGCACTATCTGCACGGGAGCAGCCGATCTGCCGTCCCTCGCCAACTACAGAGCAGCAGCACCGGCGTTCACTCCGGGCAGCAGTGGCAGTCGAGAAGTGGGCTGCCGGAGGTCAGATCCGTCGACCTCAGGCGAAGCATGAGCAGATCCGGCGGTGGCGTTGCCTCGGCGACGTCAAACGGCGGCTCCAGACGCTGACAGCCGGTCCAGAGCTCACCGTCTTTAACCGGCCTCAATCGACGTCAACGGTCTGTCTCAGATCGCCAAATCGCCAAAGGAAAGCGGGGATGGATCTGGAGAGGCGACGGGACTGGAGCGGCGACGGGAGAGGAGCGATCGACGGAGTTGGTGATGGCCGGCGCGAGCTGCGGAAAGGAGCGGTGGGGACGCGGCGTGCTCTCGGCGGCGCTGTGCAGGTGACGCTGGTTCGTTCCAGAGGACTGCGCAGCAGCGGTCTTGTGCAGGTGCAGTAGCTGCGCTGGAGAGGAAAACACCGGCGCCGATGGCCGGTGGGAAGAGCACCGGTCGCTGGAGGGCTGGAGGCGTGAAGCGTGAAGGCCGGACTCAAGAGTCAAAAAGCCACCAAAATTTTTATGTCTTTTGATCACATGTGATAAAGATAATAATAACATATTTTAAGTACAATGAATGTTGTCTACAAATAAGTTTTTCAAAATTTATAGATTTACTAATTTGTGTTATCATGCTTTATTCAATTTTACAATTGTCAGTTTTACATTATTATTATTATTATTATTATTATTATTATTATTATTATTATTATTATTATTATTATTATTATTATTATTATTATTATTATTATTATTACTATTATTATTATTTCAGTACCCTATTTCAAATAATACAATCAAAAATTGAGTGGATTTTTAAAATGGCCACTTTCATATTGTAAAATTAAAAATTGTCCACTAAGATAAAAATATTAAAAAATGGTCACTGTTACCAAAATACCCTTCCACATTAAAAATTAAAAAAAATGTCCACTTTACATCACCCCTTTAAAAAACCCCGCAATTCACAACCAGTGTGAATTCACAACCAAAATTTTTTGGTTGTGAATTTACACTGGTTGTGAATTGAGAATTCACAACCAGTCGAATTCACGACCATAATTTTTTGCTTGTGAATTCACAGCCAAAATTTAATTCACAACCAGTCGAATTCACAACCAAAATTTAATTCACAACTAGAATTTTTTGGTTGTGAATTCACAACCAGATTTATGTTGGTTGTGAATTCACAATCAGTCGAATTCACAACCTGAATTTAATTCACAACTAGAATTTATTTTGGTTGTGAATTTGAGTTTTTAAACTTTGAATTCACAATTAAAACTATAATTTATTTTGATTGTGAATTTATAGATTTGGTTGTAAATTCAAGAATATTAAGTTGTGAATTCATCGAGCTAGTTGTGAATTCAAGAACATTAAGTTGTGAATTGATCGACCTGGTTGGGAATTCTTAAATCTAGTTGTGAATATATAAATGTGGTTGTGAATTCAAGAACATTAAATTGTGAATTCATAAATTTGGTTGTGAATTTAAGAACATTAAAAAAATAATTATACAGCTCAATCAAATTGTTGTACAACACCAAAATACAACACCTCAATCTACCATCAAAATACATCAAATTCTCTAAATCAACAATTAAAATACAACAAAATATTATCCGAATCAATTCAATCTATAATCAAAATACTAGATCTGATTGTGAATTCATAGATCGGGTTCTTAATTCATAAATATGGTCGAGAATTCAAAAACATAACATTAAGTTACAAATCTCAAGACAACAATAACACTTAAGATTGATTGAAGCAATCATAGTGGATGCTTATCAGCAAAGCAATATCCGATTTATTTGAAGAAATCATTTGCTTGCATTTGAATCACACAATGCTTCGATTTCTATTATATACTCCAAAATTAACCTCCAAATCTCCTTCGCCAATGACCTTGTCTCATCAATCAACGAGCTCTATGCCAACGGAAAAAAGTCCTCCCCATTCAGATCAGTAACACATCTCCATTGAAGCAAATCGATCAACTTTGATTTGAACCTAATTCTTTTGCCACTTGAATTGCGGAAGGTCGAGGTGAAGTTAGAGGTGAAGGCGGTGGAGAGGCGGCGGTGGAGGTGAAGGCGGTGGAGAGGCGGCGGTGGAGATAGACGGCGGCGTTTCTCGTCGCCTCCTCGACCTCCTTCTCCACATCTTCATCACCCTCCTCCGCCCCTCCTCTTCCTTCCTCTTCCCCCAATTACTCGAATCGCCAGCCCTAGAACGCCCTGATTCCAGATTGAAGCTCCCTGACGGCGCGGCTGCTCGTCTCTGGAACTGCCTCCGTAAGATCTGAAACCACCGCCGAGCTTATTCCGGTGGAGCTCATGAATTCGTCGATCAAATATTAGATCAGAGAGAATTTAGTTCCCTTGAGCCGCTCCTCCAATCGCCGCGGCTTCTTCAACCCCTTGACTAACAATCACCACCGCTTGACCCTCCCCGAAGCCTCCCACAACCGCCGCCGCGCCGGATCGTCGCTCGGCTGGCTGGTTCTCACTCGTCGAGAAGAAAGAGAGTGGAGAGAGAGATGAGAGAGAGAAGATAATGAGAAAGCAGAGAGAGAGAGAGAGAATGCGCAGACGAGAGAGAAAGAGGGGAGAGAGAGAATTGGAGAAAAAATGGCTAATTTTTATGTTTTTAATGTAAGGGTACTTCTGTCATTTTACACAAAAACTGGCCAAATTTTCCTCTAAAAAATTCCTTTAATTAATTAAAGGCGCTGTGTTTTTTTTTCCAAAACAATACAACAATCTCCATTTATTACTTTAATACAATTTAATTATTATGTAATGATCAATTAATATTTTTTTTAAAATTACAATAATTTACCCCCTGCATACGCACGGTGAAATACTAGTCTATTTAATAATCTAATCATTCAAATACTAATTTATGTATTATATCAATTTAATCTATTAGACAAAGTAAATGCCACTTATTATATACTCTGAGCCATTTTGAACAATGTGAGTCGTTTATGAAGAATTAAAAATGGTAAATCTTTAACTTTTTTCTTAAATTATGGGACGACCTTTAATTAATTAATTGACATGATTCAGTTAGGAACTATGCTTATATATATATGTACAATAATATGCTTAGTTTATTATACTATTTATTTATATATACAATATTGTTTCTTTTTATGTGATAGATAATTATATTTTTAATTCGACCCCCTATATATTGTTCTCAGTGGCGGATCCAGGATTTATTATTAGGGGGTACAAAATTTACTGCAGTACGACGTAGACGTATGAAAATATTTATACGTCCGCCTCCGAACCAATTTTTTTAAGCATTCCGTCAATTTGTATTTATATCCAAGTAGAATCTTAATAGGTCTGGAATTAGAATTAATCACTTAATTGTTCACAATTTCATTAATTCAATGGCAAGTATATTAAAACATATAAAGACATACTTTTATTCGTATTTTTTTAAATATATTATTTTATCTTCTAAACAAATAAACTAATTTCATTATTAATAGTTCGTAATTTATTTTAACTCGGGGATTAACTCAAATTCAATATTAAAACTTATCTAATTAGAAAGGAAAATGAGACAAAAATAACATAAATTTAACAAACTAATAGAACAAATCAATGTAAATTGTTAAATATTTAATCTAATATTATAATTATTATAATACTATATTATACTTTTCCTTGTATATATATATGTATATAGTAAAAAAATTAAAAAAATTGGGGGTACTTGTACCCCCTTGCTCCCATATAGATCCGCCACTGATTGTTCTACAATTTTATTTTATTTTTGAGAGAAGGAGAGCGAGAGTTTGAACCATAAACCTTACTATTTGCAGACAGAAAGTTCGCACACATCTCTTGGTGTCCCTCTAGGACAATTCTTACAAATATGTTATTATAAAGATATTTGCTTAAGTTTAACACAGTTACCATCTTAATCAGTCAATTCAAGTATTCAAGCTTATCTAATTATCTAGATTAATAAAAGGTTAATTAATTGAGGAAAAGTTAGGGAAATAAAACATTTATCTCCAAAAAAGGGCTTATACGTCATACGTGGATCCTAATCCAAGCTTTTAATTTCCTAAACTATCCTTGGACATATTCAAAATTCAAATCACTAAAATTATTACCCTGATCTTCAAGTATGTTCTAGAGCCTAGATTTTCTGTCTTGACTCTTATTTTGCCCCAACTTCTTTATCTAGTTAGAAAAAGTCTCTTCTTATTTCACACATTCTTACCGGCAATCAAAATCAATGTGCTACTTTTACTATCAAATTTAAAACAATTTGCAAAATCGAGTGTCATTTTACTTTTAAAAGTTTAATTCGTATGTGCATGCATCAGTTTATTTGAAAGAAGAATACTAATTTGACTTTAATTAGGCTTTGTAGCATAGTCTACCGTTTTAAATACTCCTATTTAGGTGTATGCGTAAAGAAATGTAGTGTAATATCTACGATTTAAAACTATACTCTATATTCACTATAAACTACGATTTGTCATGTACATATATTACATATATAAACCGTACAATACGGTTAGAAAACGTGAGCAACTAATTAATTAGAAAACAACCTGAAAAAACCATCAATTGCAATTTGCAACACATTTACTGATTCCCCTATAACAAAAAATTGATGTGCAAAGCTCTAGGATATCTTTCTCTCTTTTTGAATTCTCTTTGTCTTTGCGGTGTTTATTTATTTTATTTACACGCTTTTAAGATTTAAAGCTGACTCTGATTTTTAAAGTCTAGATAAATAATTGCAGTTTAAGATAATAGTTCATTGTAGTATTTTCAGTTTCTATGGAATATGACTTTATTTGCTAATATACACAATTATATATATTTGTGCACTTGCGACGTGTCTAAAAAATAAATGAATAGTGACACAGAGAGGGTGACGATAACAGTGGCGGTGAGAATACGTACATAAGATTTGAATGGCGACGGCTTGAAAAAATTAAAGCAAGTGAAAGTGGGTGAGAATGGTAGCGTCAGGGCGGCGACAACGACAATGGTTTGTGAAGATTAATAGAGAGGGTGAGAATATATAGTGGTGAGAGGACGACAAGAATGGTGACGGTTTGGAAAATTCAGACTAGCTTTTCCAACATAACTCTTCTCTTGTGTGCTTTATCTTCACTCGCACACTTCATGAGAAGGTTTTCACAGGTCATCCATCATTTAATTATTTCAAGCCAAACATGTTTAACTTTGGAGTTTTTTTCGCGTGGTCGCCAGAAAAAGAAGATGGATCTTTTGATATGAGTAGCACTTAATCTCTCATCAAATATGTAGTCTCATTTATGCATTTTCTTGGAATCCCCCTCTTTCTAGTACGTTTCGATTTGTTCATGTACCCTTTCGTTTCAAAGCAATAATAGCAACCGCTCTTTGTCCGTATCTTATGCATCAACGATCACTTGTTACTTTTGTCCCGAACATCACAATACCATCATACACAAAAGTAAAAATGCATACACATACATTAGGAAATTCGTTAACCATAGACAATGCACAGTGTAAACTACAGTTTTTATTGCGACCATAGTTCTTAATTAAGAAAACACACATACACTATGGAAATCCCTAGTCTATTGGTACAGACATAACTTTTATGAAAAAGAGAATATTGTATATTATGTAGAGAATGTGCGAATTTGAAGTAGCGCACATATTTGTTTGTGTACTCAATGATTCAATACTCCCTTCGTCTTATAAAAACACTCCTACGACACTTTTTATGGTAAGGATTTTAAAGATTATTAGACGAATGTGTATGAGTGAAAATTGAGTCATATTTTATTGTGAGTAGAGTGATGTTGAAAATTATAAAATAAATATTTTTAAGAGACGTTTCAAAACGGAGGTGGAAGGAGTACAATTTATGGATGGAATAAATTTATTAATTATGCATAATTACATATTACTAATTATAAACTCAATTCTTGTTTTTTATATTCTTACTTATTATACAACTAACATGATAGTGAAATTAATTGTTTTCACTTATAATGTAGAACAATACGTATCTTTTTTTATCAAAAAAAAAAAAAAAACAATTCGTATCTTTCTCTATGATAGGAAATCTTAAGTCTTAACTAGGTAGTTAATTGACATTCCCGATCATAATTGAAGAAACTATATAGATTCTCCATACTAACGTTTTCTTGACGATCTTGTTATCACTGTAATTGACCCTTTTAGTTATCTTTAAATTGTTATTTCCACCAAATATTAGTTTAATTGTTAATTACAATAACAGTGCGTTTACTTTGATGCAAAAAGAGATAAAAAAAATTATTTTTATCAATTTTCCATCATCGATGAAAAATTTTCTTCGAGTTGAATGAAATATTTTATCGGACAGTCAATTTTCACTCATTTTCAATTTAATGTTATAATATTATCATAAGGTAGGGGTGTGAAAATATTTTTCAATATTCTCTCATCTTTTACTTAATTAGCATATGATAAAAAAGGAGGTAAGGATAATATTTCCCCATATTTTCTTATCCATCATTTCTAATAAGGGTGCATTTACTTTGATTGTAAAATTTTCATTGGAAAATGATGGATAAGAAAAGATGAGAAAATATTACTCCCTCCGTCCCTGAAATAAGTTTTTCTTTTTCCTTTTCACCACTCTCAATATTAATTATAACATATTTTTCTCCACTATCAATACACTTTACCACTTTTCCTTAAAACATGTGCCGTCCCCAAAGATGAACTTATTTTGGGGACGGAGGGAGTATCTTTTTCTCCTTATTTTATCACATGTTTACTAGAAATGAAAAGATGAGAAAATGTTGGATAATATTTTCACACCCCTACCATAGGATAATAATATCCAATATTGGAGAGAAAATGAGTGAAAAGGAGCTGCCCGAGATAATATTCCACCATGTCCGGAGAAAAATTTTCATTATAGTAAACATGTGAAAATGATGAAAAATGAGTGAAAATATATTATTTCTCTCCTTTTCCATCAAAGTAAACGCACTCTAAATTTATCATGAGAAAATAATGGACTTCTCTTTTGTATAAATAAGGAAGTGAAAATAAGTAAGGAAAAATGATGAACTTCTCTTTTGTACTATAAAATATGGAGAAAAAAAGAAGGCATTTAAAGGCATAAATTTTTATTATTCATCATTTTCACATGATAAATTTATCCATAAAAGTAAATGGACCCTAAAAAAAATTCAACCAAAATAAAAAGCACCCTAAGTATTATTACCTCTAAATAACCTCACAAGTATTAATAAGTGATTGGTATGATGGAATGGAACAAGGGTGGAAAATGAATGACAAACCTTAGTGATTCATATGCTTGGTATGCACAACGAATACCAAAGGAATGGAATTGAGATTCTTTGTTTAATTCAATTCCTATAATTGATAGTTAGAAATAAAGTTTAGGAATGAAATGAAATTATTTTATTTTATTAATATCAATCCATGTATATGATTGTGTAATGTGTTGCATTAATTTCAATCAATATACTATTAGACTATTGCTTATATAAAGTTGATAATATTTTATTTTTACTAAAAATATTTTTTTATTCAAAAAATATTTTATATTTTGAGTAATAATAATAATAATAATAATAAATAATGCATGTTTCATAAAAATATACTCCCTCCGTCCACTAATTCATGACCTAAGGAGCAAAACACGGGTTTTAAGAAAAAATGTATTTTTATTAGTTGAGTGGAGAAAGGGACCCACAATTAATGTATTGTTTATTAGTTGAGTGGAGAAAAAGTGTATTGTTTTGGGACCCACCAATTAAATATAAATAAAAACTTACTAAAAATGGATAGGCCTTGAGTTGGTGGACGTCCCAAAAAGGAAAGAATACCTTGGATTAGTGGACGGAGGGAGTACATGTCAAAACATAAATTTAGAAGAATTAAGAATGTAATGGAATGACTAATACCATGATAGGTAGAAGGAATGATGATTCCCATAAATGTAGGAATGATGATTCCTACTAAAAAAATATGCCAAACAAATGAATAAAATGAATGTAGGAATTACCATTTCATTCTCACCTTCATTCATCGTACCAATCAAGTGTTATTTACAAGATATTTTAATATTTGCCTCATCCATTGTAGTCTCAATTATTTAATTGCTTTTATAAGAGGCTTGATAAATTAAGTATGATGTAATATGCTGGAATTTAAATAGGTACATGGAATATTACATTACCACCACACACAATAATACATTTGATCTAGACTTGACATCGATTCTGCATATACGTTCAACATTAAAAGGCCTTGTATTTTAAGTTATTTCAAATTCTAACAAAAGCCAAACCAATCAAAAGTTTCTAAAATTGTAAATGACGTGCATATATATATATATATATTACATATATATTCACCATTGCTTCGGAATTTCGGATAATCTTCATTTGCATTACATGTATCATAAAAATTTGACAGTCTGCAGAGTCTTACAAACCACATTGCACATATCATGCCTAATTTGGTTATCTGACATTAGTCACATTATGGTATATTTGTTTATTATGCATATATGAAATATGATTAAATATGAAGTTTTTTAGGTTAATTGCATATAAATTATTGAACTTTCAACAAATTCTCATTTTACACATGAACTTTAAAATCTTTATTAAAATTACTCAATTATTAATTTCTTCTCATTTTACATATTTGCTCATTTTTCATCGTAGTGACATGACATAAATATATTCATTTGACATGAATATACTTGCATATCATAGATATGATTGTGTGAAAAAATAAAATTGATATTGTAATAAATAGTTGGATGGAAACGACGTTTATTTTAGATCCAAAGTTTGGTCAAAAAATGAACAAATATGCAAAATAAAAAGAAATTAATAATTGAGTAATTTTAATAAATATTTTAAAATTCATGTGCAAAACGAGAATTCGTTGAAAGTTGAGTAATTTATATGCAATTAACCCAAGTTTTTTAGAGTAGTAATGAAGGAGTATAAGTTAAATAAATTGAAAGTATCAGAAGAAACGAACTGCTACATTTGGGAATTTTGACTGTTGAATTTTTATGTTTAGGTTGAATTTCCACATTTGCCCTTAATCGGAGAAGCCCTCGTTCTAAATATTTATCCTCGTATAAGTCCACTATAAATACCTGCTAAACCTTCAATTGCAGAAACAGTAGAAGAAACTCGAGAGAGAGAGAGAGGAAATTAGGAAAATTGGGTTTAACTTTAACCACCTGCCAAAATTTCGGCACCAAAAGGCGCGTAGGACAAAGCCCTACTCCCCAACCATTTTGATTGTGATCACAGCTGTTGAACTTGTTCTTCTTCTCAATCAGTTACGGACCGAAAGCAATGGGCGAGGCGACGCTGCTCTCGGATATCGGAACCGAGATTCTCATCCCTATATGCGCCGTCGTCGGTATAGCCTTCGCCGTCGTGCAGTGGATGCTCGTCTCTAAGGTCAAGCTCTCCACCGCCGCCTCACACGACGCCAAAAATGGAATCACGGATCCGCTCGTTGAGGAAGAGGACGGCGTCGCCGACCACTCCGTCGTCCGCAAGTGTGCCGACATCCAGGCCGCCATTTCCGAAGGTAAAAATCGATTATGGACTGGAATTCACTTTCACAATTAAGACTGCGTGTCTGTGTTTTATTTCCGAATTGGTCCGTGATTTTTCAATTTCATTCACGAATTCAATTGCTTCGAGTGAGTTGATTTGGACGAGATTTCTCGTGTTCAGCTAAGTCGAGCCTCGAATTATTGAGAATGGATTATTTTTGTGGATGACTATGAACTTTTCGAATTTTTCTTTCCATTAACTCGAAATTTCTTCCCTTTCTAGGAAGTGAGAAATCCAGAGGTTTCTGTAATTTCTTTATCTGGCGATTTCCTCTTACGTCATAATAGTGAATTGTGTTTTTCTTAGAGTAGGTTTGGGTTGATGAGGAATGTGGTCGAGTTCCTTTTTGTCAAGTTATCTGATGTGGAGATATTTTAGAGATCTATCTATCTTCTCCTTTTTCCATATTTATTAAGCTCATGGTTACTGTCACTGTATATTATAATGCTTTGTTTATTGACACGTGTGGCATGGACCAAAGACTTCATCTTTGTGTGTCTGCTTTTATTATGTAAACGTGTTAGTTGAGTTCAAGCAATGATAAATTCTCCGCCGTTCAGTTATTTCTCAACTGGGCATTAAATAAATAATTACTATACTTCCCAACTATAGTACATGCTTCTGCGAAATTTCCCTTTTACTTTTTAACGTAGTCAGGCGTCGTTTTAGTTGGTGTTATTGATCTTTATGGAATTACCTTTTCTTGTTATTTTCTGGCCATGCTAATAATTTAAGACCGGGCGTTTCAAGAATAAATCAATAAAAAAATATTTGCCTTAAAAAAGAATCCACTTTGCATTCCTGTATCTTGGATCCATTTTTACCATTACTGTTCCATCAAGAAGTGGAAAAAGGGATCTGAGGGGTTAAGAACGCTATTTGATGTATAATCATTAATCAAATTGAATGTTATTAATGGATTGAGTTTTTCATTTATTTGCACTTACAATGAATGTAGGAATACTGATATTCAATTATCATAAAGAACTAATAACATACTATGGATCTGAATTCAACCTTAAATATTTGAGTATATGTATATATGGATGCACATTCATATATGTGAAAATTATTAAATTTCTACTACTTAATAAAATATTTATATATTTCCTCAAAAAGAAAAAAAATATATTTATATAATGTAGTATGTTGAATAATGACTTCTGTTAATTTGAAGTGAGAATCCATTTAACTACGCTGATACTGTTAGTGTGAGAATTCGAAATGTTAACTGGGAGAAGGCGTTGGATGTCCTTAAGGAATATTTTACTCGTTTCAGGACATTATTGAACCAAATAATACCGTGTTTATCAGTTCCAGTGTTGATAATATGCTGATAAGCCGATTCTGATGATACAGGTGCAACATCATTTCTTTTAACGGAGTACCAGTATGTTGGTATATTCATGATTGCTTTTGCCATATTGATCTTCCTCTTCCTTGGCTCCGTGGAAGGATTTAGCACTAAGAGCCAACCTTGTACATACGATGAGACCAAACTTTGCAAGCCTGCACTTGCCACAGCGGTTTTTAGTACCATAGCTTTCATTCTCGGTGCTATTACATCTGTGGTTTCTGGCTTTCTTGGAATGAAGATTGCAACCTATGCAAATGCACGAACGACTTTGGAAGCTAGGAAGGGTGTTGGGAAGGCATTCATTATTGCCTTTAGATCTGGCGCGGTCATGGGTTTTCTCCTTGCAGCAAATGGTCTTCTTGTTTTGTACATTGCCATCAACCTTTTCAAGTTATACTATGGTGATGATTGGGAAGGTCTATTCGAGTCGATAACTGGCTATGGGCTTGGTGGATCTTCAATGGCTTTGTTCGGTAGGGTTGGTGGAGGTATCTACACAAAAGCTGCTGATGTAGGAGCTGATCTTGTGGGCAAAGTGGAACAGAACATCCCAGAGGATGACCCGAGGAACCCTGCGGTATGTCTAAGGAAGCACTTAAATGCTTAAATATTTTAGAATTTTGAATGTTGACAACTTATTTCTCAAGTGTTGCAGGTTATTGCTGATAATGTTGGTGATAATGTTGGGGATATTGCTGGTATGGGTTCGGATCTCTTTGGTTCGTATGCAGAGTCTTCCTGTGCAGCACTTGTTGTTGCATCCATCTCATCTTTCGGGATCAACCATGACTTGACCGCTATGCTATATCCTCTCCTAATCAGCTCTATTGGAATACTTGTTTGTCTGCTCACCACATTGTTTGCAACTGATTTCTTTGAGGTCAAGGTTGTCAAAGAAATTGAGCCAGCATTGAAGAAGCAACTCATTATCTCAACCATATTGATGACTGCGGGAATAGCTATTGTTAGCTGGATTGGCCTACCCTCTTCCTTCACAATATATAATTTCGGGGAACAGAAAGTAGTTAAGAGCTGGTGAGTTTCCTCATCACTCTGGCACTATTTAGTCTATTTTCATTATTTAGTGTGATAACCGATATCTTCACTTGTACATGTCCCCCGCCCCCCCTCTCAATGTTCAAAGACGGAGAATTTTATACATTTGTCATTTCTTGCTCATTTTCTTACAAAACCTATGATTTTGTGCTCGCAGGCAACTGTTCCTGTGCGTTGCTGTTGGTTTGTGGGCTGGCCTCATAATTGGGTTTATTACAGAGTACTTCACAAGCAATGCTTATAGGTATCTTTTTGGATACATCCAGAAAATCTTAGATACATGTTCGAATCTAATTTGCTTCTTAATGTTTTCAGCCCTGTACAAGATGTTGCTGATTCATGCCGTACTGGAGCAGCAACCAATGTTATTTTTGGCCTTGCTCTGGGATACAAATCAGTGATCATTCCAATCTTTGCCATTGCAATTAGCATTTTTGTTAGCTTTAGCTTTGCTGCAATGTATGGTATTGCTGTAGCTGCCCTCGGGATGCTGAGTACGATTGCGACCGGCTTGGCCATCGATGCATATGGACCCATCAGTGACAATGCTGGGGGTATTGCTGAGATGGCCGGCATGAGCCACAGTATCCGAGAGAGGACTGATGCCCTTGACGCTGCGGGGAACACTACAGCAGCGATTGGAAAGGTAATCCTTTTTCTTTCCTTCACATCTTTTGATCCTACCCCATAATTCACTCGATCATGGATCTTATGTTTGAAGCCATGCTACTAGAAGAGTTTGCAGTAACTTTCTGTGTTGACACAAAATATTGTTGCCTTTATATGCAGGGGTTTGCAATAGGCTCTGCTGCTCTTGTGTCCCTTGCCCTCTTTGGTGCATTTGTGAGCCGTGCTGGCATTTCGACTGTAGATGTTTTAACTCCGAAAGTGTTCATTGGTCTAATCGTGGGTGCTATGCTCCCTTACTGGTTCTCGGCTATGACGATGAAGAGTGTCGGTAGTGCTGCTCTGAAGATGGTTGAGGAAGTGCGCCGGCAGTTCAAAACCATCCCGGGCCTCATGGAAGGCACTGCAAAGCCGGACTATGCAACATGCGTTAAGATCTCTACAGACGCATCTCTCAAGGAGATGATTCCTCCAGGTGCGCTTGTCATGCTCACACCCCTCATTGTGGGAATTTTCTTCGGCGTGGAGACTCTTTCCGGTGTCCTTGCTGGAGCTCTCGTCTCCGGTGTTCAGGTAACCGCACGCATTTACGTTTGGTGACATAAGATTGAATAGTTGAAGGATTATACGATCAAACTAGCCTACATTATCTCGATGAACAAACTTCCATTGTTTTGTGTGATGCAGATTGCTATCTCCGCATCCAACACCGGTGGTGCTTGGGACAATGCCAAGAAATATATTGAGGTGAACATTTCAACCAATCTCGTAACTTTCTCAGTTTGATTGATCGCAATCAAAATCGCGCTATAGACTAATGATCCTCGACAAAAACAGGCTGGGGCCTCGGAGCATGCCCGGACTCTTGGTCCTAAAGGATCTGATGCACACAAGGCAGCGGTGATCGGGGACACCGTTGGTGACCCCCTGAAGGACACGTCGGGGCCATCGCTGAACATCCTGATCAAGCTGATGGCGGTAGAATCGCTCGTGTTCGCTCCTTTCTTCGCCGTCCATGGTGGCCTGCTCTTCAAGATCTTCTGAATTAAGGCAATACCTGCCTGCCCTCAACTCTGCTCCTGCTCCTATTTATAGCTTCGTGTTCATATAATATGGAGAAATTTTGCAGTATATCAGATATTGCATAGAGCTTCTATAAACCCATTTCATTTGTTTCCCTATCTCTTGTTTTTAGCAGCTGCTACAGATCTTACAAGTTGGAGCTAAAAGTTGGGGTATTTTGGTCAAGTAATTGTTTGTTGGTTTGCAGATTTACAGTGATTATATTTATAACATCGATCAATATCAATATGTTTTTTTAATTGATTAATTACCAACACCAATATGTTAATTGCTAATCTTTGTGTTTAGAGTTATTGGGGTCTAAATACACCAACTTTGGGGTAGTTTGGTTTTGCACATGAACTTTGAAATGTGTAAAAAAATACATGAATTTTAATGTTGTAGCAATTTTATCACAAATTCAAATATTAGATATTCGAACTGCATAAAAATTTTATGATTTACGAATTTAGAGATGTATTATACGATATCTTTTAAAGATGTCCTATACAGTGTTATTTTTTAAAACTTCCGATGAATACACGTTGATATTTCGATTTGTCACGTTAGCTTTAATTTGAGTATAAATTAAATTTGTGACAACGTATTGGACACCTCTAAAAGATATCGTATAATACATCTCTAAACTCGTAAATCGTAAGATTTTTATGTAGTTCGAATATCTTATATTTGAATTTGTGATAAAATTGCTACAACATTAAAGTTCATGTATTTTTTACACCTTTCAAAGTTTATGTGCAAAATCAAATTACCCCCAAAGTTTGTGTGTTTAGGTGTTAGTAAGCCTATTTATTATGATATTTAATTACGTATAAAGATTTTCATATCGTGTTAAATGGATTGTTACAAGGTACTATAACTAAATGAGGTGGACATAATAGAATGTAGGAATCAAGTACTCCCTCCGTTCCACGAAGCATGACACAGTTTCTTTTCTGGTCTGTCCCACGAAGCATGACACGTTTCTAAAAATGACAAAAAAATTACCATTTATTCACATTTTCACTTTTTCACCTACCACACTTAACACACAAAATACCAATTTTTTAATTCTCGTGCCGAAAAGAAGTGTGTCATGCTTCATGGGACGGAGAGAGTAATACAGAAATCATTAATATAATTACTCCGAAAATAATGGCTAGATACTTCTTACTTTAAGTATTTTATTGATATTTGGTCTTATTGGCGTTTAATTTCATTGATGCAAAAAAATGGAAGATGCTATTTTCCTAAGCCCAAAAGAAAAGGTTGCTTATTTTCTTTTTCCTTCTTTTTTATTTGAACCTTTTTCCTTTTTTTTTTAGTGCTTCAATATGATTTTTTCAGGTTAACTAAATTAATATTTTTATTTGGAATAGTCCGACAATGAACTCGTCATCAACGATCACAAAATACAAATCACTATAAAGTAACGTTTATAGATTTCTCAAATCATACAACTTCATAACTTTGTTTTTTTTTTGAGGAAACAACTTCTTAAATTCTTAGACACTATAGTGCAGATACTGAAAATATCAAGGGCACGTGTTCTTCTTCTTTTTTGTTTTTTTGGGAGGAAACAACTTCTTAAATACCTATAAATACTGAAAATATCAAGTGCACGTGAACTTAAATAAAAACATGAGTACTTTTTGGGGGCTATGGCAAAAAAAAGTACAAAATTTTTTAAAAAAAGTTATAATTTTCACCTCAACTTTTAATTAAGTTAAAAAATACATGAATTTATATTTTTATTATAATTTTCACATAAGTTTAACTTTCAACGAAATCTATATAATCTATATAATATATAAAAAAGATGAGTTTTTTCCTTCCATCTCTTCCCTCTTTTTTTTTTCTTTCTTCTCCCACCAATTTTTTTCTCTATTTTTATTTCTTTGCTAGACATCCTCAAATTTAATTTATGCATAAATATTTAATATGCATATTGTATATAAGTTCGCGATAAAATATTTAATATGGTATAGAAATCATCAAAAATGAATTTAAATCTAGTAAATTATGAAAAGTTTAAAATATTTTATTTTCTCTCTCTTCGTAAAAATTTTACAACTTTTATTTATTTTTGTGTATAAAATATTTATTTATTTGTTATCACGTGTAATACTCTATAATTAAAATGTGTAATGTTAATTTTCATTATCAAATAATTTAGAGAAATTAATTAGTTTATTTTATTTTTAAAATATAATTTACCTTTATTTATATTTTAATTATATTTAAACTTATTCTTATTTATTTAAACATGTTTAATTTCGATGTTCGTCGTGCATAGCACGGAGGGGCGTACTAGTTATAGCTTAATTGACAGTTGAAATTAAGTCAAATATATTGATTTTTACCTTTTTAGACCTCCGAGTTTATAAATACTCCTCATCATCAAAAGTTAGACCAATATCAGGTCAACTTCCGACTGCCAACTAAACTCTAATTTCACCGAAAGTCAAATTCAAGTGAAAATTACAACAAAAATATAAATTCATATATATTTTTTAACTTAATTGATAATTTAAGTGAAAATTACCACTTTTTTAAAATTCGTATATTTTTTGGCATAATCTCTATTTATTTTCTTTTCTTTTTTGTGTGAGTGTGTGTGGGGGCACGAAGGAGTGAGATTTTTTTTTCTTTTAAAAATAAAAAGACATCATAGAGAGAAGGTTTTTTCTTTTAACAATAAAAATATATAAGGGGGAGTGACAGAAAAGTTTTTTCTATTAAAAATATTTTTTCTTTTGATTATAAATTTATTATGAAAAAAGAATGAACAAAGAAATTGAATAATATTATCTATTTATTTTTTATATGATAATATTATTTTTCTTTAAAGTGAAAAAAAAAGAATGAATAAAAGTGAAGTTCTATTTTATAAAAACTAAAAACATATAAAAATATATGTTATTTTAGGCATAGAGGGGAAATGAATTAATTAAGGATTTATTAGTTGAATAATTAGTGGCTTAATTTATTTTAATTATGTCCTTATTATTTTTTAAAATAGAAACGAGACATTATTGGTGGAACAATCCAAAAAAGAATAGCGGAACGGAGGGAATATAAAAAATAAATAAATAAAACATGAGTAGAGACTAGAGAGAGAGTTTCTAGGCGGTGACTCTGACCACTGGTGCTTAAGTATGTCGCTCACGTTATAACACGTTTGTTTAACACAATTGTGCTGGCCCTTGTCGCTTGCTGGACAATGGACATGTTGCATGATATTTATTTTTCAATTATAAAAGATAGCTTTATATATTTTTAAAAAATTCCTGGTAGGGTGACGTGTTTGTATACAAATATTGATTTACGTTACATGCCATATGTTTGGTTTTGTACATTTGTACATTTGTTTGGTGTTGGATATCAATTTTATTGGTAACTTTTTGTAAACAACACTCATTTTATAAAATTACTCATTTATAATTTTTTATTTTCATTATATATCATTAATTTTAATTTCATCTCTCTTTGATTTTTGCTCTCTAACTAAAAATTCTCTTTCTAACTTATAAGTTCAATTATCTAAACAATTTGACAATTTATAAGCTCTTAAAAAACTACATCTTATAAGTTCTTTAAAATAAGTTTAGCCAAACATCCTCATTATTTAACGTGTGACCTTTCTCACGTGGATTGGAGCGACCTATGAAGAAATATTACATTTGTAAATGCATTGGCATTTACACATCGTGCAATGTATGAGAAATATTTTTATATTTCTATATTTATATAAGGGGGGCCATATTTTTAAATATCAAAGCATACCATTTGGATATAAAAGACTATACTACCCTTTTAACTAACAAAAAGTACTCCATCCGTCCCACTCCAATAGGCTCATTTTCCTTTTTGGATAAAAAAGTTGTACTTAATTGGTGTGGACCACACCACTTTACCACCATTTTCCTACTAAACAGTAAGTTTTCTTAATTTCCGTGCCCAAAAGAAGTGAGTCTATTGGAGTGGGACCAAGGGAGTAGTATAATTAAAAAAAAAGGAAAAAACAACAAAAGATAATCCGACCACCAAAAAATCGGTCCCCACAAAATCTTCCTTCTCTCTCTCTCTCTCTCTCTCTATATATATATATATATATATATATATATATATAAAACTCCTCTTAGACTATAAAATAGGAGCTATTCATCACCCTAGATCTAGACCAAATTTACGGCTCATATTGAAAATGTGCTTTTCAGATTAATTCATTTTATATGCACTGTTAATTCATCCCATGCTTACTAATAAGGATAATATTGTAAAACCCTCATTTTGGCGTTAGATGTACAACTAATGAATCCCAAAAAGTACGCCCATTAATTTGCAAATTTATTTTTTCCTTAACATTCAATGACGGTTATGAATTACCATGAATTAACGTAGATACACCTGCTAACACAACATTTAATCTCATTTTCTCTCTCTCCCTCTCTCTCGTTGGAAATTGATGACTTCATTAAGAACTGTATCATATCAGCGCGGAGTGCATCCTGAATATGTATCTCCTAATATCAACGGCGTTGAACATTTGGCCAAAGGCGTCGACCAACTCGAGTAAGAGACATTGTATAGGCATCAAATTGATCATATTACAAGAGTATATTATTTTGAGCCTTCATCGTTTCTCAGCAGCTTAAAATCTTTGGCCAAACCTTTGGAGGTGAATTCCATCACCATTAGGCCAAACCTTTCGACGTTGAACAATATGATACAAAATAAAACATTTGGCCAAGGCGTTGAACATTTGGCCAAGCTCGTAATAGCCAAGGATGGTAACATGAATCTCGTAATAGCCAAGGCTGCCAAGCTCTCAAGTATCTGTATCAAAACATATTAAAATCAACGAGTTAGCACAACCTATAGTGATTACCATAAACCAATCAGAGCCATTTTCTACTCACCTTGTGTAGAGTACCCAATACTGGCATTTCGGCGCTCCCAACTCCAGAGATACATACGCCGCTTATCTACCCAACTGGTAATACTTTGCAAGTTGAAGTTCTCATCAATCTTGATTATTACTTCAGCAATATAGCAGTCGGAATTTCTGTCGTACTCATAAGCAACTCGGGTAGTGAATCCGATGGATTTTTTCAGCACAAAAGGCACAAAACCCGGAGCATACAAATGGTTCGGTTTAAAGCTAAAGTTAAGAGGAGGTTAACGGAACAATGGGTTGGGTTACACAACCACTTATACAGTCTTACCGCGAAGTCGAAGTAAATGAGAGCGCCAAGTCCAGTGCGTGATCCATGCTTACTCCATTGCGCTTGACAAAAGTCATCATGGCTTCCGCTTTTCAGATCGGCCAGAACTGTATCATATCAGCGCGGAGTGCATCCCGAATATGTATCTCCTAATATCAAAGGCGTTGAACATTTGGCCAAAGGGGTCGACCAACTCGAGGAAGAGACATTGTATAGGCATCAAATTGATCATATGACAAGAGTATATTATTTTGAGCCTTCTTCGTTTCTCAGCAGCTTAAAATCTTTGGCCAAACCTTTGGAGGTGAATTCCATCACCATTAGGCCAAACCTTTGGACGTTGAATAATATGATACAAAATAAAACATTTGGCCAAAGGCGTTGAACATTTGGCCAAGCTCGTAATAGCCAAGGCTGGTAACATGAATCTCGTAATAGCCAAGGCTGCCAAGCTCTCAAGTATCTGTATCAAAACATATTAAAATCAACGAGTTAGCACAACCTATAGTGATTACCAGAAATCAATCAGAGCCCTTTTCGACTCACCTTGTGTAGAGTACCCAATACTGGCATTAAGCGCTCCCAACTCCAGAAATACATACGCCGTTTATCTACTCAACTTGTAGCACTTTGCAAGTTGAAGTTCTCAGCAATCTTGATTATTACTTCAGCAACATAGCAATCGGAATTTCTGTCGTACTCATAAGCAACCCTGGTAGTGAATCCGATGGATTTTTTCATCACAGAAGGCATAAAACCCGGAGCATACAAATGGTTCGGTTTAAGACAAAAGTTAAGAGGAGGTTCACGAAACAGTGGGTCGGGTTACACAACCACTTATATAAACTCACCGCGTAGTCGAAGTAAATGAGGACGCCAAGTCCACTGCGTGATCCTTGCTTACTCCATTGCGCTTGCTAGAAGTCATCATGGCTTCCGATTTTCAGATTCAGCCAGAACTGTATCATGTCAGCGTGGAGTGCATCCCGAATATGTATCTCCTAATATCAACGGCGTTGAACATTTGGCCAAAGGCGACGACCAACTCGAGGAAGAGACATTGTATAGACATCAAATTGATCATATGACAAGAGTATATTATTTTGAGCCTTCATCGTTTCTCAGCAGCTTAAAATCTTTGGCCAAACCTTTGGAGATGAATTCCATTACCATTAGGCCAAACCTTTCGACGTTGAACAATATGATACAAAATAAAACATTTGGCCAAAGGCGTTGAACATTTGGCCAAGCTCGTAATAGCCAAGGCTGGTAACATGAATCTCGTAATAGCCAAGGCTGCCAAGCTCTCAAGTATCTGTATCAAAACATATTAAAATCAACGAGTTAGCACAACCTATAGTGATTACCAGAAACCAATCAGAACCCATTTCGACTCACCTTGTGTAGAGTACCCAATACTGGCATTTAAGCGCTCCCAACTCCAGAGATACATACGCCGCTTATCTACCCAACTGGTAGCACTTTGCAAGTTGAAGTTCTCATCAATCTTGATTATTACTTTAGCAACATAGCAGTCGGAATTTCTATCGTACTCATAAGCAACTCGGCTAGTGAATCCGATGGATTTTTTCAGCACAGAAGGCACAAAACCCGGAGCATACAAATGGTTCGGTTTAAGACAAAAGTTAAGAGGAGGTTCACAAAACAGTGGGTTGGGTTACACAACCACTTATATAGACTTACCGCGTAGTCGAAGTAAATGAGGGCGCCAAGTCCACTGCGTGATCCATGCTTACTCCATTGCGCTTGCCAGAAATCATCATGGCTTCCACTTTTCAGATTCGGCCAGAACTGTATCATATCAGCGCGGAGTGCATCCCGAATATGTATATCCTAATATCAAAGGCGTTGAACATTTGGCCAAAGGCGTCGACCAACTCGAGGAAGAGACATTGTATAGGCATCAAATTGATCATATGACAAGAGTATATTATTTTGAGCCTTCATCGTTTCTCATCAGCTTAAATTCATTACTTCATAAAGATGCAATAGAGTAGGTGGGAAAGATGAACGGTGTTAAACTGGAACCTTCTGCAATTCGATATGGTGATACAAAATAAAACATTTTGCCAAAGGGGTTGACATTTTGGCCAAAGGCGTTGACCAACTCAAGGAAGAGGCATTGCATAGGCATCAAATTGATCATATGATAAAAGTATATTATGTTGAGCTTTCATCGTTTCTCAGCAGCTCAAATGCATTACTTCATAAAGATGCAATGAAGCAGGTGGGGGAGATGAACAATGTTAAAGTGGAACCTTCTGCAATTCAATATGCGAAAATGTCTTAGTGTTTTCAAAAGTAATTCCATATCTGCACAGCCCGCTGTTGGAGGAGCGAGACTCCAATATTAATGTTGTTGATTTTGAGTTGTAATGTCCGCGGGATACGATCTCATTCCCTCCACAGCGTATCCAACGTCGGTATCATTTGATATTATTCAAGTATGATGTAATTTTTTTTAATGGATAGATTAGTTGTAATATATTTACTTTTAATCAATAATATGTTTATTTTAATGGGTTAAGGTGCAGATAGGCCCCTCAAGTGAAGGCCCTTAGAGAATTTCAGTCCTCTTACTAACTGTGTGTGCAGATTGGCCCTCGAACTCAAAAAAATGGTGCAGATCGCCCCCTCTGACTTAACACCGTTATGGGCCGTTAGTCAGAGGGGGCGATCTGCACCGTTTTTTTGGAGTTCAAGGGCTAATCTGCACCTTTTCTCTTTTTGGAGTTCGGGGGCTAATCTGCACACCGTTCATTAAAAAAAATCACATCTCATCTTCTCCGACCAACTTTTTCGGCGTCAATCGCCGTCAGATGAGGAAAATCACGAAATCAAGTTCCCAAGCCCCAAATCGGGAATTCCAAATCGGCGTCATTGCTCCTGAAAATCACATAATCGAAATGGAAACTCGAATTCTCCCTCGAACGTCACCGCCCCCCAATTGCAGAATCACCCCCAACGAATCGAACTTCGCCTCGCCGTAGGCGGTGATCGTGACCCCAATCGAGATCGAGATCATGTTGGCCATGGTCTCTGATTTGAAGGCGTCCTTCTTCAACAGCACGCCGATAGTGTAGATGGCGACGGGCATCGTCGGCCTTTATCACCGGATTTCGCCGGATTTGAGAGAAAGAGGCGACTCCTTATCGAGAAAAGCTAGGCGACTCCTTATCGAGAAAAGCCAGGCGGCGGGTTCATCGGATATTGCGGCGGCGATTTCCGACGGAATGGGAGAATTATGGCTCGTCCTTGACGCTAAGCATGTGCAGTCGAGCGAGCTCCGAGGTTTAGGGCCCAAGAGAGAAAAAAAGGGGTGGTGCCCTCCGCCGGCCTCGCCGGAGCTTGAATCAGCGACAACGACGACCAAATTTTGAGCGAGAGAGATGAATTAATTAAAAAGTTAAAAGGTGCAGATTAGCCCCTGAACTCCGAAAAAACGGTGCAGATCGCCCCCTTGACTAACGGCCCATAACGGTGTTAAGTCAGAGGGGCCGATCTGCACCGTTTTTTTGAGTTCGGGGGCCAATTTGCACACACAGTTAGTAAGGGGACTGAAACGCTCTAAGGGCCTCCACTTGAGGGGCCTATTTGTACCTTAACCCTATTTTAATCAATAATATACTTAATAATATGCTTGCGCATGATATCGCACATGCTATCGTTGTCCCGCGTCAAAATAGGACACTACGTGAGGTGACGGATGCAGTCGGAGGCCTCTCCAATGTCCAACCAGTACTGGGACTGCCGCACGACCATAGTTGCCATCTACTTGAAAATATTCTCAATCCTGCAGAGATGCAGATACATGTAGCAGATGCTGGTAATCAGCTCTTGAATCTTTCGGAGGTGACAGAGGCGCTTGATGCGGTGGAACCGTGGCTGCTGATGTGGTTGTGGAACCTGTGGCTGATGAGTTGGCTGAACCGGAACTACTGTCAGACAAGTTTTTTGTGCCTGAGGTGAATTCCATCACCATTAGGCCAAACTTTTGGACGTTGAACAATATGATACAAAATAAAACATTTGGCCAAAGGCGTCAACCAACTCGATGAAGAGACATTGCATAGGCATCAAATTGATCATATGACAAGAGTATTTTATATTGAGCCTTTATTGTTTCTCAGCAGCTCAAATTCATTAATTCATAAAGATGCAATAAAGTAGGTGGGGAAGATGAACGGTGTTAATGTGGAACCTTCTGCAATTCGATATGGTGAAAACGTTAAAGTGTTTTCAAATGTAATTCCATATCTGCACAGGCCGATGTTGAAGGAGCGAGACTCCAATATTAATTTTGTTGATTGTGAGTTGTACCGTCCTCGGGATACGATCTCACTCCCTGCACTGTGTATCCGACGTCGGTATCATTTGATATTATTCAAGTATGGTATAATTTTTTTAATGGATAGATTAGTTGTAATATATTTACTTTTAATCAATAATATGTTTATTTTAATCAATAATATACTTAATAATATGCTTGTGCATGATATCGCACATGCTATCGTTGTCCCGTGTCAAAATAGGACACGACATGAGGTGATGGATGCAGTCAGAGGCCTCTCCAATGTCCAACCAGTACTGGGACTGCTGCCTCCCGCTCCCGCACGACCACAGTTGCCATCTACTTGAAAATATTCCCAATCCTGTAAAGATGCAGATACAAGTAGCAGATGCTGGTAATCAGCTCTTGAATCTTTTGGAGGCGACAGAGGTGCTTGATGCGGTGGTACCGTGGCTGCTGATGTGGTTGTGGAACATGTGGCTGATAAGTTGGCTGAACCAGAACCACTGTCGGATATGTTTTTTGTGCCTGAGGTGAATTCCATCACCATTAGGCCAAACCTTTGGACGTTGAACAATATGATACAAAATAAAACATTTGGTCTAAGGCATTGACCAACTCGAGGAAGAGACATTGCATAGGCATCAAACTGATCATATGATAAGAGTATATTATTTTGAGTCTTCATCGTTTTTCAGCAGCTCAAATTCATTACTTCATAAAGATGCAAATAAGCAGGTGGGGAAGATGAACGGTGTTAGAGTGGAACCTTCTGTAATTCGATCTGGCGAAAACGTCATAGGGGTGAGCTAAAATAAGAACACTTTTAAGTGTATAAAATACGAACAAATCATGTGCATCAGATCTTGTGGCTTAAAATTTGCCTAATCATAACATAATTCGTAACAAAAGAACTTTAGATTTGTGCATAGAATATAATACGTAACAAAAGTATTTTTAATTCGTAATAAGAAAAACGTATGAATTGCAAGGAAAACAGTTACGAATTTCGGATCTCCATATAATTCGATCTGAGCCATTAATTCACTATGATCTAATGGACATGATTTGTTCCTATTTTATACACCTAAAAGTGTTTTCATAGTAGCCCACCCTTATATATATATATATATATATATATATATATATATATATATAGGGGCGCGCTCCAGTGAGACCCCCTATTTTTCATGTAACATGAGTACAATGAATAAGACATATAATACTAATGAATAAAACATATATCTAATGAACAAGATGTATATACTGATGAAAAATAAAATTTAAAAAATTCGTGATGAATAAGACATATATACTGATGAACATGGCCGTATATACTGATGAACAATGCAGTATATACTGATGAAAAACAAAATTAAAAATATTCTGCTCCCTCCAGGATTCAAACCCTGCAAAAAAAAAAATCACCCTCCAGATACAATATCAGCCATAGGATTAATAAAATAAACGCATCAGATCGTGCCCTAGATCTCACTAAAATTAGGGGGTCTTATTGGAGCGGCCCCCTATATATATATATATATATATATATATATATATATATATATATATATATATATAGGGTAGGGATCCATAGAGAATTATATTTTTCGAGAGAATGAAAAATAACGAATAAGCCTATAAATTTTACGAATAGATCAGCATAAATAATGAACAGATGTATTCAGTAAATATGGTAAAAATAATGAAAATCTCGCCCCTATCAGGATTCGAACCATGGCAAAAAATCTTATTCATACGATATATTGATTTATTCATCGAAATTACAGACTTATTCGAACGCATTCTCTATTCTCAAAATATTTAGCATTCTCCATGGATCTTCTCCCTATATATATATATAGGGTGGGGTTAACATAGAAACCCCCCCTAAGATGAAAACTAGGAACTAATAACAACCATTGATTAAAAGGATATAGATGGTTGAGATCAAACTACTGTTGCACATTTAATTAAAATTAAAAGGGTAGGAATGTAAAACAGAAATTAAATTACTTCACGGTTCTCCACTTTCACTCTCACTTTCACTTTCACCTAGGGTTTTTTAAAAAGGGGCAGACGAATTCTGTGCAAGAGGCGCTCTGTGCAAGGAAAAAATCGAAGAATCTGAATATTATTGCGTCGGGGGTGGAAGATAATTCAACATCCGGTGAAACTCTGTAAGATCCGGTGGCGGAGGCATGTTTTTTGTGAATGTATCTGCGACTTTCTCAAGTCGGCGGCTGCAGAAATTTCTGAAGGCGGCGGCGGCGTTGCGTCGGAGGTGGACGAGAATTCAACATCCGGTGAAACTCTGAAGGCTGCGAATTTCTTAAAGCGGCGGCATCGAAAATTTCTCAAGGCGGCGGCAACAGGAATTTCTGAAGGCGGCAGCGGCGAAGGTTACTTTCTGAATCCGGCGCAGGAAGATATATTGAATGTCCCTTATTTCTTCGTAATTTGATATTATCCCACAGTAAAAATTTAAATTGCATAGTTGTTTGATTATCTTGCACACTTGAGATTGATGGCTCTAGTGAAATTTTCATTCGAAGTCTTGTGGAATTGATTATGTTGCACAGTTGAGATTGGAATTGCATAGTTATTGCTAGCGTATTGCTCATAGTTTAGAGATTGTTAATGGTGTTCCTCATTTATCACACACAATAAAATTTGATTTCACTCATTTTGAGTTTTACACATAAATTTATCCATAATGCATTATTTCATTTTGTTCTTTGTTTTCTGTTTGCCTATATTCATATTACATGTTTGCATAGTTGTTATGTTGTGTTGCATAGGTGAAAATATAAATGCATAGACTAAGTTATTCTCACTGCCCCTCAATTTGTATGTGTTGCATAGAAGGTCGTTTGATCGTTTAAAGTTTTATTTGCATAGTTGCTTGAATGTGTTGCACGCTTGGATCTGAAATTGCATGAGTTGGTGTTGTGTGTTGCACAGGTGGAAATATAAATGCATAGATTAAGTTATTCTCATTACCCCCTCAATGTGTATGTGTTGCATAAAAAAGACAGTTTGATATTGCTGCTTATTAAAAATTTTATTTGCATAGTTGCTTGAATATGTTGCACACTTGGATCTGAAATTGCATGAGTTGGCGCGGTGTGTTGCATAGATTAAGTTATTCTCATTGCCCCTGAATTTGTATTTGTTGCATAGAAGACCGTTTGATATTGTTGCTCATTAAAAATTGTATTTGCATAATTATTTGAATGTGTTGCACACTTAGATCTAAAATCACATTAATGTCAATGTGCTTTTATTGTTACATAACATAAAAGTTAATATGTTTTTGTTGTTGCACAGTTAAATATGACTCGCGTAAAACAAGCAGATGCTAATTAAAATGGTTAATTGAGAAAAGTATTTGGCTAGACTCTGTGCAGCTGGGTATGTGGACTTCCCACAAATCCAAAAAAGCATTTGGTTGGACTTCGTACAAGATACTGTGCAACTATGCTAGGATGGTCACATAACTACGTCAAAGATGATGGAAAAGATATTTGGATGTCTTTTGGGTTTAAATAGTACACTGTGTCTAAACAAATTATGTTTAAAATTATGATTACGTATGATAAGTTGTTCTTAAACAATTTTATTAACTTTTACATTAATTTTCTCTTGATCTTTTATATGACAATTGATTATACATGTTTAAAAAATATATGTTATATTTTCTCCAAGGTTAGGTTGGACTAAATTATGACGTTAATTAATGAGATAAAAATGTAAATTTTAAAAATGTGCATTACTTCATAATTACTGTGCGACTGAAATCTATATATAATTATAAAATCATCTGTGTATTTTCGACACACACCTATGCAGTTGTATGCTTTACCATTTTTTTATTAAATGAGATTTTATTAAAAGAAAAAACAAAAAAAACCCTTGAGAGCACAAAGAGCAAACTAAGGGCCGAGCCTCATTAAAACTCCTCTAAGGCAAACCCGCGAGGGAAAATCCTTAAAGGGGAAAAAGAGTACTCGTTAAAGCGCAAACGTGAAAAGGGAAGCGGGGTTGAGACAACTTCAAAGGTTCCGGCCTAACCATCACCCCTAAGCTGCTCGGCTTCCCATCACAAAAACGACGAACAAAAGACACTAAGCAAACACAAAAACAAAGCAGAACGAAACGAAGAAAACCGACAAGACACTGTTTGTCAAACAAATAAAAAGAAAAAGGAGATAAAACTCCGAGACTCAGCTCATCAATGACGGCATCGGCTGAATCCCACCAAAACTCGACCCCGAGAAAGGGGGTCGAAAACCAAAGAGGTCCAACCAGCTTCGCCCCCAAGCCGAGCTCACCCGGACACGGAAAGGCTCCACTGCCACTCCAACCCCAACAAATCCAGCCCACTTCCGACCCGCTACTACCAGCAGGCTGCGCACGAAGCCAACTCACAGCATCAACCCAGTGGATCTCAACGGAAGCACGACTGCCCATCACCTGCGTATAAGCAAAGGCCACCTCCACCCACCAGGTATTCAAACAAAAACACCACCACCGTTCGAAGCAGAAGATCTCCCTGCCAACAAAGCTCCAACTGCCAGCCCCCAACTTCCAGCAAGAGCTCGCCCACATGAACAAGCACACGAGCAAAGAACCACAGCCAACCAACAGACGCCGAAACCTTCTCTCGTTCAGCTCCCAAAACTGCCAAGAAGAAGGCAGATACACGGCTCTCCGATAAAGGCACGCAAGAGAGCCGTAAGAAGGCTTTAGCCACGAACGGGGAACAGCGCATCGACGACAAAACATGCTGCCCCAAAATCTCGAAGTCGATAAGAAGAAACTCTTACCACCGAGCTGCCAAAGAAGCCCGACCGTTTGAACCCCAGTTTTGAGCGCACCCAAAGACTGAAAAAAAGTTGAAACGACGCTCCAAACCAACTGCTCCAAACCAGTTGTATGCTTTACCATATGTGTGCATTAATTATTATTCATTGTGCAACTGAAGAAACAAAAATTGACTATGTGAAACTATTACGGAGTCTTTAATTAAAAAACGACACTAACAAATTTGATTACTATTTTTTAGTCTTTAATTAAAGTATAAAATAAGAAAAGACTTAACTAACCCCCTAATAATTAAAAAGAGAAAAAAACGGCACAATCAAACTAAAACTACTAATTAGGCGTCTTTTTAAATGGAATAAATTCTAACCACTAGATCTAAAATTTAAAAGGCCAAGATTAGTTCCTAGTTCTCATTTTAATAGAGGTTTTTATTAGAACCTCTCCCTATATATATATATATATATATATATATATATATATATATATATATATATATATATAGGGGGCGGTTATTCAATAAACCACCCTTATTTTAAGAATTACGAACCAGCAAAAATGCATGAATTTTATGTATAACACGCATGAATAAACTGTATAAAGGTATGAATTGCGAAAAATAATTTTTTGCTACCTTTGGGATTCGAACTCAGGACCATGAATTTATCTAACAAGGTGATGAATCAACTGTAGATCTTGATGATCTAAGGACTGAAAATGGTTCCTAATTTATATTTTAAGAAGTGTTCTTATTTTAGCCTTCCCCTATATATATATATATATATAGGGTCAAGTTAAACAGAGAATTATTATATATTTCATTTTGAACAAGTCTATACATTTTACGAACAGATCAACATAACTAACGAACAGACGTATTTAGTAAAAAAATAGAAAAACTCGCCACCAGCAGGATTCGAACCCGGGGCAAATTGTTGTTCATGCGGTACATTGATTTGTTCGTAAAAATTGTAGATCTGTTCGTTTTTATTTCACGAATTCTCTATTCTCTAAATATTTAGCATTCTCTGTTTAACTTTTCTATATATATATATATATATATATATATATATATATATATATATAGGGTGAGGTTAATATAAAAACCCCCCTTAAGATGAAAACTAGGAACCTAATCTAAACCATTGATTTATGTAAAATAAACGGATGGGATAAATTATTGTAGATGCACACGGTTTCCTTTCAATAAATTATAGAAATATAATAGGGTTAGAAATGTAAAAAAAAACATTTGCTTAATAACTACCTAACGTGATTATAGGAACCATTTATTTTCCACTTCAATTGCATTTTCTCTCTCCCTCCAATTGCATTTACTTATTGTTGTAGGGTAAAAAATAGACGTGCATATTCTCTCACTCCAATTGTATTTAGGAAGCAAAATGCATATATATTTATTGTGCATGTCTATTTCAATATCTAGCTTTGTTTAATTTTGATGTTGATTTTTTACTCGAAGATTGGTGTTGCACGGATGATAATTTTTACATGCACGATTGTTGTAGTGTGTGGAAAAAATATTTTTTTATTTTTAAAATTTGAATATAAATTATTGTTGCATTTCTTATGGTTACTAGTTGCACAAATTGTTTGTTTTATGTTGTTGCACAGAGCTGTGGTAACTGTTGCACAGATGAAAAAAAATGATATAAAAATGCAAATATTTTTCTTTTTTGGTCATGTTTATATGAAATGTATTAATTGCATAATTGTCTTAAGCAAAATGCATATATGTTAATCGTGCATATCTATTTCAATATTTAGAGTTGTTTATTTTGATGGTGGTCTTTTGCTCAAAAATTGGTGTTGCACAGATGATAGGTTTAGCTTGCACGAATTCTGTAATGTGTGGGTAAAGTGATATTCTCTTTCTTAAATTTGAATATAGAATTGGTAGTTGCACATATATGTTTTTATTGTTGCATAGCATAAATTAATATGCTTTTGTTGTTGCAGATTACATATTTATGTCTGAAATGTATTATTGTTGCACTATACATTATATTTGCATAGATTAAATTGGTGCATAAGAATATAAGATTTCACAATTTTTCTTATGTGCAAGGTCAAATCCAAGCAACAAAATACAATAACCAAGCAACACAATAATCTCATCTAACTATCCATCTACAAAAATACTTAACTATGCAACTATATATGATCCTTCAACTATGCACCTGAAGACTTCGAACCCTTCAAATATGCAACTATGCAATTACGATTTACGAATCCTTCATCTATGCAACTATAAATCCTTCAACTATGCAACTCAGAAACTACTAATCTTTCAACTATGCAACTCAGAACTTCGAAACCTTCAACTATGCAACCTATTTAAATTGATTAACATCTAAAAAAAAGTATTTAAAATGAAAATAAAAAAATTGATATTTTAATATGTGAAATATTATCTTTGAATCCTTATTTTACTTTTTAAATTTTAGTTAATTTATAAAAGATAATGCAATGAAATATTAAAAAATAACACAAAGTGACTAAAAAAAACGAAAACTGAATGTTAATGGAATAATGAATATATTGAAATCAAACCCCACAATTCTCGCCAACTACATTTGAAAATAAACAAAATTACATTGCTATCCTTTATTATACACAATAAAGAAAAAACGGCTAATTATCTAATTAATTATTAACCGCTAGATCTTCAATTTTAAAGGCTAAGATTAGGTTCCTAGTTCTCATTTTAAAAGAGGTTTTTATTAGAACCTCTCCCTATATATATATATATATATATATGAAAGATACCTACATTGCTCACAGTTACACGTCAATTCAATCTTTATATGCAGGGGAGTCCTAATTTAAAGAGATAACTTCGACATTGTGGCGTGTTAGCGGTAATTATGTACTTGGTGAAAGAGGTATTGAGAGATTCACCTTCGGTGTTGTTGGTCGTTTGATTAGAGTGATCAAAGGCGATAATACAAATGGAGCCCTACATCACCTTCTAGCTTGTCAATTGAAGGGTAATCACATACCCCCGAACGAGTCGTGGTTGCAGATTGTCGGGTAGACATTTGTTTTACCGCACGTATGCCTTAAATCATAACAACGATAGGAAAAATATAGTATGATTATGCTTTATTTCTTTGTTAAATAGGAGAGTAGAAATGCCCATTAAAACTAAATTAATATAATTAAATTATAATTTTTAATCGATGAAATCTCATGAAAAAATCGACGCAAAATTTCAATTAAAAATGAAAAATAGAAGTGCGAATTAATTAAGAAATTTCCATACTCTTTAATAAAGGAAATTTTAAACTACTAAATAAATACTCCATCTGTGCCAATATATTAGCACACTTACATTTTTTATTTGTCCCATGTATAAAGGCAAATTTTCAAAATAAAAATAATTAGGGGTGTTAAAGCATTATTAGACTAAATCCTAATTTCACTAATTATCCTATTAATTAAGGAGCCCCCCCAAAACTCTAATTGGCACGGCCTCAGTCATTCTCTATTTACTCTTTCCACTTCTCTTCTCTCGTCCACCCCCTTATTTCTCTATCTATCCTTTGTTTGCAACTCGAGCAATTATCGGTCCTCCGATTGCTTCTCCAATGTCGATAAAATCTAAGCCCCTTACCCCTCCGTCTTTCCCAAAGTTTGAGATCGATGATGCCATATGTTCTGAGATTTCTAATACCAAAAGTTACGATATCTTAGTAATGGAAGTTGAGGTTGTCTGCTTATTTTTTTTATTTTGTTATGCCCTTGAAACACTATTTTTTTTTTCTTGATTGGGGGTAAGGGTCGTCAGACTTTAATTTTTCGATTTTGTTCTGCATTCATAACCTTATTTTTTTGTTCTTGGTTTGGGGCAAGGGCTGTCAGACTCTATTGGTGAAGGACCGTCGACTGAGGTGGACAATTGTTCGGTGAAGACAGTAGATTTGGAAAGGAAGAAGAGAATTGCTCAGTGAAGAATTGAAAAAAAAATATCCGAGTTAATGTTCTTAAAATCTTGACCGAAAATTGTAAGTGTAGAATAAAAAATAAATTTAATAATTTAAGTTAAAATAAAATCTGAAATAAAACCACAAATAATTAGTGGAAAGGGAAAGGTATTAGTAATTCCCTGACCTGTTTGATATGGGTTTATAGGTAGAATAAATTAAATTAATACAGATTAGTGTGATGTTTGATATCATGTTATATTAATGTGGTCAACTCCTACTTAATCTCACTTCTATGTACTATTTTGTGGGAATAACCTATACTACTAACCCCCCCCCCCCCGGAATAACTTTAGTACTGCGAAGTTGGATAAAAATTCTGCTACCCTTCCTCACGCATATCGATGCAAATGCCAAAGTAATGGTGGACACACATGGTATTTTTAAAATTATATGAGGATAGTTTTGGTATTAGATAATATAATCCAATATAATCCTATGGATATCAAACACAATATAGGATTAAGTAGCCATGATATCAAACACCCATGAAATAGTATAAATCCACACTAATCCACACTAATTTCTCAAGATAATTTTAATCCTAATCAATCCTAAATTGCAAATCAAACGGACCCTTAATATAGTAGTCCCCACCCACTTTACACATTAATCATCATTTTTTTAATTTTCGTGTCCAAAATGAAACAAAAGTGCCAAAATAAGTGGGATCAATGGCGTAATAATTAAAAGATACTCTCTCTATTCCATATGAGTGAATTATTTGCTATTTTAGTACATTCCACAATAATGCAATCTCTATTTTGCACACTATCCAACCACAAACCTCTTATCTTTATCAATTGATTCATAACTTTATCACATGAAGTCCACAAAAAACTCTTTATGTTATTTATTTTTATCTCCCAATCACAAAACTATAAATTATACTAAAAATTGATCTCTTTGATTGATAGCTATCAAATTGTTCATTTTTCAGATTTTTATTACACATTTCTATGATCGTACTTTTGTAAGGAATATGTAAGGACTTTTCACACACAAAAAAAAATCAATCAAAATTAACATTTAAAAAAATATTTAAATATGTTCACTTAATTCGTAGGATGCTTGTATTTATAATAATAATGGATATTTTTACTTATTAACACACGAAAAAAATAAGTGCATGCAAAGCCTGAATAATAATATAATATATGGAATGATTAATTGGAATTATTCCTAATCAAGTTGTCGGCAATTCTTAGAAGGTGTTAGGTGAAGGAAAAAGTTCCATAATTCCTATGGAAAATGCATATATACATATTTTAATGTTTTATGAATTCTGTTTTTACTTAAAAATCAAATTATAGTTTGCGTATACGACAACTTTCTATCCATGAATTAATTTACAGTTTGAGCAGAACTCCTATGACATATAGTTTAGCAGCTTAAGAAAACTAAGTTTACTAAAAATGTTCTGACAAATCAATTTCAAAATATCACTCAAACCTCTTTTAATTTTTTTAATTGAGTTTTAGAAATTTGTATATAACTCTGTTTATTTTTGTTGTTTAAATTTATTGTTAACAAAACATAATCCTTTGCAATTTAACTAGTAATTTATTTGTTTTAGAATCTATGTCTAATTTGACTCTTATCAGAATAACGTATGGGATTGGGTTCAAATGGATTTTAATATTCAACTCTTGATTTCATATATAATAACGTCTACGCTTTAATCAAAACAGTATGATGAATTCAAAAAAATACACAGCGACAAAAAAATTCCAAGTACCTTCTCAATAGATATAACTTACAAATTAATAAAACCGTGTATGCAAATTTTACAAGCTACAAAACTATGTTCACACCTTTTTAATATCTGTGTATTCTGCTGGCTAAAATAAACTACGATAGGAAGCACACGATGAATCTTTCTCTGAAATATGATGAATTTATTGTGAAAAATAATGAATTAAAAAAAATTAAAATTTTCATCTTTTATGAGATTTGAGCCCAAGACCATAAATTTATTTTATTAATAAATCTACAGTAGATCTTCACACATTCTATAAGCTGAAAATTCTTCGCACTTTATTTTATTAAATAATTTTTTATTTTATCAAATCTCTTTCTATATATAGGGTGTGATTAAATTAAAAACCTTATTATTGTTAGAACTCTGTATTGCACTGAACTCTACACTCTATATAGGATGTAATGAACCTATAAGTATTGCACTGAACTCCACACTCGACAAATATCATAATACACAATGCGATTTGCAAGTACTAGTTATTTGTGATTTAATTTGTACTAAACATAGAAGTTATTGCAATATAAAACAATTAATTCTCACAATTTTCACCATGAAAACCGTTCCTATCGTGAGAACCGAGAACTAATTGTGTTTGTTGACATTTGGTGATGTAAGTCCGAGATGGAACGTAAGAAACTATATACTCCATATAATAATATAAACATTAATTTTTCTTTTTTTAAGGGATTCTATATATTTATGCAAGGAAGTCTTTTTTGCTATTTCACGTTAATTGATCTTCAATGTCATCGCAATAACTTATATATCCAGTTAGTCAATTGCAATCATCGTGAATTTGTGATATTTAGTGGTCAACAATAGAAATACATATTTTTGTGAAACGTATTAAAATGATAAAAAAAAATGCACGTTTTTATTAATCATGATACATTGATAATATAATCTATTAATTATTTACTGAATATTTTCATTGTAGAACGGATTTTCATGTTTACCTGGTAGAAATAATCCATAATTTGATAAGACGCCTAAACCTATATATAAGTGGTCAACTTTGGATGGTAGTATATAGAATGCCTAAAAAAAATTCCACCTACCCGAAATACGTTACTTCAATCATTATTTCATTTCATATTCATAGTGGAAAACAAACAAATGACTAGTTGGTTAATAAACAAAAAGGTTGTAGATTGACCCATTCGATTTTCGTATTTTACAATTAACATATTATTATATGGAAGCATTTCTTTTTTTTTTTAGTTGGATTATATGGAAGCATTAGTTACGATAAAAGATGAGACTACCGGAACCGATGAAGTTGAGAATAAAAATAGAGGCACTCTTCTATACAATCGATTGCACCATGCAATTAGTTTCTGAATGACACTATTTTAACTAGGGCTGTCTAATTGGTTATCAGGTTTTGGGTATCCAATTAACTGAATCGATATTCTCGGGTTTGGGTATCCAATAACTGAAATTTTCGGGTAATGGGTCGGTTTCGGTTATTGATTTTACAAAATTTTCGCGGTTATCAGTTAACTCGATAACCGATTTTTTTTTAATTAATTATCTAATATATATATATATATATATTAATTATAATTGGTAGAAAATTAAAAATTAAAAAATTAGCAATAAATTAAAAATCGATTCTTAGATAAAATAAAATTATGATATATTTAAAATTCAAGAATGAGCTTTAGTTTAGTGGATAAGTTGCTCTATGTGTTTTCTGAAGACCAGGGTTCAAATCCTCTAACTAACAAATTATTTGAATTTTATTTTTTAAATGGGTATTTCGGATACCCAAATAACCCAATCGGTTAACCAAAGCGGTTATTGGGTAACCGAACACCTAAAACGGTTCAGGAATGGTTATTGAAATTTGACAATTTCGGGTTCGGGTAATCGAAAATTTGGGTACGGGTAACCGAACCCGAACCGATCGAAACCCCTAATTTCAACGTATAAATGACACTTGAAGTATACGTTGAAGTAGTGTCATTCAGACATGTTCAAATGTTATATCCCAAATGAAGTAGTGTCATTCTGAAAACTATATAAGTATTTGTGATAATAATAAGATATATTTAAGAGTGTATTTACTTTTTATTCCTTTAAGAGCATTTCTAGTGTCAATAATTTTATACCGAATCAAGCCGATATGGATAGAGGAGATCGCGCTAGAGTGCTCGTCTGGTTCATGTTGGATGCGGCCGAAGGCGCGGGGCACAGAGCCGAGATGTGTGAGATGTATGTGTTAATTATAGTTGGCAACCAACAACTCTCCCCATTTTTATTTTTATTTTCATTTTTATTATCTATAACAACCTCGTTTTTTCTACTTCAGTTCATGTGCATCATTTTGCACAGTATGATCATTCAAGATGAAGGCGAGCACGCATCGGAATGGGAAGAAGATGTCACCAACGAAGCTTCAAGTCGACCGCATCTCATCCTCGCACCAGGGCTTCGTCAGAATTTCGAGCGTATGTGGCTCGACAATCCTCCATGCGATTCCGGGACCTTCACGCTCGACTCACCTCAGATTTGAAGAAGTACATTTGCTCCCGTTTTGATCCGATTGAACCATAAAAAAATTAGTGTAATTTTATTTTTTAATTATTATATTTTATTTTAATTAATGTTATGTTGAATTTTTAATTTTAATGAAATGTTGAATTTTGAAATAGAATATTAAAAATAGAATTAAATGGAAGTGAAGATTATAACGTCTCTTATAGAGCCAATGTACTGGGGACGGGATGCGCTAAGGTGAGAACTACCTTTTAGCGCCTCCCACTGAAGATGCTCTAAATGGAGGAATAGTATAGTGAAGTATAAATTTGCCATTTGAAGTTGATATGATATTTTTTATATCTTGTTTGATTTGAATGATAATATATTTATCCACCTCGCATTAGGTGATATATATACAATTATATCACCATCCTTTAGATATAAAATTATTCATTTCCCAAAGAAAAATATGTTGTCCGAAGATTTATACCATCTACCCTCATTTTTATTACGTCAAATTAAACAAACACAGTATAAAGTGTTAAATGGAGCTTATCACTTTCTTATATTTCAAGGCAAACACACCCTAATGGTAAATAAGAACAAGCTAACATGCTTCATTTTATCAATTTTTGGACTGTTGTCTTCATTATTTGTGACGAACCAATTCTGTTATCAAATCATAGTTAAAGATCACACGATTGATTCTGAAAATTATCTTTTGCTTATCATTCATCGTTAACACTAACGATGGATCATTAACTAGTGATTCCATTGCAATTTTGCGGCACATTATAATGAACGGTAAATTCTTCTGATCTTGCAACTAAAATTTTTCACCGCCGCAAGTTTATTTTTTCTTTTTCTAGTGTACGCGAATAGATCATAGATGTTAACTACAAAATAAGACCTTGAAATAGTTTATAAATATGGCGGATACTATGACTTTTTTTTTTTAACTTTCGATCAAGTGAATCTGGGCCACGAAAAGAATATGAAATGAGACGATGATATTTTACCGGAAACTACCAAAAAGTAACCGGAAAATAAAGGAATATTATAAAGCAAGTGGACATTAAATAATGAACAGTCAATGTTTGTATGTTTTCATTACAAATTTATCAAGTAAAGTACTTTACCATTGGTAGTAAATTATCTTCTTTTCCTCTTCGTACTGCCCATACTAATTTTAATGTGTTTTGAACTTCAGCAAAATGTCGTCAAATTCAAAATATGCAAACTCTTCAATATTTTCTCAAAACATCAAGACATCAAATTAATGACTTATCAATTGTTGGAGTTTCGCGTGTAAATCCATTTTAAAAGCAGGTATAAAGTTACACGCATGACTTACTATAAGGCGTGTTTGATATTGGCTAATACACTGTATTAGCTAATTTAGTACAGATCAATCTAGTATTATTTAGTAATAATGCGGATGACCCGGTTTAATCCCACGACCCAATATTATTAATCCAAATTTCTTAGGATTAATAATACCACCTCCCATTGGATTAACTTAAACCAGAATATTCTGTATTTAGCCATGATAGCAAACACCAACTCAGTATTAATAATCTGTCATTATCCACACTAAATATCCTGGTTACAAATTATCTTGCATAATCCTTTACTGAAAACCAAACGAGCCCTTATATAAGACTATCTTTATCAGTGATTTTCTTTCAATCCAATTCTCAATTACAATATTTATTTATCCCTCATTCACATATATAACTCAACCTTCATCTTATTTGTACTCTATTAGTGACACTCACATGACCTAACCTTCATCTCATTTCTAATTTCATTAATATTTAAAAATTATATATATAATTAAGTGATACCCAATGAGAGGGTGCAACATGGCCATGTCTTTATATTGATATTGAGGCTGCTGGCTAATAAATATCATCTATTTATGTGATTTTTACATGTGTTAATATATAAAAATACCCATTCTTTATATTGATATTGAGGCTGTTGGCAGCTAACGAGGGGAATGTGACTTTGATTAAAAGGATCCTTCTTCTCTTCCAATTCCTTTCAGGGCTCAAAATCAACTTCGACAAGAGCAACTTGATGGCAGTTGGTGTCGAGAATGCGTGTTTAAGGAGGTGGGCAGGTTATCTCAACTGTAAGGAGGGATCTCTTCCTTTCAATTATCTCGGTATCAAGGTTGGGGGACGGATGAATAGCAGTGTGGAATGGAGTTGCGTGGTGGAAAAAGTGTTGAGGAAAATTAGAGGTTGGAAGAAGAAATCTCTTTCTTTGGCAGGGCGTATCGTTCTTGTGAAGTCGGTCCTTCAAGCCATCCCAGTGTTTCAATTGTCTTTTTCCTTCATTCCTAAATCGGTAATTCACGACCTCAACTCCGTTTTTGGAAAATTTTTGTGGGGGGGAAGTGGCGTGTCTAGGTCTATTGCTTGGTTCAAATGGAAAGACATGTGTGTTGACAAGCTTCAAGGGGGATTGGGCTTTCGAAACATTGAATGGTTTAACAAGGTCTTGGTGTTTAAATGGGTGTGGAGGTACTTGGTCGAGAGGGAGGCGCTGTGGGTCAGGGTGATTAAATCCTTGTACGGGGATTTGTCAAGAGGGGTGGGAGGAGAGTGGAGGGTGGAGAAAAGGGGCGGGATGAAGGGATGGTGGTCGAAAATTGTTGGGAGAGCAGGGAGGGAGGAAGAAAAGTGGTTTAGTGGCAATATTCAAAGGATTATGGGGAATGGTAGAGAGGTCAGTTTTTGGGGTGAGACGTGGGTGGGGAACAGCCACCTCAAGATCCTCTTCCCTAGACTTTTTAATCTTAGTCTCTTTAAAGATGGTAATGTGCAGGAGGCTGGGGAATGGACGGAGGAAGGATGGGTGTGGGATCTCAAGTGGCGAAGGGAGCTGAGGGAGAGGGAGAAGGAGATGGAGGAAAATTTGAGGTCAGTCATTGGGGCGATTTCTCCTTGCCTAGAACTTATGGACGGCTGGAGCTGGAAGAACGCAACGGGGGGGAACTTCTCGACTAAAGCGGCCTATGAGGAGTGCGCAAAGGCGAAAGGTGATCATTTTGGGAGACACATTGAAGCTAGTGCCCAAATGTGGACGGCACCGGCTCCTCACAAAGCCAGAGTGACAGCTTGGAGAAGCATTTGTAACAGGCTGCCAACCTGCGAAAACCTTCTCAAAAGGAATGTCCTCATCCCAGCCGAAGAACAGTGGTGCAATGCATGTGTGTGGAGGGAGGAAACAGCTGAACATTCTTTTCTCCATTGTCCGAAAGTCGATCGCGTGTGGGACAAAATCCATCAATGGATTGGAATGGAAACGGCTAAACCACAAAAAGTCGAAGATCATTTCATATCTTTCATTGGAGGAGGAAGAGGTAAAAGAAACAAGAACTTCCTTAAAGCTCTTTGGATTGGGACTGTTTGGCTGATCTGGAAGTATAGGAATGAGAGTAGGTTTGAGAACAAGAATTGGGAGGTGTCTAATCTTGTTAATGAGGTCAAAGGGAGGCTTTGGAGCTGGAACAAAATCTTCCATGTTGTCGAGTCCAATGTTTCTTTTACCTTGTGGTGCTCTAACGAGTTCGCACCACTCGTTTGATGTTTTTGGTACTCCTAGTACCATCCCAGTTTTTTAATGAATTTTTTATTGATCAAAAAAAAAAATACCCACTTTCATATATCAAAAGTAAATTTTAGCCAATAGGATAAAAACATAAAAATTTACCCACTTTTTATGTGAAAAGACTAAAATACCCCTACTTAAATATTTGCAGTTCTCTCTGTAGTCTACATTCTTTCTCCTCTCTCTCTCTCTCCACTTTCTTGTGACACCCCATGCACACAGCCATCATAGCAATAGGTGATTCTTCATCAATTTTCTCCTCCGCTGCCGATCGAAGACCTGTAACCGCTCCATCTCCAAATCCTCAACCACGTCCAACCATTAATCGCGAGATGGCGATGATTTTCACGTTGGGGGATGAGGACGAGTTGTCGGATCCGCCGTGGGATGGTGCAGAGAGGTTGAGCAGAGGAACGACGCCGCCGCCGTTGCCGTTCATATCTCTGGACTATCTTTATCCCTCTCTCTCTCTCTCTGTACCAGCAGTTAGATTTAAATGCTTCCGCCACCACTGTGTTTGATGAAATGCCGTTCATATCGCCGCCACTGTGTTTGATGAAATGCTTCCGCCAACTAACAGTTAGATTTAAGCACTACAAAAAAGCGCGTATTTACCGGCGAAAACTACCGGCGGCGATTTTGCCGTCGGTAGATAACGGCGGCAAGGCGGCGGCATTGCAGGCGACCCGAAATTTCGAAATTACCGGCCAGTTACCGACGGCAAACTCGCCGCCGGTATGTAACGGCGGCGTCGCCGTCGTTAATGTTAAAATACGCATTATTTAATTAAATTTATAGACTTAGCGGCGGCAAAATCCCCGCCGCTATATAGCGGCGGCATTTGCCGTCGGTAACCTTTAAAATATAGGGCAGCGGGTTTGCCCATTTTTTCAGTATCTGCGCCGCAACCAACCCCCCCACGCGAACAGAAACTACCCCCCCAGCCCCTCCCCTGCTGCTGCTGCTCTTCCTTCGCCGCCGCCTCCGCCGCCGCCGACCGCCGCCGACCCAGCAGGTATCTCTCTCTCTCTCTCTCTCTCTCTCTCTCTCTCTAGATCTATATATATATATATATATATCTAATTAATTTTAATTATATATATATAATTATATAATTTCACTTATATTATTTATTGTAGTTCGACGACCTCGTTTCACCGCCTTCTTCACGACACCCACCGGAAACCACCACCGTACGCTCTCTAATTTATTTATTTAATTATTTAATTATGAATTTATTTATGTATTTAATTATATATTAATTAAATATATTTAATTATTTGTTATATATAGTTAATTAATTTATAATAGATTTTGTTTATAATTAAATTATATGAAGCATGATTAATTTTAAATTATATTAATCCATTTAATATATGATGTTGTTAGTTAAATTTTAAATTATGAAGCATGATTAATTTTAAATTATATTAATTTTAATCAATTAGTTTAAGTTGTTTGTTAGAATAATTTATATATGTTGGATAATTTTGTTAAATTCAATGTTATGTGCTATGTGTTTATGAAATGTTATATTATTATATATATATATATTGTGGGATAGATTTAATCAATTTCTTAAGGATCTTCTCCCTTTGGGATAGAAATTGATTATTTCTTAAGGATCTTCTCCCTACAAATGATTGTTTTTAATTTAATTACCATGATTTTTATTGCTTTTATTTGTATTGTATTATTGCTTCGACATTGGGGGGTCGGGTAGACCTAGTATAGGCTTAGTAAATTAGGACCACTATGGTCACTATAGTTGCTGGTAGAGTCGAGCACTTGGTAGTTAGGATAGTGGGGTTATGCTGTCGAAATTTTGTTAGATTTCAAGTAATTTATTATGTTTTATTTGTTTTTTTCAATTAGAATTTGCAAGAATGAGTGATAATCGTACGTGGATGTACGCGAGATACAATGATCGTACCGCATTTGAAACGGGGCTTGAGTTTTTCCTTGAGTGGGCGTTCAATCAAACGGCGTACACAGATGGACAAGGTAACATTAGGTGCCCGTGTAAGAAGTGCAAGAATCAAGCGTATTTAGATGTACCTACGGTCAGAGAACATGTTAGTAGGCGTGGATTTGTCCTGAATTACAAAGTTTGGGTTTGTCACGGGGAAGCACCGCTGTCTATGCCGAGAGAACATGCTATAATGAATGAGGATGATGGATTATATAATAACTACGAAAGGATGGTGCATGACCATGCTGGACCTAGTAATTATCAAGATCCTCCAAATCTGGAGCAGCCGCCCAATAATGACGCTCAACAGATTTATAATATGTTGGATGCAGCGGATACTCCATTGTACGCAGGATGTGACACGTACTCACAATTAAGTTGGATGACTCAATTCATGAGCATAAAGACTGAAAGCCACATGTCAGAGAGGACTTACAATCAGATGTCTTCGATGATGAAAGCTGCTTTACCAGAGGGTAACAACTGTCCAGAAGACTTCTATAGTACGAAAAGAAATCTACGTGGTTTGGGTTTGCCAGTAGAGAAGATCGATTGCTGTGTTAATAACTGCATGTTGTATTGGGGGGAAACTAGTGAGCTACATAGTTGTATGTTCTGTGACCAATCACGATATAAGGACAGCTTGCGTGCATCTGGGAGTCGCAGAAAGAAACAAGTGCCCGCTAAACAGATGCACTATTTTCCCTTGACGCCCCGATTGCAGAGATTGTTTGCATCTCCTGCAACTGCTGAACATATGCGGTGGCATGCGACCTCCACAGACGATGGGATAATGCGCCACCCGGCCGACTCTCCGGCATGGAAACATTTGAATTCAGTCTTTCCTGGATTCGCCGATGAGATTAGAAATGTGAGGTTGGGCCTCTCTACAGATGGTTTTGCCCCATTTGCACAATCAGGGCGTCAATATTCTTCTTGGCCAGTTATTGTCACGTCGTATAACCTGCCTCCGTGGTTGTGCATGAAAGAACAATTCATGTTCCTCACAGTCCTCGTGCCTGGCCCATCAAACCCAAAGATGAAGTTGGACGTATTCTTACAGCCATTGATACACGAGTTAAAATCTCTGTGGGAGGTTGGTGTGAACACTTACGACATATCGTTGAAGCAAAATTTCCAGATGCGAGCAGCTCTGATATGGACTATCAGTGATTTTCCAGCGTACGCTATGTTGTCTGGGTGGGGTACAGCTGGGAAATTGGCATGTCCACATTGCATGGAGAATACAGAAGCATTCACTTTGCCGATGAGTGGAAAACAATCGTGGTTTGATAATCATCGGAAGTTCTTACCTCCTAACCATGTGTTTAGGAGAAACAAAACTTCATTCTTGAGGAATAAGACATGCAATGTTGGTCCACCAGAACAAAGATCAGGAATACAAATCTTGAATCAAATCGAGGGGTTAGGCTTCGTGAAGGTTACCGAAGACTTCGATGGCAGGAACGCTCAACTCGCCAAATATCAAGATGTAGGGTGGAAAAAGAAAAGCATATTTTGGGATCTACCCTATTGGAGATATCTTTTGATTCGACATAATCTGGATGTTATGCACATTGAGAAAAATGTGTTTGATAACGTGTTTAATACTGTCCTGAATGTGAAGGGGAAGACAAAAGATACAGAAAAATCTAGAGAAGAATTGAACACCTTCTGCAAGCGGAAAGAGTTGAAGAAAGTGGATGGAACTCGAGGGTATCCGAAAGCATGTTATACGCTTGACAGGGAAGAGAAGAAGATCTTACTCCAATGGATCAAGAGTCTTAAGTTTCCCGATGGGTACGTGTCAAATATTAGTAGATGCGTTGACATGAACGCCCTGAAGATGCACAACATGAAAAGTCACGACTGTCACGTGTTCATGCAAATCCTTCTGCCTGTTGCATTTAAAGAACTTCTTCCTAAGAATGTTTGGGAGGCAATTACAGAGTTAAGTTTCTTCTTCAGAGAATTAACATCCCGCAACGTGGCCATATATGACATGAGAATACTGAGTGAGAAGATAGCTGTTACTCTTTGCAAACTTGAGCGTATCTTCCCGCCTAGTTTATTTGATTCAATGGAGCACCTACCAGTTCATTTGGCAGATGAGGCACGATTGGCTGGTCCAGTGCAATATCGGTGGATGTATCCTTTTGAAAGATATTTGAGGACATTAAAAAATCATATAAAGAACAAAGCCAAGGTTGAGGCGTCCATCGCCAATGCATACTTACATGCAGAAATGTCAACCTTCTCTTCGTTTTACTTTGAAGATCAAATATCTACAAAGTGGACAACTTTGCCTCGCAATATTGAGATGCCCGTTGCTGAAAATGATGATCCTCTTTGTCTCGCCATATTCAAACCTATTGGGCGTTCACTTGGCCGAGGGACGAAGAGATACATGGATGAGCGCGAATGGCATGCTGCACACATGTATATTTTGAGCAATTGTGCAGAGGTTGCAGAGACATATAGCAAGTGAGTATTCTCGTTCAATTTACGTATAAGAAGTGTTCATCATATATAGGTGTTAACATATTTATTTGATTCTTTGTATCCAAGGATCTTCAAGGAGGAAAAACGATATGCAAATCCTTACATGACTGATGCAGAGTTTGAAGTCGCGTTTCACAACGAGTTTATTCTGTGGTTTAACCATTACGTAAGAGACGATAAATTTATGTTAAATATACATTTACTTACTCTAAAATTGGCTAGCAAACTTAAATGATATTTGTGTGAAACAGGTTTGTCGTCCTTGTAACGACGAGTTGAACCCTTATATTAGGTCGCTTGCAGCTGGACCATTAAGGGAGATTGAAACATACTCCGGCTATTTCGTGAATGGCTACAGGTTTCACACAACTGATCATGATAGAGAGAGTGCGACTGTGAACAGTGGCGTTTGCATAAAAGGTTCGGTCTATGGTAGTGATAGAGATGTGCTAGACTTTTATGGGCGTCTGCAAGAGGTTTGCGTGCTGGAGTATCCGGGGTATCCAATTAAGCAGACAGTCTTGTTCAACTGTGAATGGTTTGATTTGTCGGCTCAGGGAACTTCTATTGATACAGACTTCAAGTTAGTTTCACTGAACCACACACGAAGATATAGGAAGTATGATCCCTTTGTTTTGGCGAGTCAAGTAGTTCAAGTGTTTTACTGTCCCTATCCCAGTACGAACCAATCAAAGAAAAATTGGTGGTCAGCATGCAAAGTCAACGCAAGATCTAAGGTTGAAGTGTCTACTGCAGCATCTACATCAACATTAGATCAACCATTTCAAGAAGAAGTGGTTACTATTATGCCTACTCACACAAGTGTAGGCATTGAACAACCACTTCTCCTTCATCCCCTCGGTGGAGTCGTTGAGATTGAAGATGACGATGAAGCAGAAGACGATGATTCCCCGTTGACATCTAACGATAGTGATGATGATAGTAGTGATGCTTATGAATAAATGTAAATGCACATTTTGGTTGAATTTGATTGCAAATTTGTTATGTTTATGTTTATGTTTGTTAGTTACTGTTAATGTTACGTTTCGTGAAAGCGTTTGTTAATTTAATTGTATGCAACAGGCATCATGTCTACCTCTCGAGGTTTGTTGGGATTTGGGAGGCAATCTGGCGTTAATGCGCCAGAAGCTACAGCAGATACATCTGATGGGTCTGGGACGCATATTTCTGGGACTCCCGAGACTCCCAATGCTTCTAGTAGTTCACGGGCTAGAAGGCCTAGGGGCCCTACAGCTGCCGCTATCAGAGAGAGAGAGGTTAAGGCACCTGATGGGAGGACGGTATTTCAGAGGCATCCTGAGACTGGGTAAGTACATTAGTTAAAATTACTGTTTCTCGTACACCATGATTAAGTGACAAAATTACTTGTACACAGTGTTTTGTTGGAGCCCACTGGCCTGTCCAAAGCTTGCACGTGCACATTTAAGATGTTTGAAAACACAGGCGGGTACACATGGAAGTTGACGCCCCCGGCGATGAAGGATAAATTTTTTGATGAATTACAGGTACAATTAAATTTATAATACATATAAATATATCATATTAAATTGTTAAAATGTTTGATATTAAATTAATTCTCTTTCTTTCAACAGAAAGAGTTTACGTGGAAGCCCGAGGATGAGCATGACGTGAGGATCATGTGGGAGACAAAAGCCCGCAAAAGGTACTCCGACATGATGAGCGACTACAAGTCAACTCTCAAGCAGTGTATCAGCCAAGGGAGAGAGATGTCTAGGCCCGTCTGGATGACTCCCGATTTCTGGACTGGACTCCGGGATTACTGGCATCAGCCCGAGGTTGAGGCTGTTTCAACTCGAGCTCGTGCCAACCGGATGTCCGAGCCCGATGGGGAGGGTACAGGGATCAGTAGGCACGTGGGCGGGTCCCAGTCGACTCGTATCCTGCAGCAGTATATGGTATGTAATTAACAAATAATTAAGTATATAAATTAAATTAATATATTGACTAATATAACTTATTTATCTTATATAAATGCATATACAGAGCTTGGATCCTGGTACTCCCCAGGATGCACCGAACTATGCCACCTTCCTCCGCCTCCACACGTACGCCGACGGAAGTTATACGTCGGAGAGAGATGCTAGAATTGACGTAAGTGTTTAAGTTTATTCAAATATTTAGTGAATGTATTTATTTTCTAACAATTATGCATTGTTATGTATGTATTAGGCCGAGGTTCATCGACTGGCCGCTGCCACAGGACGACAGGAGCGGCTAGACGAGGTGTATTTGGAGGTGGTGCAAATTGATAGGTCACGGATCTACGGCGTCGGGAGTGCCGGGCAGAGTCAGGCTAGTAGGGGGTCTATCCGCAGCACGGGCACTTCTGCGGTGTCTCAGCAGCTTTATGAGACACGGATCTCCACGCTGGAGGAGCGATTGGCGGCAGAGCAAGCACAACGCCAACAGATAGAGGAGCGCATGGCGGCAGAGCAAGCAGAACGCCAACAGATGCAGGACCGCGTGGCTCAATTGGAGGCGTTTATGATGATGTATAAGGCTCCGCCACCTCCACACCCTGATGCCGATGATGATGATGATGATGATGCTTAGACTTATGTTTATGTTTTCAAACAAAATTACATTTGCACTTTCTTTTCAAATTTATGTTTTATTGAACTATATATTTCAAGTGCTTTAATTATTAAAACTATAAATGTTTTATATATTTATGGCAATGATGATGATGATTGCATTTAACATAAACAAATAAATTCAAATCACATTATAATAACCAAATTAAAACACTTTTGGTGTATTAATGTTAAAAAAAAAAAAAAATTAATTAATTAATTAATTAATTAATTATTAAATATTAATTAAATATTTTACCGACGATAAAAATAAGGACCGAAACGAACTCGCTCACTAATTAACAACATATTTAAGGTATTATCTCCACATATTCAAAGATTATAATTATATGAGTGAGTATATAGCATTTAAATGAATTAATAGATGTAGATATATCAATAATACGAGTGTTCTGTACTGGTGATCACTCGAAAAGAATTTCAAAGTTAAGCGTGCTTGACACATAGCACAAGCAAGATGGGTGACCCACTGGGAAGTCGGGTCGCCGACTGGGAAGTTCGTCTAAAGTATGCAATACCGTATAAATACGGAAATAAATTGTGGATATACAATATACAATAAAATAAATAAATAAATAAAATAAAATAAAATAAAATAAAAAAATAAAATAAAAACTATTACCGTGGGCAAAACGCCGTCGGTAGTTACCGACGGCAATTTCCCCTCGGTAAATACCCGGCCATCCTCCGGCGTGAACCACCGGCCGGCGGTAGATTTTTACCGACGGCGATTCGCCGCCGCTAGTTAGCGGCGGTACTCGCCGTCGGTAGTTTTCCGGCAGGGTCAGCCGGACTCCGGTGGCTCTCTACCGACGGCAAGATAGCCCTCGGTAACTAGCGGCGGTGTCTGCCGCCGCTATTTCTCCGGCTAGGCTCCGCCGTTTAACGGCGACAATTCCGGCGGCAGCGCCGCCGTTAACTGCCGACGGCGGATGTTCGCCGCCGTTATTGTCGTTGCCGACGAACCGTTTAGCGGCGGGAGATTGCCGCCGTTATCGCCGCCGGTAACACTATTTACCGGCGGCCGTCTTTTTTTACCGACGGCATTTAGCCGTCGGTAATCAGCGCTTTTTTTGTAGTGAAGTGTTAGTTTGTGTGGAATTTGTTTATGGCTTAGTTGATTGTGAGAATTAGGGATTGTGATTCGAGATTATCTTTTAATTACAAGAGTCTTAGATGTCGCTCTCTCTAACTTCGCAGCGTCGCTACGCTCTCAATACAACCCCATGACCACTGGCGGAGCTAGGGGTGGGGCAGGGGGGTCACTGGGCCCCCTGGAATTTTAAAAAAGACTAGGATATTTTAGTAATTTTATATTAAAAATAAAAAATATATAATTTTATCTACATCTTTATCTTGTTGAGCTATTTTATATTGTAATTGATATGTAAACTTTAAAGTTAAGACGTTTAGAATAAGTAAACACATAATTAATTTATGCATATCATGCTTGGATTGGATTCTAGAGATTTATTTTTTGAATCTGATATTGAAAGTTACTTTGCCTTACAAAATTTCATGGGATTTTGGAAAATAAAATCACGAACTATTTTGAATTTGCAATTTTAACGTCTTTTGAGTGTGGCGAATTAAATCACTATTTTTTCAAGTTTTGCGATTTTGTCCCTCAATTTTTTTCGATCGCTAGAGTGTTGAATTGGATTTACGTGGATTAGTAAAGACGACGACGTTTTTGTGAGGCCTAAACGACATCGTTTCGTACCATTTCAATTAAAAATTTCTCCAAATTAGAAAGAGACTGTATCATGTATTTGCACTATATATAATATTCAATACTCCCTCCGTCCCCAAAATAAGTTCCTCTTTGGGGACAGCACGGGTTTTAAGGAAAAATAGTAAAGTGTATTGATAGTGGAGAAAAATATGTTATAATTAGTATTGGGAGTAGTGAAAAGGTGAAAAAGTGTTATAATTAATATTGGGAGTGGTGAAAAAGTGAAAAGTAAGAATAAATAAAGTATTATTAGTGGTGGGGTAGTTGTTCAAAAATAAAAAGAAATAAAGAGGAACTTATTTGGGGGACGTCCCAAAAAGGAAAAATAGGAACTTATTTCAGGAATCAGGGACGGAGGGAGTATTTAGTAATTTTATTGCAAAATACATCGTAACATGAATATGAGCTTGAAAATCTGTTAAAATGAGTTTTTTGTAATTTAAATAATATTATAATTGTGTTATTGATTATCATTTATTTTAATTTAATTTAATTTAATTTAATATTTATATTTAATTTAATAATTAATTTTCTTTTTTAAAAAAAATTGGGCCCCCCCGAATCGAAAGTCTGGCTCCGCCCCTGCCCATGACTCACCACCACTGTTTTGTGGTTTGTTATTTCGTTTTGTCGTGACGAACGAACTGCGACCACTGTCGATGGTGACTTGTGCGACAGTCTTGGATAGGAAGCGATAACCATCGAGTTTGCTTGCATTGTTTCTTCGTGGGATTAGCTGCAGATTTTGATGGGAGTTTGCAACACTATTTATTCATTTCCCTCGAATGTTTGCACAAGTGGAAGTTTTGGAAACAGGGGAAGTTTGTTTGTTGAGAAAAGCAGCTATGCCACACTTCCGTGTACGGTGTACCTCACATAAAGATTGTGATGAGAAATTTTAGACGTGGGAGATTTTTAGTTGGAACTGAAATTGTTATTTGTTACAGCTATGCATGAAACAAAAGTCTTAGATGTCTGCATTGACATGTATTTAGAGGGTTATTGGAGTTAACCTTTTAATTACAAGAGTCTTAGACTGTAGTTTCTCGTTTGATGCTTCGATTTGATAATGCGTATATGTTCAAGTTTTCATTTTTTTTTGGATTCACATCCAGATCTATAAATTTACAATTAAATATTTTTGAATTCACGACCTGATCTAGGAATTCACAACTTGATATTCTTAAATTCACAATCAGATCTATGAATTCACAAATAAATATTCTTGAATTCACAACTAGATTTATGAATTCACAACCAAGTCTATTGTTGGTTGTGAATTCAAATTTTAAAATTCAAATTCATGACTACTTGAATTCACAATCAAAATTAGAATTAACAACTAGTTTGATGAATTCACGACTGTTTTTTTTTTTTTTTTTTTTTTTTTGGAAATAGAATTTTTTATTTACCACTATTCAAGACAAACCACCTCCTTACACCACAGAAACGCAAAAATCTATTAGTTCAAAAACAACTTTTAAACTTTAGCATTCTTGCTACCTCTCACTACCATAATCAACTGACATTACCTCACTATCCTATCTACGTCACTTTCCTTACTATTGCATCTTCTATCATTTCTCTCTCGCCATAAATGATAAACAGCAGTAGTTACCAACAATCTGTACATGAGTTGCTTGCCAGTATTGGATGTTCCTTGGCTTCCCAAATAATCCACCTCAGCTTCCCAAGCTAAAGCCTGTTGCCTAGCTCCACACCAAGTAGCTAACTTCCTCCACACTTGAGCCGAGAAGTGACAAGTAAAGAATAGGTGGTTGAGGGTTCATTTTCCTGCTTGCACAAACAACACAATTGTTCATATTGTATACCAAACCTTAACAATCTATCACATGTTGCCATTCTTTTCACGACTGAATTGCTAGTGTTGGTTGTGAATTCAAGTTTTAAAACTCGAATTCACAACTACTTGTTTTGGTTGTGAATTCAAACTTTAAGATTCAAATTCACGACTACTTGAATTCACAACCAAAAACTCGAATTCATAACTACTTTGTTTTGGTTGTGAATTCAAACTTTAAAATTCAAATTTACGATTACTTGACTTCACAACCAAAATAAATCATGGTTGTGAATTTGAGTTTTAAAGCTCGAATTCACAACTAGTTCTTTTGGTTGTGAATTCAAACTTTAAAATTCAAATTCACGACTACTTGAATTTACCACCAAAATAAATCTCAGTTGTGAATTCGAGTTTTGAAGCTTAAATTCACAACGAGTTGTTTTGGTTGTGAATTCTAGAATTGCTAGTGTTGGTCATGAAAGGGTAAAATGGAAAGTGTGGATATTTTTTTTTAAGTGTTGGTATTTTTTAAAGGTTTTATCTTAGTGGCTACGGAAGAAAAGTGGTTATTTTCACACTCCATTCTTTTTACATTTATCTTTTAATTCATAAATTTTGTCTTATATTAGTGACGCTCACATGAGTGTGGCAGGTGGGAATGGTCTAAATTAAGATGGGGGGGAGAGCGCTTTCTCTCCAATGGCTTCTCTATTAATTATTTGCCTTAAGTAGTCAGTCATATTGAAGGTATACTAAAATCAATAACTGCATACTGATGATGTGCAACTTCTCATATCAAAAACCTTTATGCCGTAGTTTTGATCCAATAACGTTTTCGATAAAATTTTGAGAGATCAATATTTTTTTCATTATCATGACATTTTTGTAAAAGACTTCAAAATAGAGGCAATAAATTGATAATAATACCTTTTCCATTCTCTAGTTTTATCTGTGTGATATGGTACACTTCACAACTATGAGTCAGTGATGTAAAATTGTGAGAATATATTTTGGTTGGTGATCTTTTATGCTTATTTTTTTTAGATCAAATATTTTATAGTACTTATTTATATAAGCAGAACGTGGTGGATGAATAAATTATAGTGGAAAATTGTGATTGGTGGCATATTATATTGTTTTTCTGGATCTCAAATATTTTTAATTTCATTTTGCAAGATATTGAGCGACTAATGGAATCAGGAACTTTTCCACTGGTAATAAAGTAGAGTTTACAACTAAAAGATTTTGAAAATTGGCACTGATAAAGTAGAGTTTATAACTAAAAGCTTTTCAAAATTTTGTCAATGAGACCTAACTCAAGCGGTAAAGTTAAGTATCCAAATACTCTTTTGTATGATAGATTTTAGATGTAATAGGTCAAAAGATGAATAAAGAAAAAAAAAATTACTATCGTATAAAAAAGTGCTCAAATTTCACGGAACAATCCAAAAAAAAAAAAAATACTACTCCAACTTCGCAGGACGAAGAAAGTACATCTTATCGATCTACTTTATATAGCTTGTAGTTTGCTTAATATTGACTTTTTGAATATCTAATATCTTGATGTACATTAGAGCGATAATACTTGATAATACACATTTGAAAAAATTGATAAAATACAGTATTATTATAATTTTGATTAGTTACTCTCTCCGTCCTCGAAATGTTGTCTTAAGATTATGTTTATCAGCAACCTTCCAACCATCTTCAATATTTAATTAATTTCTCTCTTTTCCACATCACCAATATTCATCCCAACTCAACCACTTCTATTTTTATTAGTTTATCAATGGTCATCCAACCACAACATTATATATAATTATTTTGTTATTATTTTTAATCGTAATAATTTTAGTAAATATAAATTAAAATATTACAAAAAAATTTAAATGAAAAAAATAACAAACTAATAAAAATTTAAGTTACAACAAACTAAAAATAGAAATTACAACAACCCAAACTCGAAATAGAAAAAAAAAATAATACATACTAGCATTTAATTATCATCGCCAAACTTTTGCCATATATGCTCGATCAAGTCATGTAACATAGAACTGGGAGCTTCTCTATTGCGAAGTTGAGACCTAGTTCTCATATAGCTCGCTAGGCTTGCAATCCTATTCATAGAGTATACGAAATCATTAGTTTGAGCTCCATCTTTACTTGGACGAGTATTCTGTCTTAGTCGATCTTTGATGAATTCTGTAAGATCATGATAGTTAAGGTAAATGCTTCTTTCATCTTCCAATATCATATTATTCACGATGATTCAAGCAATCATTATTTTTCCCATAATATCACGATCCCAAATAAGACATGGCCGCTTGATAAAAGCAAAGCATGCTTGTAAAACTCCAAATGTTCGCTCAACATCTTTTCGGGCAGCCTCTTGATGTACATAAGGAAAATGAAAGATTTTGAAGGTGTGTTGAAATATAGCAAGAGTAATCTTTATTTATAGAGAATGAAAAAATATAAATTTTGATATATATATATATATATATATATATATTTAATATTTTATATAAAAGATATAGTACTAGTTTTTATTAATTATCCTAACAAAATCTGCTCAATCAATTAAATATTGACAAGTGTTAAGATATCATTGGTCCATGTTTGAGGAGAGAGAGAGAGATCGAACCTGGTCTCTTTTTTTCAAGGTCGATTATGTTGAATTTTGCCTTATCAATTTTTTTCCCCCTTTGTTGACGTGGCAGGCGACCTGGTCTTCTTTCTTGGAACCGATAAACATAGTTTAAGGGAGGGATGCACAAATTTTAAGAAAATTTATGTTGTTTATTTAATTAGTAGAGAAAGGATTCACAAATGAAAAAAAATGGAAAATGTTAATTAAGTTAGTGAGTGGAGAAAAAGATCTATAAATTTATTAAAAATAGATTAAAAAAAAAATTTATGGACAAATTAGAATGACAAATTTTTTTATGCCCTAACTTTTGAGCCTTTTGCTTTCCTTGTCTTTAGAAGATGCACGTTTATAATTGAACTTTCTGTACATTAAATATATACCACTCCGTATTAAGAAAATTGGAATAATAAAGTAACATGGTTAAAATATGTAAAAAACGTATGTAGTTACACTGAGTCACTGACCTCTAATAAGTGTTTTATTTTTTCTTTAACGGTGAGAATTGGCCTTCGCATTTGGAGGTTTTTGGGCATCGAAAAATGATTCAATTTATCGATTGCGTATTAAGATGTGGAATTGAAATTTTATAAAACATCTGACAATGAACTTAAATTACGTGTAAATATAAAATATGTACTTTCTCCGTTTCATTTCTTATTGAAGTTGAGACGTTTCTTTTGAGCATAAAAATTAAAGAATTATTGTTTAATTATTTAAATAAATTTATGATCAAACAATTATTTATATAATTAGTGATTTTAAATTATTTTTAAATATAAAATTTAAATTTAATAATTTGATTTTTTTGGCATGGAAATAGGTTTGAGAGAAAGAATGAAAATGGGTCGAAAAGAATAAGAATATAATCAATAATTTTAATATTTTTTAAATAGGAAATCGACTTAATTTTATTGGGACTATATGAAATGAATACAACTCGAATTGTAATAATTTAGACCCTACTTTTTGCGGTGATGTAATATAAAGAAGAAAAACGAGGGCAATTGTAGAACATTTATTGTGATAGAAAAATGAAAAATTAGAAAGATCCAAGAAATGTCACGGCGAGCAGCCTCAACTACCAAAGCTCGAAATCGGCACGACCACCAAACCCCCTCTCTTGAATCTACCACCAAAACGCACATACACCACCCACTGCGTGTCCTATACATACAAATACACCCCCTCGGCCCCCCTCATAAATCATAATCAACCGCAGAAACCGTAAAACCGAGCTCAATTCAGCACCGATGGCTTCCTTCTCTTCGATTCAACCCGCCGCCGCGCAGGCACCGTCGTCCACCGCCCGCTCTTCTATCCTCATTCCGCACCACCAATACCATTCCGACCAATTCTCGCTCTCCTCTTCTCCCTCGCCGCCGCAGCTCCCCCCCTCCGGCCGTCGCCGCCGCCGCCTCCACTGCGTCCGCGCGATCGACGCCGCGCAGCCCTACGACTACGAGGCCTACCTCTTCAACCGCTTCAGCCAGTCGAGCAAGCTCAAAATCGCCGTCGTAGGGTTCGGCAACTTCGGGCAGTTCCTGGCGAAGGCGTTCATCCGGCAGGGGCACACCGTCTTCGCACACTCGCGGTCGAACTACCACGCCGTCGCGGAGTCTATCGGCGCCGCATTCTTCACCGATCCGCACGACCTCTGCGAGCAGCACCCCGACGTCATCCTCATCTGCACCTCCGTGATCTCTACCGAGTCCGTGCTCCGGTCGCTGCCGCTGCAGCGCCTGCGGCGGAACACGCTCTTCGTGGACGTTCTCTCGGTGAAGGAGTTCCCGAAGAACATCTTCCTGCAGGTGCTCCCCCACCATTTCGATATCCTCTGCACGCACCCGATGTTCGGCCCGGAGAGCGGGAAGGTGACGTGGCAGAATCTGCCGTTTGTGTTCGACAAAGTGAGGATTGGGAACGAGGACTCGAGAATCAATCGCGCTGAAACGTTCTTAGATATTTTCAAAAAGGAAGGGTGCACGATGGTGGAGATGAGCTGCGCGGAGCACGATAAGTACGCCGCGGGTTCGCAGTTCATCACGCACACGATGGGGAGGATTCTGGAGAAACTGCAGCTGGATAGCACTCCGATCAACACGAAAGGGTACGAGACTCTGCTGAATTTGGTGGAGAACACGGCCAGCGATAGTTTTGACCTATACTACGGCCTGTTTATGTATAATAAGAATGCGATGGAGCAGCTGGAGAGATTGGACTTGGCATTTGAGGCCTTGAAGAAGGAGTTGTTCGGCCACTTGCACGAGGCTTTGAGGAAGCAGTTGTTTGGGAAGTCGGAGGAGGGAGGTCACCGGAGGCCGATGCTGGCGAAATTGCCCAAGAATGGGACTCCATTGTTGCCGCCTCAATCGGAGGCCGTTGCCAACAAGAACAATTAGGCTGCTTTGTGTTGTATTAGGTATGCTCCTGTCTTTCGATCATTGTATATTGATGGAACGGATTCGTTATTGGTCAATGGAATGGTGGAAATTGTGTTGGTTACATAATATAAGCTGATTGAATTTTGTATAGTGCGTTCACGAAATGAAGCATACATGGTGTGTCCAGTACATTTGATGTTGTGAAATGATCGAATGCAATGTATAGCTTGACAAGATTCAAATTGCTTCTGTGTTGCAGAAAAAGAAAAAAAAAGAAAGTCTGATTTCCAATACAAGGCTCTTTTCTGAAGTTGGAAGTGGAATTCTCTAATTTGTTTTTGATTGTTAAAGAAGAATTTGTTAAGGACTTCTCAAATCTCAATTACAGGGCGTAATTGGTATTGCTCTTGAATTGTAATGCACAATGTTTAATTTGAGTTTGTTTTATTGGAGAAAACGTAATAGTACTATGGTAAACCACTAGTGTCTTTATCAGAATGTGTGGTGGTTAACAAGAGGCAAATCTTTACATCCGCTTCTACTTTTTTGTGGATTGCTTTCATTTACCACGTTTTGCATAATACCATATGTGTTGGAGTTGAAGCCTCCTGATAAATGTAGCAAATACCAATCTGTTAATGAAAAATTATGAGTTTGGACCATCATGTGCTGTACAAGGACATGGAAGTTGTGCTGTAACTGTCAAATATGCTGGTGATATTTATCATCTACCTTCTTACGTGCAAAACCTGTATGTGAGTGCCTGGTGGTGTTTGACTATATATATGTCTTATTATAATTAGTTCTTTCTGCATTGTGTTGTTTACCAATCATGAAAATGAGTAAATGACTTGACAAGAACTCAGTCCATTGCCTTACATACCTGCTGGTAATACGTAGCTCATATTTATAGTATTTTTTTCATTTTTACCTCAGGTATCACCATTTCCTAGCTCTGTATGTTATCCCTCTGATGGAAAAACAGACATTGGAGAATCCAGTTATGTACAGATGGCGGACTAACTTATCGATGAGAGACTCTATCTTTGCAATCTCTGTTGTTGTTCTTTTATTCTTCTTTTGATCTGTATTGTGTTTCACTTATGCTGTATGTCTTAGTTTTACACATGATATTGTATCAGCTGAGCTTCGCGAGGATCATGCTACCTCCCAGTGCCTATTGTCATGTAGTTCTAGATGAATTAATCTAAGTTGGAATTTACCGTCTGATTTTATCTCTATTGATTATATCATGTTCTGGGCATTCCCCAATTATTTCACTCGTTGCTACTGCTCTTCTTGTATCCCTGCTTCGAGTTGCTTATGATTTAGTTTGGGCTGTTCTGCTTGATTTCTTCTTTTCGGTTTCTTTTGGATTGTCCATTAAAGTGATTGGAGCTCTAGTACAATGCATTTACAATTATGTTTCATACATAAAATCATGTTTGTTTTGTATATTTCAAGTTTTCTAGTGAGTTTTGACAATATCACTTAACCAAATAGACACACTCAAAAGTGTCTTCCTTCTTTTTTTTTTGACTAAACCCACTCAAAAGTTGGAAGAACAATCAGGAGGTTTGCAGACTCTTGAGTAAATTATGTATGGAATGTATCATTATATGTTATTTTATGCATACTGCAGCATTATACTTGTGTACATGCATACTAAACATGAAAAACCACTATATTCTAACTGCATCTATAGCCCTTTTCCCCTGGTGATAGTAGTGGAAAAAACTCGCAGCATAGTTTGTTACTTTCTTTAACATTTGGTCTTCTTCATCGACAAGTTGATCTGTTGGTTCAGTCTCTTGTGCAAAATCAGGAGACCAGAACATAGTCTTGGAGTTCCTCTCGGTCTCTGAGTTTATAACTACTCTGTGCATAGGGCTTTTGAATATTCCATTGCTCATTATCTGCACAAAACAAGATCACCTGCTTCAAGAATTGCCTCAATACCAATATCACGGTAATCCCACTTTCCTCTCTTTACATGACTGATACGATCCTTGCCAGATCGTTCAAACGAACACGCTAGCGGAAGATTGAAGAACGAACGATAGATGGAACAGATAATGGAAATCCCAAAACCTCTTAATCTAACTGTAAACACAAATTTTTTGTATTTCAAATTTGATAAAATACAAAAACGCGTTACAAAGATAATTTGATAGATTTGAAAATAGATTTATGCGAGTTGCAATCTCTAGTTAATCCTCTGATTCTTCTCTTCCATTTGATTTTTGAACAAGCTCGAAGGTTATTGAAATACTTGATTTGATGACGCCAATCCAAGGGACTTAAGTCATGATTTTGGATTGAACGTTGAACTTGATTTGATTTGAGAAGAACGTCCTTAGAATTTGTAAGAACGCCTTGAAGCTTTGGGACTTGGTTGATTTGATTTGAGGAAGATCGTTCTTGGAATTTGTAAGAACGCCTTGAAGCTTTTGGATTTGGTTGATTTGATTTGAGGAAGATCGTTCTTGGAATTTGTAAGAACGCCTTGATCACTTGAAGATTTGAAGAAATACTTGAAGATTTGGAGATAATTGAATATTTGAAGATTTTGAATGCTCAAATACTTGAAGATTCGAAGGATACTTGAAGATTTGAATGCTCAAATACTTGAAGATTCGAAGGAGACTTGAATGCTAGATAGAATTCTTCAAGATACTTGAAAACTTGGAAGAATACTTAAACTCTCCAATTCTCCACCTCTTATACTTGTGATACTAGAGAGAATTCTTATGCTCTTCAGTCTTCCGTTCCTTCACGTTGTCATTTATGAGCTCCCAACACCTCTATTTATAGATTTTAGAGATGGGCTTCATGGGCTTTATGAGCTTTGGGCCTTCATGCATGGGCCTTAGGGCCTTAAGTGGCCAATAAGCCCATTAATTCATTTTATTAAATATTAATCATATATATCTATTTAATTAGGAATAAAATCCCATTTAATAAAATAGAAAATATAATTGAATATTTAATTCATGAATTTACACGTGGCACGATTTAATTCGACGACAAATTTAATTGTCTACAAATTGCCCCATCGAGACTTGTTTATGGACGAAACGTCTTTGGTAATAGACGAGTCTCGAAATATATCTTGATAGTTTAAACTCTTATCGCGGAGTTCTTGATTTTCTTTGAATTTATAAATAGTTTATACTCGTATTTAGGAGTTCTTCATTTGATTTTGAAATTTTAAATAGTTTATACTCGTATTTAGGAGTGCTTGTATTTCTTTGAATTTTGTAAATAGTTTATACTCGTATTTAGGAGTTCTTGACTTGGATTTGAATTTGTAAATAGTTTATACTCGTATTTAGGAGTTCAAAATTTTGCAAACTTGCTACGTTTTTTTTTTTTTTTTTTTTTTTTGAAGGCTAGGCCCAATATTTTATATTTGGCGACCCTTTCCAGCAACACAACTTCAATTCCAGCTAACTCCACTGTCCTTTTATCTTTTTCGCAGCAAGTTTTTTTTTTTGGCCCCATAACTAAAAAAAGGGAGTTTTATGCATAGAGAAGTACTATGGCATTAAATGTAGTCTGCAACAATGTTTTTTTTTTTCTTGCTTGAGAGCTATTGCAGGCTGGAAAACAGCTGGAACTCCACTCTTCGTACACTGGCAGCTATGTTTAGGGATTTGGTAGCTAGGATTTTTGGTGAGAAGTTTGCCTATAAATAGAGACAATGTTGCCACTCTTCCTCATTCACCAATTCCCTTAGCAGTAGATTTCAGTAGCCATTTGCATTTTCAATACTAGCAGTAGGAAATCTCCTCTTCTTTCTTTTCTTCTGCAGGCGTCGCTACCTTTTCCGGCTCGGGCTCGGGCTGCGAGGGCACGTCCTTCTCCGGGGCAGTGGGCTTCTCCGCCAGCTTGGCCTGCCTCTGCTTGAGAGCGCCCAGCTCCATCTCCGGCTTGAATTTCACCGGCCCGAACATGAACATCCTCCTCCTCGACTTCGCCGACATCGACGTCAGCGAGCTTATGTTCACCCTCTGCACGTGGTAGTCCACGTCCACGTCCGCGCTCTTCGGCCGCGCCAGCTCGCCTGAGAACCGCGTCGCCGCCGAGAGCCGGCGGTGCTCGGAGTCCGGGGAGGAGGGCTTGCGGAGGGATTTGATTTCACTGTGGCGAAGTAGTCGCGCTTCTGGTACTCGTTCAGCTGATGAGAGAAAAAAAATGGTCATGAAGTTTTAACTTTTTCAGGCTTCATCCATCGATGCAATTGCTTCAGCGCCATCCTGCATGCTGATACTACTGCAGCAATTTCGTGAAGGAAAGCTTCATGCTCGTGCTTGCCGAGGTCCGAATTGAGAGCTTCGATGATTTCCTTCTCGAGGTGAGTCGCGATTTTGAGCAGCGCTTTAAGCTGCGAAACGCGCCACTCGTACGTCCTCATTTTGCCGGAGCTGTATATGTCTCTAAGCTCCTCCGCCACCATCTCCACAGACACAACCATATTTCTCCAAACTCGAGATCAACTCACGAATTCCAAGGAGTGGTTAGAATATATTGTCGTGCAGTTTTTTTGAAGTGGTGATCGGTGACTTTATTTTCGGCAGTTAGAGGTACCACCATGAACTACCCTTTGCTAGTTCTTGATCTGCGTTTTTTTTTTTTTAGAGATGAGAGAAGCGGCAGTGAGAGGGGGAGACCATGGGGTTGCGCATGTAGGAGGCGGCGGCGCGGTGAACTCGTGCATGTTGAGAGCCTCCTGAATCAAGGGCTTGAATTCGTCGAGAGCTTTCTTCCTCGGATTGACGAGGTCATCGACTTTGTTGCTCTCCTCTTTAAAGGAAGCGGATTCAGCAATCTTCTCATCCGCCGTCGCCGCTTCATCTTTCTCCTTCTCCTCCGCAGGCGCCGCCACTTTTTCCGGCTCGGGCTCGGGCTCCGGCTGCGGGGGTACGTCCTTCTCCGGGGCAGTGGGCTTCTCCGCCACCGGCACGTCGGCCACCGGTACCTCCTCAGCCGCGCATGCTGCCGCTTCGGGAGCCGCCGTCTTCTTGGTTTCCTCGGCCATGTAGAAGCAACAACGTTGTTAACTTCAGAAAAGGAAACTGGAAAATTTTGGAGATTTTGATAAGAAAAAGGTGGAAAGATTGAATCTTTTTGAGAGAGAGAGGGTGATTGAGGGAGACGAATTGAGGCGTTGGCCCTGGAGATTGGGCTGAATCTCTACTTTTGGGCTTTAGAGAGAATTGGGCCCCTATTTTTCATAGAGAGAGTGAGCTTGGTGGGCCTTTCATTTAATGAAAAAGGAGTGGGCCGATTTTTGTGAAAGAAGAAAAAAAAACAATGGGCTTTGGGCTTTCTTACTTTATTTTCTTCAAGGAGTAAGAGATGGGTATTGGGCCCCTTTTTGATAGAAAGAGTGGGAAAATGGTGATGATGGGCCGATTTTTTTTTTTGTGACCAGATCTTGAATTCACCTTTTATTATATATATATATATATATATATATTTATATATATATATATAATTCAATCTTGCCTCCTTTTATCTTGACTAGAATTTAATTCACATTTTATTTAAATGCAAATAAATTTCTAAGTCTGGATGTGTTGATTCCTTGCAGTGTCACGATGGTGGTCTTCAAAGATATTGTGGTCAAGGGTCAAGATTATTTGTTGATTTTGAGTGATGATGAGCAAGAGACGGAAATGGGCACGCATCTAAGAGTATTTCCGGCATTGATAGGCCACTATGTGAAACCTTGGCCCAAACTTTTGAATTCTCTATATCAGTCGGAATGGACCAGCGAGATCAATTTGAACAAAGCGTCGAAAGCTCATACATTGCATCCGGCCCGTCCTTGGCAAAGCAAGGAGTCCAATTTTCTATTGACTTTGAGGCGAAGGATCATCGATAAAGATGCCAAATGGGGAAGGGTTACAAGCTTTCGTGGGGAATTTCATTTCTTTGAAGGCTATTGGGAGTGGACTGAAGATATCCTTAGCCGCTGCGGGAATGAACTCCGAGTTGTTGGTATCTATGATGCAGTTTATGCCTCTCTTTTCACTTATGATTGCCAGCCCGAGATGGTTAAAGCGTTCTGTGAAGCTTGGTGTCCTGCGACGAACACCATTCTCACTTCATCTGGCGAGATGTCTATTTCTCTATGGGATTTACAGTATCTATCAGGGCTTCCGTGTACCGGGACACTGTATGATGAGGTTGTACCAAGCGCGAAAGAGATTCTTGGCAAAGATCAGTTTGGCAACCCGTTCATTCCCTTGAGTTGTAGATATTTACTCTCTGCTTACTATTCTCTTAAGCATCGTGATGGCAAGGATCCTAAGAGCTCAGTTTCTATCGACGAATGGATCAAATTTTGGTCGAAGAAAGCTTCAAAGTATTCTCATCCTCCTGCTCGCAGGGCAAAGAAATCTCAACGCCCCAAATCGACTCATAATCCGAGTGGTTCATTTGAAGCGCATCAATCATGGTCTTCTGAAGAAAGGGCTCCATTCATCGAGCTTGATGCTAGTGACAAGTATCACACCACTATGTACTTGGCAGCTCATATAGCTTGCTGGTTGTGTATCTTTGTTTTTCCAGATGGTGACGCCATGTCGATTAGACCAACCTCTTTCAAAATGGCAAGTTTGATGGCGTGCAAACAGAAAGTTGCCCTTACAGCTCCAGTTCTAGCCAGCATCTACAAAGGGTTGAACACTATCTCTAATTCTATGGAGCCTTCTCTTGTCCCGGTGATGCTACCCTTTCATTTCATATATGGTTGGATAGCGCTCTATTTCAATACTCACATTCCCCTTCCAAGAAGCCTTGGTGTCGCCAGGATGACTCTATACTCAGGCGAAGGAGCTGCGAAGTATTATCTGCCTGTTGCGTGCCGCGAACGAATTCAGTCGTACAACTCGATTCGTTGGAATTGTACCACATTCACCAAGGAAGATGACATTTTCTATGTCGATGGTGAAAATACAAGAGAGATTGAGCAATGCTTCTTCATGGCTATTCGCTCGAGTTTTTTGGTTCGCCGGCTGGATGACCACTTCATCGTGGAGTCTTATGGTCCTCACCGCTTCAGCCGTCAATTTAGCTATTACCAAATCGTACCCAGCAGCCTTACTCAGAACATTCGAAGGACATCTCTGGAAGAAGGTCTCAACCTTTGGCGCATGTGTTTGCTGCACAGATCGCGATCAAGGGCATGTTTTCCCCGATCTTCTTTGGACATGAAGATACATTGTTCAGTCGACTATAAGACTTGGTGGGATATGACGTACAGATTTTCTTCTGAAAACAAAATCTCTTCTCCGGCTCATATCACTTTTAAAAGAAAAGATCAGGAAGAAGCAATCAACTCCAAAGATGGAAAGAGGAAGGTCGTCTCTACCACCCTCATTGCTGATTCTGGTAGTAGCAATTCTGAGCGTAATTGGAAAAAGAAGAGAATTGCGGGGTCCTCAAAACCGGCCGAGGGTCACGTTGAGGAAGAGCCAACTCTAGTGGATGTCGATGTGAACAAGGTCTTTCCTCATCTCTTATCTTCTTTTCGTATTGATATATAATTTCACATTCTAATTGCATCTTCTTCTTGCCCTTTTGTAGACTTTGAAAGAAGTGTTTGGAAATAATCTTGAGAAGGGCTCACCAATCGACTGTGTATCCATTGAATCCAATAAGTCAAACGAGATTCCTTGTCTTGCTAAACAATCCCGCCCCCGACCAATGCCATCATGTGGGGCGCCTTCCGAGTTCAATGCCACACGCATGATCGATGATGAACTCAAGTCGTGCTGCAGGATCATCTGGGGAAAGCTTCGTGACAAGGTTGAGAGAACCAAAGTCGAGTTTCTATCGGCGCTTGAAGACGAGATACGGAGTGGCCTTTCCCGTATGAAGATTATTTGTGGTCTTGACCTTTCCAACCTTGAAGATAGTATTGATGAACTATTCTCCAAAGCCACCACTTTTGATAAAGTAAGGTCGGCTTCTCATGAGATCAATGAAGGCCACACACTCAAAGTTCGAGAGGTCAAGGTTTGCCTTCAAGAGAAGTTTGCCAAAGAGAAGAAGGATGCTGCGAATTGTGATGCTTTAAAAGCGGATCTTGATGAGTTGGAGAAACGCAAGAAAGAAGTGTTGGTGTCTTTGGAGCAGCGAAGCCTGATACTCAAGACTACTCGTGGTGAGATCAAGGTACTCAAGGAAGACCTGGCCAAGCTTGAGGAGGCTTCGAGAAATGATGAGGTCTTGAAGAATTTGGAAGCCTTGAAGCTTTCACTAGAGTCTATGCAGCAGATTTTGAGAGATCAAGACCCTTTTGCTTAGTATATTGCATTTTTATCATTCATCTTTTGATGATTCTCATTTGGTTTGTCATGGATATTTTGACATCTTCTCCCGATGCTTGTGCTTCTTTTGATGACTTGATTTTTTTTTTGCTATTTTGGAATGAAACGTCTTTTGGTTTCACATAATCAACTTAAATCATAACTTGATGATATAAATTGAAAAGAGTCAAACACAACTTATGACTGAACTTAGAAATTATCTAAGCTGCCTACGTACCCTTTTGAAAGGGATCAAGTCAAAACGTAGTTCATAGGATCAACAAGTGTTTGAGATTGGGTGCCGTGCACAGTTTATACTCATGCGGGCCAGGAGTAACATGCAGTTTAGGCTCGTGCGTCAAGGAGCTGTCTTCATACACTCCATTTTGTTTGCTTTTCTCCATTTCTGGTTTTTCATCTGACTCATCTTTTTGGCTTTTCTGTTTTTCTATTTTTTTATTTTTTTTTTATTTTTTTTTTTGCTTTTCTATTTTTTTTTATTTTTTTATTAAACTATATACATATGTACATGCTTCAACTTCTACCACCTTTCAAGGATAGTAACGTTTCAGGAACTTGCCGTTGATAGGCCCAACTCTGACGTTGTCATCAGAAAGAAGCCTGTATGCTCCGTTTGTGTAGACTTCCTTGACAACATATGGGCCATCCCACCTTGATACGAATTTGTTTCCAACACGATGAGTGACAACGATTGGCCTCCTCACAGCGAGGACCAAATCTCCAACTTGAAAAGAACGCACTCGCACCGTCTTGTTGAAAGACTTTGAGAGGCGAGCTTGGTAGCATTCTAACTTTTGCTGAGCTTCCAGCCTTTTCTCATCTAGAGCTTCGAGTTCCTCCAGACGCAGACGTGCATTTTCTTCTTCAGTTAGCCCTTCCTGAATGGCCATTCTCAAAGAGGGAATTTGTTGCTCGAGAGGAATGACAGCTTCAACCCCATATACCAAAGAGTAAGGCGTTGCCTGCGTAGGAGTTCTATAGGTGGTTCGATATGCCCACAATGCTTCCCCAATACGTTCATGCCAGTCACGCTTTGATTTTGAAACAATTTTCTTCAACAGATTGCACAAAGTCTTGTTGAATGCCTCATCCAACCCATTTGCCGGTGCATTATACATCGATGACTTCCGTTGCTTGAAGCCGAATTTTTCACAAAGCTTGTTTATCACCGTGTTGCTGAAAGGTGTTCCATTATCAGTTATGATGTAGCGAGGAACTCCATAGCGATAGATGATGTTGGTCTTGATAAACTCAGCAACGGTCTCTTTCTTCACTTCTCTTAATGGTATCGCCTCAGCCCACTTGGAGAAGTAATCGGTCGCTGCCAAAATGTATAAATGCCCCCCTGATGATTTTGTCAATGGACCAACAACATCCATACCCCAAGCATCAAAAGGCCAGGATGCAACTGTGGGGTGTAGTGGCTCGGGTGGCTGATGAATCAAGTTCGCATGAAATTGGCAGGCTTGACATCTTTGCGCATAATCCAAACAATCTTTCACCATAGTTGGCCAGTAGTAGCCCATCCTCTTGATTCGAAAGTGCAGCTTTGGACCTGACTGATGAGCACCGCAAATGCCGGAATGCGCCTCTTCCATGGCTTTAGCAGCTTCCTCACTACTTAGGCACCTGAGAAATACTCCATCAAAAGACCTCCTATAAAGCGTCCCTTTGAAGAAAATGAAGCGAGTGGCGCGCCGTCGGATGTCAACCCTTCGACGTGGATCATTTGGTAATTTATCATACTTCAAATAATCAACCAACAATTGGCGCCAATCTTCTTCCTCAATTTCGAAGACCTCAACAAGATGACTTTCAATTTCTTCGCATTTCTCTTCTTCAAAAATAGGTGGTATAACCCATCTTTCACACACTGGAATTTGACTTTCGCCACTGATCATAGCTATGGTAGATGCGAGTTTAGCCAAGGCATCTGCTTGCTTATTTTCACTTCTTGGAACATGTTCGATTTCCACATCTCCAAGCCACTCAATGATCTTGCGAGCATACTTGATGTATGGCAATAATTCAGGTTTCTTCACTTCATACAGTCCAAGTATTTGATTAACCACCAATTTAGAATCACCATATACTTTGAGGTGAGATTGCTGCATATTCAACGCCATTTCCAAACCGAGGATCAGAGCTTGATATTCTGCTACATTGTTAGAGCAATTCTCAGTTAGAGTGAAGGAAAATGGCAGCACTTGACGTTCTGGTGTCACGAACACGATCCCGGCACCAGCACCTTCTTTATGAGATGCTCCATCGAAAAACATCCACCATGGTAGGGCGACATCGATTACAAGTGCATCTTCATCCGGGAGGTCATCACTTAGCTCCCATTCAGCCGGAATTGGGTGGTCTGCTAAGAAGTCTGCCAACACTTGTCCCTTCACAGCCTTTTGAGGAACATACACAATCTCAAATTGTTGCAGTTGGAGGTACCAACGTGCAAGTCTGTCAGATAGAACAGGTCTGGACATCACAAACTTTAAAGGGTTTGCCTTAGATACGAGGCGGATAGTGTGAGCTTGAAAATAATGCTTAAGCTTCTGGATAGAGAAAATCAATGCCAAACACAGCTTCTCAATTGGAGCATATTTCAACTCATTTGGTGTCATTGTCCTGCTCAAGTAGTATAATGCATTCTCTTTTCCACCTTCATTCTCTTGCGCAAGCAAAGCTCCCATGGATCGTTCTTGAGCAGCAATATATAAAATCAAGGGGCGTCCTGGCACAGGTGCTGCTAATACAGGAGGCTGCATCAAGTAAGATTTGATGTTCTTGAAAGCATTTCTACATGACTCATCCCACTCGAATGGTATACTCTTCTTCATAATTCGGCTAAATGGTTGACACCTTCCAGCTAAATTTGAAATAAACCTTCGTAAGTATGCCAACTTCCCTTGCAAACTTTTCAGGTCATGAATATTTCGAGGTTCGGGTATTTTTAGTATGGCATCAATCTTTGCTTGTTCAATTTCTATCCCCTGATGGCGAACAATGAACCCAAGAAACTTGCCGGATTTGACGCCAAATGCGCATTTTAATGGATTCATTTTCAACTGATGCTTTCTCAGTCGCTCAAAAATCATTCGTAGATCTTGCAGGTGATTGTTTCGTTTTTTGGACTTAACCACCAAATCATCCACGTAACACTCAACATTTTTATGAAGTATATCATCAAATATCTTCTGCATGGCTCTTTGGTAAGTGGCACCAGCGTTCTTCAACCCAAATGGCATCACTTTGTAGCAATAGATTCCTTTCGGGGTTCGAAATGCTGTTAACTCTTCCTCATTTGGTGACATGCGAATTTGATTGTAACCGGAAGATCCATCCATGAAGGTTAATGCTTCATGCCCAGTTGTGGCATCGATCATCAATTCGGCAATTGGCAATGGAAAGTCATCCTTGGGGCATGCTTCATTCAAGTCCCTGAAGTCAACACATACACGAATTTGTCCATTTTTCTTTCTTACTGGAACAATGCTTGAAATCCATGTTGGGTATTTGACTTCTCTAATAAAACCCACATTGATGAGTTTGTTCACTTCAGCTTCAATTAGAGGAACTAATTCTGGTCGGAATCGGCGCTGGGCCTGCTTGACTGGTCGTGCATCCTTTCTAACGGCTAAATGATGAACAGCTATCTTGGAGCTCAACCCCGGCATTTCCTTATAAGACCATGCAAAGATGTCTTTGAATTCTTTGAGCAATTCGATATATGAGTATTCCTCATCAACGGTCAGCAACGTGCTGATGTAAGTGGGTCGTGGATCTTCAATAGTGCCCAAATTAATTTCTCTCAATTCATCAACAGTAGCCTTAACTCCTTCTTCAAATTGTTGAGGAGCTATTTCAGCGTCTTCTTCTTCGACAACCACTTCTTCACATGAGGTGATATGGTTTGATGTAACAATATCTTCGCAACGCACTTGACCTTGAGTAGTATGAGAAATTGGATTGTTAGCACCATTAGTAATGTAGTAAGATGAAGCCACACTCTCTCTATCTTCATCGTCTTCGGCATCCCGTGTAAAGATGATTGTCTTCATTTTGGCCTTCAATTCTTTTCCACATGATATGAGCAAAGTGGTACACCTCTTCATACGAGAAGGAATCGAGCTCCTTAGCTTTTTTGTTATGTCCAATTCATTGGCCCTTTTTGTCACGTCCTTTTTCCATGACTTGCCTTTCCCAAGCCTTTTAAAGACAGATATTCGTTGAGCTTTTCTTTCATCCAATCTTTTGAAAACAGAAACCCTTTGGGTTCTCCGATTGCTTGAAGATTTCGGGATTTGCTTGGTGCTAGCATAGTTAGCAGTGGCTCTCTTGATGGCAATACGAATGGGGCTTTGCACCATGTATCCCAAGCCTGCCTTGGGATTTTGGCTTGTATTAGCAGTTTTTCTCACATGAGACTTTGACGTGGAGCTTTCTTGGGGATTGTATCCAGCATTCACAAGGAGTTTGTATGCCTTCGGACCAAAGTGTTTTGAGAGTTCTTTGTCTGAGAGATCTCCATGTTCTGTGGCGCCACATTGCTTTGGTCGGACAAAATCTTTGAGTGGTTGAGGAATGGGCTTTTTGGCATCAATCTTAGTCAAAGGGATGGTGAAACCTTCCATCTTTGGGCGAGATTCTTTCTCTTGGCGGGATCCTGACTCCTCCTGTGGTACATCCCTTTCCACCATTGTTGCTTTAGTTCTTCCCAAATAGAATTGAGCATCGGCGAAATGTGACTCTGCTTCTGTGAAAGGTTTGTGATCACCAACCACTTTTCTTACGGTGCCATTTTGATAGTATTTGAAGCATTGATGCAATGTAGAAGGAATGACACCATTTTCGTGAAGCCACGGTCGCCCTAGAAGCATATTGTAGGATGTCCTTGCATCAATCACATGAAGCAACGCCGTGGAGTCCATGTCATGCATCTGCAATCGTAGCTTTATAGTACCAAGAGCTCTTTGCCCTTCATGGTTGAAACCTTGAATCATCAATCGACTGTTTGACAGCTCTTCTGCTTGGATTCTCAATTGCTTCAAAGTCCTTAGTGGCAAGATATTGACTGCCGAGCCTCCATCGATGAGAATTCGATTGACCTTCTGCTCCTGTGTATAACAACTCACGAACAATGGCCTGTTATGAGGTTCAGATCCAAGTTGCAAGTCTTCATTGGAGAATGTGATTGCCAATGCATCATTGTCTTCATCCATGTTTACCTCAAGTTCTTCATCTACTTGATTGGATGTGTCATAAAGAGCTCCAATACCTTCTATTATGTCGTTCAAGTCGGTGGATATCATATTTACAGCAGTAGTGTCTTCTTCAAGAGATATTTTGCCTTCTCGAGCTAACCGCATGACCCTATCTTTGAAGATGAAGCAATCATGTATGGGGTGCCCAACCAGACGATGGTATTTGCAGTAACTTGGATCATCTGTCCTCCCTGCTTCATTTGGTCGCTTCATTTCTGGCAACTCGATAAGCTTTTCTTTGAGCAGGTCATCAAAAATTCCTGAAACATCAGAGTCTAAGAAAGGGTACTGCTTTTGTTGCATTTCTTTCAAGGTAGATCTTCTTTGCCCCATGTCTCGGGAAGAGTTCTGATTGTCTCGTGAAGCATTCTGGTTGTCTTCCTGATTAACTTCTTTCTTTAGAAATTTCACGGAAGTTGCTTTTACTGCCATAGATTCCTTCTTTGGTGCTTTGTCATATGATTTTCCTCCTTTCTTGAATTCTGGCTTGAATTTGCTAGGTTCTTGGATGGGTGGCCCTTCAATTCCGCTTGCTGCCATACTCAACTCCATATCATGAGCTCTTGTAGCAAGTTCTTCGAATGTTCTAGGCTGGATTCCTCGCAAGATGTATTGCAAGCCCCAATGCATCCCTTGAATACACATTTCGATGGCAGATGATTCAGACAATCGATCCTTGCAGTTGAGACAAAGGTTTCTCCATCGGTTGATGTAGTCAATGACTGGCTCTTCTTTGAATTGACGTGAACTTGTGAGCTCCACCATGCTAACAGTTCTTCTAGTGCTGTAGAAACGGTTGAGAAATTCATGCTCCAATTGCTCCCAGCTGTCAATTGAGTTTGGCTCCAAGTCGGTGTACCAATCAAAAGCATTTCCCTTCAATGAGCGAACGAACTGCTTAGCTAGGTGATCTCCATAAGTACCAGCATTGTTGCACGTCTCAATGAAGTGAGCCACATGTTGTCTTGGATTTCCTTTGCCATCAAACTGTTGAAATTTTGGTGGTTGATAGCCAAGAGGCATCCTCATACTATCAATTCGCCGAGTATATGGCTTGGAGTAAGTCAACGATGATTTGGAGCTTCCACCGGAGTTATTCTTCATTGTTGCTTCGATGAACTCTTTGAGTTGGTCGATGGGAATGAGGCCACCAGACGAGAAGAGAGTATCATTTCCTGAAGGCCTTTTTCCATCACTCTTTGGCTTATCTTTGGAGATTTCTTCATCGTTATTCTCTTCATCTTCTTCGCTTTCTTCGCCTTCCTTATCGTTGTTGGCGTGGCTTGAATCTCCTTTTTCTCCTTTGAGCTTTGCAATCTGGGCATCTTGCTCTTGGATGTGCTTGGTTAGAGATTCAACCATCTTTGTCAAGTTCAAGAGTTGTTCCTCCATGGTGGAAGTGTTTGTCATCATGACACTTGCATGGAGTTGATAATTTTCAGTGGGGAATGTGAAGCTTCTCTCAAAGTTGTCATCTTCTTCATGGATAGATGGAAGACGGGAGGTCGACTTGGACACCTCTTGCATCAATTTTGCTTTGCTTCGCGTGATCACACCGATGTTTTCCGAAGAACCTTTAGATGAAGCTGGAGCAGTTGCATTTGGTTGAATGGACATTGTTCAAGATTTTTGGTGAAGAGTAGAGATGAGAGGTAGAGATGTCCCACCGGGCGTGCCAAAATTTGTAAACACAAATTTTTTGTATTTCAAATTTGATAAAATACAAAAACGCGTTACAAAGATAATTTGATAGATTTGAAGATAGATTTATGCGAGTTGCAATCTCTAGTTAATCCTCTGATTCTTCTCTTCCATTTGATTTTTGAACAAGCTCGAAGGTTATTGAAATACTTGATTTGATGACGCCAATCCAAGGGACTTAAGTCATGATTTTGGATTGAACGTTGAACTTGATTTGATTTGAGAAGAACGTCCTTAGAATTTGTAAGAACGCCTTGAAGCTTTGGGACTTGGTTGATTTGATTTGAGGAAGATCGTTCTTGGAATTTGTAAGAACGCCTTGAAGCTTTGGGATTTGGTTGATTTGATTTGAGGAAGATCGTTCTTGGAATTTGTAAGAACGCCTTGATCACTTGAAGATTTGAAGAAATACTTGAAGATTTGGAGATAATTGAATATTTGAAGATTTTGAATGCTCAAATACTTGAAGATTCGAAGGATACTTGAAGATTTGAATGCTCAAATACTTGAAGATTCGAAGGAGACTTGAATGCTAGATAGAATTCTTCAAGATACTTGAAAACTTGGAAGAATACTTAAACTCTCCAATTCTCCACCTCTTATACTTGTGATACTAGAGAGAATTCTTATGCTCTTCAGTCTTCCGTTCCTTCACGTTGTCATTTATGAGCTCCCAACACCTCTATTTATAGATTTTAGAGATGGGCTTCATGGGCTTTATGAGCTTTGGGCCTTCATGCATGGGCCTTAGGGCCTTAAGTGGCCAATAAGCCCATTAATTCATTTTATTAATATTAATCATATATATCTATTTAATTAGGAATAAAATCCCATTTAATAAAATAGAAAATATAATTGAATATTTAATTCATGAATTTACACGTGGCACGATTTAATTCGACGACAAATTTAATTGTCTACACTAACCCACGGAATTATATAGGTGATGGAATCCCTATACCCCAACGTGATGTTGACGCGACAACTCGGGGACGATGAATGACACCTGACGAGGGTTGGTTGACTCGCTGTTACGTCGATAGATGAATTCGTCTTGGAATTTCAAGAGGAATTCGAGAACTCTCAAGAGAGAATAAAACTCACAGTTTTGATAAAAATAGGTTTTTTAATTTTCGTCCATAAGAAGCCCTGTATATAGGGTATGCGAAAACCTAACCAAGCTAGGAGAATAAACACGGAAAAAGACTACTAATCTAATAAGGAAACAAATCCTTAGTCAAAACAAGGTATAAAACTCAAAATTGACTCAACTAAGGCCCAATTTCAGCCACCCTAATATAAACCCACAAAAATAATAAAATCAAAATAAATAAAAGACCCGATTAAATCAGCCAACATATGCAACGTAACTTGGGCCTCCATGGCATGCATCAGTGACTGTAGCTTTCCTTGACTATTTCATTATATATGTACATGTATATGTATATCGTATGTACCTACCTCGAGTTGATCCCCTGCCGGAACGAGCAGTGCATGAGGCATTAGAGGAACTGATAACCACTGGTTGTCCTTGAACAGCTGAAGGCCTCTTACTTGCATGTCCTGCAAGAGAAGAGTTACTCCGGTGCCATCTGTATGTGGTCGGAGACAAAAAATTCAATCAGGTTTGAACATGGCGGATAGTAGTTGAGTTGTTTAGACATGGTGGTTATATTTGTCAGAAAGTGCTCTTCATCTGTTAAGCTTAATGTCTTTACCATTGATCTGAGGATTTGTTCTTCCACCTGTCTCACCCTAGATAGTAGCCCTCCAATACTTTTCTGCAGGTACATGGAAAATTGATTATCAATTCAATCAAATATGTAGTCGGAACTCAGTTTTATGTGACAATCTGCATTTTTTTTTTTACTGGAAAGATTCTGGATTCTGAGGCCAATATTTGTTTTTTCCAGTCTTCTGGAGTGACTAGAAGACGCAACCTATCGAGACTCAATGGATCTTTTGGACACCACAAAAAACTGGACTGCTGCTGTAGCCTTCAACATCGCCTTGCCTCGTGTATTTCTGCTTCTCCAGTCGGCTGGTGGAAGAATTCTCTGGCAATTCGGGAGGCGCTTTCTATCCCATGATTTACTGCCTGCAGTCGAGAATTCGTTAATTTTTCTGCCTTATTTGAGATTGTAAATCCTTAGCTACAAAGGAAGAGAAGCTACAACCTGGAAGCAACCCCATGTGGTGAGAGCAAAGCGGAGCGCGATGAGCTCAGCATCAGCGGAGGAAACCAGCCGTCCAAAGCCAATGACTGGGATATCTATGGCCAAAGGTGCGTCGACTTCTATGTGACTTGTCCAGACAACTTTTTGGTTGGAATGAATTTTCATCTTACCGTGCACTCTTCACGGTTGGAACGAAATTATTGTTTTGTTGTACTCGTTCCTCGCATATGCGAGTCACATCTTGAGGCGACTGACACGAATGGAACCATTAGCACCAATCATACCAGTCTTTGTCCTGACAGATCTTGGTACGAACAACATGGATGGGGCTAATGATTCTCATATGGTACGACAAATTTTGGAACGGTTGGTACGAGTTCATACCATTTTGTTCCAGATATTCTTAGATTTGGATTTGTATTTCATGGTTTTCGTACATCTTGAAATAGACTGGAATACCTTGAATTGATAGAACTCATATTTCACCGGATTTTGGGAGGAGATGATATTGAAGACAACAATGAAAAAAATCGGAGTTAGATGAGCATGCAGGGGAGAGAGAAAGAGGTACTTTAGAGCTTTGGAGGCGTGACAGAGAAACTAAGAATTTAGAGAGAAGAACTGCGAAAGTAATGAAAGAGAGAGCCCCTATGTTTCTTATGTACATGAGAGAAGGAGCGAAGATAATTCTATCCAAAGCACTTAATTTTGACTAATATTTATTTTCATTATTAGGTATGGCTAGGGTAAAATTTGCCTTTAAAAAAATTCTCTAATTTTTTTTTGTTAATGTAATTCTACTTTTTCTTTATAAGTTAATAATAATCATAGGATATTCATTAAATGTAATATTATATTGAGTTGATAATATTTTTATTATACATTACAAATAAAATAATACTATTTAAATTAACAAAAAATATTTTTAATTATTAAATAATTTAACCCATAAATGACATTTTTACATAATCTATTTTTAAGAAAAAATTATAAAATATTTCTTAGACTCCTATATCGCATGAAAGGACGTACTAGTCGCCTCAAATAAAATAGATGTAACAGGAAGGACAACAAATAAACTCGATTCCAAGTTTCATATTTCGTACCTAATCCAATAGATGGATTATTATTTTTTGTTGAGGGGGGTACATGGAGTATATTAATTACATTAGAATTGAGTTTATCATAAAATATACTCCCAAGCTGAAACAACCAAGAATTTGGTGTTCAGAGCCTAACAAGGTCAATAGGCTTTTTCCCAAGCTGAATAAACGGAAAAGTGTTGCGAGGATAGTCCACCACACTTTTGTACAACCTTGGCCTTTTCTCATCAACTAATTCTTCTACAACTCCAATTTCAGTCGTTGCGTCAGGGCCAAAGAAAATACCTAAAGTCATCCTCTCCTTTTCTGGATTTGTCACAACTCTGTGTGTTGGGCTCTTGAATATGCCATTGCTCATTATCTGCAAATTCATTTTCAATCATTCTACATATCAGGCCCAATCACATACAAACTTCAGAGATAATCCTAGTATTTTGAGAATAGATGAGGTGCTTCTTATATTTTAATTTCATGTGTGTTCTCTTCTGCTTTAAAGTAAAAGAAAGGATAAAAAAAAATTATTCTTTAAATCCCAATTTCTTTTCTCTAATTTTCTGCCAAAAAAAAAAAAAAAAATAGATTTTATTACACGGACTTTTATATTGGTAACAGAAATAGATTTTGACTGACCTCCATTTGATCGCCGACGTTAACGACAATAGCGTTAGGAACGATGGGGACTTTGTACCACTGGCCGTCTTTGAGGGTTTGAAGGCCTTCCACAATTCTGTCTTGCAACAGATACGTCATGGCGGAGCCGTCGGCGTGAGCTTTCGCCGCCAGCACCGCGTCGGGGCGCCGGCACGGCGGATAGTAGTTGAATCTCGAGAGCGCCGTTGGATTCTCCCCGTACTGCTTCGCAAAGCACTCTTCGTCCTCCAATTTCAGGTACCTCGCCATCGCCTTCAACATCACCTCATCAATTTTTTCCAGCTTGCTCGTCAGATCCACCAACACTTCTCTATTAAATCCAGTTTCCTCGATCAGATATCAGAATTAACATCTCAAACGCTAACATTTTGAAGTTAATTTACCTGAAATTTGCCGGATTTTGTGGCCATACTTTGAGTTTCCTCTGGTACTCCGGCTTAACCATAAGGTACAACCTGTCGTTCCAATCGAGGATCTGTTTGTCAGAGTAAACGCTGTCGTTTCCGTAGCCATCTAAGTCATCTTTCTGCCTCGCGCATTTCATTTTCTCTTCCTTTGGAAGAGAGAAGAATTGTTTGATCATAGCATGAACCTCGTCCAAAAACGACTCTTCTATGCCATGATTCACCGCCTAATTAATGTATCATATGAATTTAATGCGTTGTACGTCGAAGATTTTAAATTAAAAAATGGGAAAAAAAAAACCTGAATATAACCACAGTCGCTCAAGGCTAGGCCGAGTTTCTCCACTTCCCTTTCCCCCTCAGGAGACGAGGAAGTGAGAAGAGCAACGTCAATCACCGCCACATCCATCAACGGAAAGTTGGTGCCGCCTATGCCGTCTTTCAAAATATACTTCTCCGGCGGACTGCCCGCGGAGGCGGATAATTCTTCCACACTTTTTGCTACGACTGATGATTCAAGTCCGGCGACAGCAGCGGCCATGATTTCTGTGATTCACTTAGCGGTGAGACTTTGTGCTATGTTAATGAGGGAAATGTTCATTGTACATCGAGTCGGAGAGTTTATATAGTTGAGATTATTACTTCCTCCTCCGTCCCATTAAGCATAATTCTTTCCTTTTTTATATAAATATTAAGAAAAAAATAATTAAATAATAAAAGTGATGAATTCATAATTTTTGTGAAATAAAGAGATTTTCTTTTTTAAAACGGGCCACGCCAAAACTTGTAACTACCCTGATGAAAAATGTCAAGAGATATCATCAATCCAAAAGCCATAAAGTCAAAGGGGTATTCATTTCAACGTTTGAAATGAAAAATTGTCCCTTAATAGACTGTTTTATAATGTCTGAGATGGATGGCGGATCATTTTATTGAGCGCATTAAAAGTAAAATATTTGGCGAATTGTTTTACTTAGACACATCTCACTTCTTCTCGGCAATAATATTTGGCACAAAAGCAACAATGCATAACAAGATAAATAAAAGAGAACCTAAATACAAATCAATTCATGGTAATAATTTGGTTTATGATACATATGATATTCACCCCGTGATATTTTGTAGCCAACAAACATTAAAAAATAGGAATTGATATAAGAGGTAGATGATATGAATTTTGGGTAATTTTGATAGATACTTTCGAAAAAGGTAGGTAATTTTACAAAGCTCCCTTATATAATTGGAAAGAATATTTGTTAATTTTATTTTGAACAATTATCACTTTTATTTAGAATAATTATCATTTTTAATCATAAGAATTGTTTTTTTTTTTTCAAAATAAATTATAAATTGTAACTTTTATTCAGAATAAATATTACTTTTATCTAAAATAACAACTCCCTCCGTCCCACTCCAATAGGCTCATTTTCTTTTTTGGGATGTCCCACTTCAATAGGCTCATTTTTTTTTTTTTGGTAAAAAAGTTGTACTTAATTGGTGTGGATCACACTACTTTACTATCACTTTCCTATTAAAAAATAAATTTTCTTAATTTCCGTGCTCAAAATAAGTGAGTATATTAGAGTGGGATGGAGGGAATACTATTTTTATTTATAAAATAATTACAAGCGCAGACAAGGTTTTGTCGTTTGTGCTATTTTAAGTTTCAGATTCAAAGTCACTTTCAACTAGTGCTACTTTATGTCCGTTTTTAGTTTATGATGTAAGCCCTCCTCTAAAAAAAAATGAAAAAAAAAATTGATGTAGGCCCTAACTACACAGTGAATCATATCCGAAAGGTATGCATGATGGGGTTGGCGAGTAAAAGGTCCAAAGTGGTGGCTATAGGAAAATGTTAAAATGTGTCAAAATATGTAAAGTGGTAAAGTCGAGGGATCAAAAGTCTCTGATGGGACACCAAGCAATGCGATCTCCTGTGTGAACAGCGAGGTCTTCGGTTCAAACCCCACTGCTCCCCCTCCCCAACTCTCCCAAATCAAAAAAAAAAGTCTCTCTCTCTCTTTTTTTTTTTAATATCAAAAATCTTGGATTTAATTTCGTCAACAACCGGTATAATTTTTTTATTTTATTTTATGTGGGCAATATTTCTACCTTTGTGTGGTGGATAATGATCCTATTTGTGTGCGGTTATTTTTCCATCTTTGTGTGATTACGCCTATGTGCGGGTTACTTATTTAGTTATATTTAAATAACTCTTGTAATTCTAATTCAAAAAAAAAAAAATGAATGAACACTAAGGGCTCGTCTGTTATGCATGAGAAAATTATAATGAATATTTATATTATATTAATATATTATTTACTTCAAAAATCAAAGCTCTTTATAAATTAATGACTCGTCATTTACAATTCATGATATCTTTTTGATTATGTATCATATTCTAGAGGTGATAGCATAACACATTTTTTTATATACTTCATCCGTCCGCGACATCGTTTTCACTTCCATTTATAGAAAGAGGGTCCACAAACTTGCACTCACAATAATAGTGGGATCAAAACTCCACTCACTACAATATTCATTATTATCTACTAGTATCCACTATTTTTCTTAAAATCTGTGCCGTCCACAATGTGAAAACGATGTAGCGGACGGAGGAAGTATATCTTATCAAATAAATTAATAAATATCGTAATAAAAAACATCACATATTATCTCATATCACGTTTGTTAAATATCTCAGTCAAAAATATCATATTACATCTGACCTAAAATTAGTGTTTGATATGACGATGGGTCACAGTCCAAATTTGAAATTCCTTCCTTTTCAAGCAGTTCAGTCATTCTAACATTTAGCTAACCTTTTCTTTTTAGTTTTTTTTTTTTTAATTTTGATTTATTTATGAAGTATAGTTCGCGTTTATAATTTAATTAAACTTCTTTGATGTTTGATGAGACAATGTAAACACAAATTTTATCATATTTAATTAGTAAAATATAAAAATGTATGTAAATCCAAAATTTATGAATTGAAACGTGTGCAAATTCAGCCTGGTCCAAGCCACCAAGATTGGAATTGTACAGGGTCAGGCCGACGGCCTGGACCAAAATTTGACCGGGCTACAAATTTGCAGGCCATCCCATCTCAGTCCCTTTGGATCACTGTGTGATCGGGCCAAATCCATGCAATAATTTTTTTTCTTAAATCCTATTCTCTTCATCCGACTAAGCATTATTCACTTTTCATTTTGGACGAAAGAAGTATTTTTTTGCTATTAAATACTAAAACAATAAAATAAATTAAATCCAATTATCAATTCACAAATATAATTATAAACAAAATAAAAATCATACTCTTGTAGGTCAAACGTAACGATAAATAATGAAACCTAGATAATAATTGTTTACTAAACTACACTAGTGATTCAACATCAATGACATTTAAGTCTTCCGTGTGTAATCACATTTTTTCATCTTCTTTGTGTAATCATATTACAAGATAAAAGTCATCAGTTTGGTTTTATTAGCGGCCGTTCCATTCACGATTGTATTCTGATTGGGTCGGAAGGCGTGAACTGTATACATCGTACGAGCCGTGGTCAAAACATGGCTTGCAAGATTGACATAAAAAAAGCTTTTGATACTCTTAACTGGGATTTCCTGCTTAACGTTCTTCGGGTTGCTGGCTATGATTCAAAGTTCATTAGTTGGATTGAGATTCTGCTTCATTCGGCTAGGATTTCTATTCTGTACAATGGTCAGCTTAAAGGTTATTTTGCGTGTTCAAGGGGTGTTCGTCAGGGCGATCCTCTTTCTCCGATTCTTTTTGGAATCGCCGAGGATGTTCTTGGTAGGCTCTTTGCAAATTGTGTTAGCGCGGGCACCCTTACCCCGATGCAAATGAGACAGGGAATTAATTTTCCCACTCATCTTTTATATGCGGATGATATTCTGGTTTTCTGTCACGCCACGGTCACGAACGCTCATACCATTCAGAAAATTATGGAATATTATGGTCAAATTTCTGATCAAATTGTGAGCCCGGATAAGTCGCAAATTTTTTTTACTAGCAAAGTTCCTTCTCAAACCTGCAGGGCTATAAGGAGCATCTTGAGATTTTCTCAGGGCAACTTTCCGATTACTTACCTTGGGGTTCCTATCTTTAAGGGTCGTGTGCATGCCTCCTATCTTCGACCGATTCATGATCGTGTGATCAACAAGTTCGCGAGATGGAAGGGATTACATTTATCGATGGCTGGGAGGATTTGCCTGATCAGGTCGGTTATCCAAAGCTCCCTAACACACTCCATGATGGTTTATAGATGGCCGATTGCTCTTATTAAGGAGCTCGATGCGTGCTGCCGTAATTTCCTTTGGACTGGCAACATCAAGCAGACGCCATCTTGTTCTGTGAGTTGGAAGAGGGTCTGCTCGATTAAGGAGGAGGGCGGTCTCGGGGTAAGGTCGTTCGAGTTCATGAATAAGAGCTATCTCATGAAAATGGCGTGGAAGGTGGTTGGTGGGCGTGAGTTCGGATATGATTTGATTAGAGATAGATATCTCGATCGCTTTGGGCGTAGTAAATCTCTGGTGGCTGCTTCTTCTATCTGGATGAGCTTACGTGAGGAAATTGATGGTTTGGTTGCGGATTCGTACTCGTATATTGGTGACGGAGCTTCTACTTCGTTCTGGTATGACGACTGGCTTGGGTATAATCTTATGAATAAATGCGGAATCCCGCATTTCATGCTTCCGTTTCTTTCTCAATCGGTGGCTGATTATTTCTACGATGGGGTCTGGCATTTCACGCAAGCCTTTGTTAATGCTTTTCCTGAGTTAGTGTGTGATATTTTACTCACTCCTCTTGGTACTGAGGGAGATGTGCGTTTCTGGAAACCCTCGTTACACGGGAATGTCACTACTGCGCTGGCCTTCAACAATCATTGTCATCATTTTCCGAAGGTATCTTGGGGTTCTTGGCTTTGGGAATCTTTTATTCCAATTCGACAAGTTATCATCCATCTCTTTGAAAGCAACTTTCACAGTGTGGATGACACGGCTTGCTTCGAACTTTTGATTATCAAAGATACAATTGTTTCTCTGCATCCAGATGGCCCAGATGACCGTGATGATACCCGCTTTCCAGAAATTACCGGTGAGGGGACTAAGTTTATACTGCCAAGCTGTCACCAAAAAACTATGAATATCATTCTCTTGCAACCCTTGCGTGAAATTAAACCACCCAAGAAACGTAGCCCAAATATTCTTCATACGCTCACAATTCCAGAAAAGGTGATCCTGAGACTCACTTCCTTTTAAGCAAATCAAACAGACTGAGAAATCGACGCCGATTTCTGCGAGGCAGCTTTCAACGCCGCACGCCGATTTCTGCGCAAGTCTTAACGGAGGCAGAAGAATGAATCAACACCGCACGCCGGCCGTCTAATTGACACGCCGCACGCCGGCCGTCTCCGCTGCTGCTGTGCTCATATCTGCGGCTGGCTATCAGCTGGAAGTCGCCGCCGCCGCCGCTGCATCATCCTGAACCGCCGTTGCAAATCTCCCTCGAGATCTCCATAAGCGCCGACTCGATCCGCCACTATTGTCCATAAAACACGATTGCTGTCAGTTGGCTGTTTTTATTGTCAATTGGGGCTGTTTTTTTTGAGGAGGGTTTCTGCTCGGATTCTAGATCCGGTCGGCGGCGCTGATAGCACGCCGCGCCTGCCGATCCAGACTCCCCACCGTGAGGACTCTTCTCCGGCCGGCCGCGACTCCAGACGCCTCCGTCGCCGCTGCTCCCCGCCTTAAGCCGTTCTCCTGCCGGTGATGGATTCGAGTTCGCCGGAAGTCCATCGTGACAAAGGGGGCCTCAATCTTCCCCTGGTCTCTTCTAATTTTGACAGGTCTCGATCTAAGTCCCCTGCCAATGTTCCGTCTCAGCACCCGCCTCTCGAAAAGCCGAGTTATTCTTCCGGCGCAGTGGCTGTTGGGCAGCGCTCGTCGGGTTTTTCACCGGCGCAGAGTTTGATCGGTGATCCTAACCAGACCATCCCTGGTTTGATACGGCCGATACCGTCTGTTGTTACTTCAGTAGCGCAGGTGCCGGGTTCTGCTCCGGCTGTTTCTTTCGCTGCCAAAGTAGCTGATAAAGTCCAACCCAATTCCCTTAAGAAGCCGGATGTTGCAGCGTATGGCCTCCGAGGCCTTCAAATACAGCGAGAAGGAGAGGTTGTCACCCTCTCAGTGCCCAAATCGGAATATCAAACAAAGTTGGAAGAGTTTCAATTTGCACTAATCGGTAGACTTATCCAACGTAAAGGGGACAAGCCACGCACGTTCGCCGACCTCTCTCATGAACTTCGAACCATATGGCAGTGCGCCGACTGTCAACTGGTGCCCATGGCTAAGGGATTCTTCGTTGTTAAATTTTTTGCGATGGAAGCGAAAAAGAAAGCTAAGGGGAGTTCTTTTCTCCAACTGTCAATCGGCCACGTACGCTTCCGTGAATGGACTAGGTATTTCGATCCGTATAAGGAAGTGTCGTCTCTGGCTCAGGTATGGGTTCGGATATATTATCTTCCTGTCGAGTTATGGACTCCGGTGATTATTGCTGGTATAGGTCGTGTGTTTGGTCATCCTATGCGAATTGATAATGCCTCCGCAACTGGTCATGTGGGACACTTTGCGCGGGTTTTGGTGGAACTTGACATGGCTTTGCCTATTCTCAACTCGATGTACATTGATGACGGCGATAGATCGTTCTACATTGAGTTTGGTTTTGAATCTATGCCCCTTTTTTGCTCGCGTTGTAAACTTACAGGTCATTCAACGGATAAATGCCGGAGAGCTGATAGGGCCACGAGCAAGCAAAAGATCTCTGAGCCTCCTGCTGTGGTTGTGAAGAATCTTGATAAGGGAGAGGGTCTGATTCCTGCATGGCAGCCCAAAGTTGATATTCTTAAACCTCTATCAGGTCCTGATCTTCTAGACGCGGCTACAGTGAAAAATGATCTCCCTCTGGCGGGGGATGCTAACCGATATCAAGCGCTAGATGAGGATGAGGAAGAGGAAGTGGAGGAGACTATCATTGCGGACTCCAATTATGAAGCAGAGGCTTTACATGAGGAAGAAAATGATGGGTCGCCTTACACGGAAAAGGCTAGTGATAAGGAGGGCTCGAATGTAGAGGGAACTTTGGAGTTGGATTCTGGAACGAATAGTGGAGCTGTGGTAGAGCAACAAACGGTAGTTGGGGCAGAAGATTCAGCGAGCCAGCAGGTTAATTCGCCGATTAAGGAAGTTGATTTTGATAATAAATCCATTCCTTCTCCGGATGACATGGCGAGTCGTATTATTAGGTTAGAGGAGCAAGTTAATCAGGGGATGCAGCTGCTCTCGGAGCAGAAGCGCGGACGTGGTCGTCCAAAGGGCTCGGTTAAGGGACGAGAGCCTATACATGCAATTCCGGAAGGTTGTATTAAAAGTCGTCTTAGGAATGCGGAAGAAATGGGTAACAAGCCGAGGGAGTTTGTGGTTGACGTCACCAATAGGCCTAATATGATTGCAATGAATAATGTCATCCATAGGCGTTGGTCGGATGATTTGGATAATGATCCTGACTTTCCTTTTTAAGTTGTTCTCCTTCGCTTTTTAAGTTTTGTGCCCTTAGTCTGCATCTTGTGCTTTCAAGGGATGTTTTTTCTTTTTCACTTTATAATAAACCTCAATTTAATAATATTACAAGATAAAAGTATACAAATATTAATAGCTTAATAAAAGAAATTATAAGTAAAAAAATAAGTATGTTAAATTACAAGTACAAATATTAGTAGCTTAATAAGTATTTCAATTTTGATTAATTTTATATTTTAATATTTTAAATGTATAATTAATTAAAAACGGACGGACCAAAAATCACGAAAACTGTAAACCCTAATCTAATTAAGGAGTTAAATAAAACTTTTAAATAAATATTTAATGTGGAAGTCTTTAAACATTTTAAAAATCAACTTTTAAAAAAATAAAATTCTAGCAAACAATTTAAGGAAAGTAAAGCTTTAAATGTAAAAAACTTTTAAAATACTTTTCAAACGATTTGAAAGATATCAACTTTTTAATAATATATTCAAATACTACCTTTGATTTAAAATCGACAATCAACATCCTGTCCCAAAGCATGACATATAGATGTCATGAAAATATTTAACTATTAAGTAAAACTTTAAATACTTGAATCAACTATTTTCAAAATGACTTTAGGCCGCCATTCGACCTTCCACGCGTCTCCAGCTGCAATTACTTGAAATGTTAATAATGGGATGAGCATACAAATTAAGTATACTCAGTGTGGGATATCATGCAATAATTGTCCACATTAATAAAACGGTAAAACATACGGTCACTTCATATATATCCTCAATATTCGCACTGTGGCAATCCAAGGACTATGAAGTCCTAGACCCTATTAACGGGCCCTTGGCGACATCCTCAAAATAAACCTCAAATTGCATTGTGGCAATCCAAGGACGGTGAAGTCCTGGACCCTATTTACGGGCCCCTAGCGATATCCTCAAAATATACGTCATAACACATACAGTAAACACATATTATTAAAATGAATAATAAATAACCACAACATGTATTTAAATAAATTAATCTCACACCTGAAAATTTTAACTTGAACTTGAACTTCAACTTCGACTTGAATGCTAACTTGAATAATTCAATCAAAATTCATGTCCTAATCACGCCGCACCTAGTAAGATGAATTCAAATATAAATACAAGGGGGCCTAAAATGTACTTGAAACTAATTAGCCTCGAAACCAAGTTAGGTCAGCGGGCTAGGTCAGAGTTTTTTAGGCCTCTAATTTATCAAGCTAAATTCAGCCCTAAACTCAAACGGATTGGGCCGATTATGCCAGCTCCAATTATAAATGGGACAGAAAGAATATCAAATATAAAATACTAGAGAAATTTTTTATTCATTATTCTTTCAACTGCACATGTAAATAAAAAAAAATGAGTTAATGGTGTTTTATGTCCCCAATTTTCAGTGTTTTTCATAAAATGTCCAGAATTTTCATTTTCTCCCAATTTTTTTTGAATTTTCAATTTTTTCCATAAAATGACCCACTATACAAAATATGATGACAGAAAGATGACAAAGAAACCCTCAAACTTTTAGCGTTTTTCAATAATGATGGTTCCTAATATGGGGTTTCAACTATTTCATTCGGCGAGATAAGTCATCTTTTTATCACCGAATTTTATATAGCGAAACATTTTATAAAAAAAATTGAAAGTTCATTATTTTTTTGGAGGAAATAAAAGTTCAAGACATTTTATAGGAATCAGTGAAAGTTGTAAACATAAAACTCTGCTAACCTTAAAAAAATACTCCCTCCGTCCACCAATTCAAGGCCTACTTGTCTTTTTGGTCCGTCCACAAAAACAAGGCCTACCTATTTTTGGTAAGTTTTTATTCATTATTTAATCAAAAAAGTCAAAGATTCTTTACAAAAAAGTGGGATCATTTCTCCACTCAATTAATAAAAATACATTTTTTCTTAAAAAGTGGGACCCTTTCTCCACTCAACTAATAAAAATATATTTTTATGATATAGACCAATTATTCCTTTGTCATTTGTCTTGACTCTTATTCTGTCTCCTTTGCAAAGTTTGTTTTAATAACAATAGATGGGATCAAGCTGTGGGGATTCCTTGTTATTTTTGTCCACTTTCTAATTAACATATATCATTCACATGCATGAAACAACCACATACTTTTTTATTCACTAATTAATTAAACGCATCAATCATGTTTTCCAATATAACCGAAACGAGACGAGTGCATTTGGCGTAACACAAATTAGCATTGATCAAGATGAAGATAAACTTAATTAGCAGGAAGCTAATCAAACCTACCACCCAAACTCCTCAACACCTCAACCAATACAGCATCTCCTTCACCGATGAGTTCTCCCCGCCCATGAACGTTCGCATCCTTCTCTTCTACACCTCCGCATCCAAACGAATCCGCCGTCTCGAAGAATCGCTCGGAGAAATTCTGCCGCGATTCTACCCTCTCGCCGGAAGATACATCAAGACCGATCACGTGGTCGACTGCAGCGACGAGGGAGCCGAGTTCATCGAAGCGGAAGCCACCGACGTCGAATCCATGGATCTAATTAGGGCAATGGAGCCTGATCAGCTCAACCACCTCTTCTCGCGGCAGTTCTACCAGCTCGACGAGTCCGCCGCCTGCCCGCTGCTCTCCGTCCAAGCCACGCGCTTCAAGTGCGGCGGCCTCGCCGTCGGCATCGGCATCGCGCACAGGATATTCGACGGATCATCTCTGGAGACATTCGTTCAAGCCTGGTCGGATCACAGCGCCGCCGGAGAAACTGCGATCACACCGAGTTTCGACTCGCCGTCGTTGCTTCCCCGCGGTGATCTGGATTGCACTCCCACTACGGATAAGTCGGAGATGAAGAACATCAGCATCTGCACGAAGAGGTTTTTGTTTACTGCAGAAGCGATAACTCGCCTGAGATACGAACTCAGGCGAGAGGAAAGCGACCCGTATATCACGAGAGTGCGCGCGGCGTGTGCCCTAATAGCCAAAGCCTTGATTGACCTGGATCGGGCGAGGCACGGGCAGTCGAGGCCGTGCCTCGTCGTGCAGGCTTTCAACGTGAGGAAGAGGACAGTGCCGCCTCTGCAGAAGGATGCTTGTGGAAATTTTGCAGTACAATCGGTGACTCGAAGCATGTCTGCTGCGGAGGCTGAGAGAATGAGCGTTGGAGGGTTGGTGGGCGTATTAGGAGAGGCCATCGACAAAACGACGTCGGATTGCTCGAGAATACTGTCTGCAGGTGCGGGCGGGCTGAATGAGATAGTGGTGGTGCCGGCGATGAATGCGCTGGCGAAGTCGTTGAGCGATGAGGAGAACGTGATCTGGTGTAGCGACTGGAGCAAGTTTGAATTCTCTAAGACTGATTTCGGATGGGGGAAGCCAGTGTGGGCGACCATCGGAGCGGTCGCCGTCGAAAATATGGTGGTGTTAACGGAGACCGGAGGGGATGGTGAAATTGAGGCGTGGGTGCATTTGAAGTCAAATGAAATGTCATTGTTCCTGGATAACGAAGGGATTAAAATGTTTACAAAATTAATGTGACAAAGCTAGCTTTTGTTACTGTTTTATATGGGACTGAGATTCAATAATTGTTAGTCATTCCATTTTTATGTTTTATTGATTTGAAAGTTTGTGCAATATTTTTAGTTTGGGTAATGGCTCTTGAATTCCTAAACTATTTTTGTTTTCACATCTTGCGCGCATTTGTTTAAAAAAATATTGCATTTATTTTTTACTAATATAATTTTGCATTTAGCGACAAGTTCTGGTGAACTCGTACTCGACATGGAATTTAATTTATGACGCGGCGTGCATATTAAACGACGTGGCAATTTAATTAATCTGATTTTGCACGTCGTTACTCTTTTATTAAACGACGTGGTTGCTTTTGGAGATAAATTAGTAGTAAGTTTTCATTTTCTTTGCGAGTTTTTTATTTTTTCTATTCGCCTTATCAACTATCATCTCTTTTAATTATCTTTATACATCTTACTCTATCCAAAAAAATTATCAGTCCATTAATTTGTTTTCACGGAAAATGGATTCATCCTAATATTTCTTTCAAGAGCAATCCAACTTCAGCGATGCGTTGTTAATGTCTTCAACAATCGGCAAGTCAATGTAATAGCTCGGTTCCAAACTTGAGGCCTGTCTTCACAGACCAACACGAGTCTTTTCTAGTGTATTTTATCTTTACAGGCACGTTTCTTGAGAAACTTCTTAGGAGGTCACTTGTAATAGTCCCACAATTACAATATTACTAAGGAATTAAGGATTATAGACTCAGTTTTGTTTAAAAGAAAAATTAGCATATTTTGGCCAACAATTTTATTTGAATGTGAAAGAGGCCCAAGCCCAATATTTATATTATTAGTGAAGCAATTTATTTCTACTTAGATTTAATTGATTAGTTAAGCTTATTAAGGCAAATTAGCTTCTCAGAACACCACGTAGCTCATCATTTTTAAGTTAGCTACTTCACAACCGACTCAAACCATTATTAATTTGGTGACCTTCGGTATTTCATTTTTCCCCATTCTGCAGAATTTTAAATCCCATCTCTTATACTACATCCATCCAAAACACAAATTATCCATAAGTCCACATCAATTCAGTTCACTTCATAGAAGGTCAAATACAAAAAGAGAGTGAAACAATAGTTCATAATTACCTGTGTCGTCGGATCACGATCAGGTGGACTTTCTAAACTTAGAATTTGAAGTGCGCACTATTTAATGATGTTTATATGAATGAAGTTATATTAAAGTTATTGACTTGCCAAAAAATTTATGAGCTTGTATGTTACCATCTACGAGATATAGACAATATCGGCCCAATTGATACATAAACCACTATCTCGATCTCCTATTTCTGTTATATTCAAGAATTTTCCCAATTCAATCTATCTCTTTTCCGATCAATCTCTTTTTCGATCAATCTCTTGAATACATGTAACTAGTATGTGCCCGCTCGTGCGATGCACGACCATCATCGAAATTGAACGATAATTTAAATAAATAAATAAAAATGTTAAACATAATATATATATATATATATATATATATATATATATATAAGTAAATATAAACATAAATGATCTCAATAAAAAATAAATTATTCACAATATAATCTCAATAAAAATATCAATCTGAAAACATTCGAATTTTCAATTATTGAAATAGCAATTAATTGATTTAATTGATAATGTGTATAAATTTATAAATAAATAAATTATGAAATATCAAAAGCAAGTATAGATGATAATGAGTATCATTATGGATCATATAATATTCTAAGATGTACAAAACTATTTATTTACATATAGTATAACTGTAGTTTAATATAGTTTTCGAATGCATATTTATGAGGTCATTTTGTTTATGCTCAAATTTTAAAATAAAGTTACAATGTATACATTTTTTTTTTCAATTGGAAAGTGAAAAAATAAAGGGTTTAACATGAGATATGTGTCGTTCATTTTCCAAAATAAAATGTATACAATTTCAGTAAATTTAAATAAATGTGCTACTAAAAAATTAAACTCTTCAATTTACTTTTATTTTTTATTTTTTAAAGAAAATCGATAATGGTTCTCTAATTACTGATTTTCCAATGAGTAATTTTGAAGCTTAAAAATTCGATTTTTAAGATATACTATATATTAGTTATTTATCTACAAATTTATATTAATATAAAGTTGACCTTTAAAAAAATATTTTTAAGCTAAAGATTTCTAAAATGAACAAATATAAGTTTCATCATTGTAATTGCATTAAACTGATATAATAAAAATATAAATAGTAAAATATAAAAAATACTGATCTATAGTAAAAACATAAAAAATAAAATAAAAAAATATGGAAAAAGGAATGAAAGAACCGTGAATTTTAAAAAATGAGAAATGAGAGAGGAGATGATAGAGGAGAGAAGAGAGAGGAGAGAGAAAAAAATAATTTGGTGACTTTAAACTATAATAACTTATTGGTTTTAAATTTATTTTTTATAATTTTTACATCAAATTAAAGATATCGTCATTATCTTTAATTTAACATCCATATTGAATATTTTTTTATAAATTAAAGTTGATGAATTTAAAAGAAAATCAAATTGAATAAATATATTTGAATAGTGTTTTCTAAGTAATTAATATATTTTGTTGAATTAGTGTGAACGTGTGAAATGAGTTAGTAGTGTTAATAATTTTTTTTTAACCTTCATATTAAAAGTATTATCAAAATTGCCATTCAAATCAATTTCAAATTGATTTGAAATCAATTTCTAATTGAAAACTGCTGTTTTAATATAGTATAGATATAATAATGGCTACTCTTTTTTAGCCCTCCTTTACCTCCCGTCCCCTCTCCCCACCACCGCTAAAACTCCGCACATCCACCTCTCCACAGATTCACGCATTGTGTTCCACCGTCGATGCTCTTACATCATCGACATCAGATTTCCCAAAACGAAGCACTGGAAGGCTGGTGAAATACTCAAATAATTTATATGTATCTATTTTGTATTAGATCTTAAATGTCTCATGCCCTCAAAGATTTTGTAGAAAGATTAGGTCCTTGGAATTTTCTTCGGTCGTCGGATACTGGGATGAGCTTTTGGAGGAAAGATTGAAGGAGCTAGAGAAGGATGGAAATTGAAAGCACACAAGTTCATCTTTATTTGTCAAAGATATTCATTAATCTCAATATGTTTACTTCACTCTTTTTTTCATCATTGAAAGCCACGGGATGAGGTTTGATTCCTTAAATTCTTTAACTTGATTTCAGAATCTTAATGTTGACGTGTTGATTATAACTGAAATTAGTCAGGTGTGAGCACTTCCGCCAGAGGCATAAGAAGAGAATTGTCGTCATCGGCGGCATCTTCGAGAGTCATTTGGTGGATAAGCTTATCGTCCATCGCCGTTGATAATTTATTTGCCCAAGGAAAGAGAATGTGGTGAATTTGTTTGGGAATCACACGTTTGAGCTCATTAGGCATGGTGTTGTGGAACCCATTTTGTTGGAGGTGGATCAGATCTACCATTTGACGTGCCCTGCTTCGCCAGTGCATTATAAGTATAACTCTATCCAGACTATCATATAGTATATCATTGTGGTTTCTTGGGGATGCTAAATGTTAGATCTTTGAGTTTAATGGTAGCTTAGATCAAGGATTACTACTGCGGAGATTATGTGTGCTTGCTTGCTTATCTTCATGCTTTTGTTTGTTCAATTTGCAAGAATTGATGTGTTGTGTGTTTTAGCATGGTTTTAGTTTGATTGAATAGATGGTGTGTTCTGACATGTGATTACAAGACAAATATGATGGATTTCCTTCATATGTTGGGTCTTGCAAGGAGGATAGGTGTGGGGTATCTTCTCACTAATACCACTGAGGTTTATGGTGATCCTCTTGAGCATCCTCAGAATGAAATGGTTAGTTAGTGGCAATTTTTGTGCATTATCAATTGTGATTTTTTTTGTTTCATTGATCTGATTTGAGGATTAATCATGTGTGTGAGGAGTTGCTATGACAATGGAAAATGGAAAACTGAAACCTTAACTGTGGACTATCACAAAGGAGTTGGTGGATGTAATATGCATGATAACAATATGAATCCTACTATGTTCCATTTGTCGACACTAATATGCTGCTTTTTGTTAATGCTCTATATTTTTCATCGTTGGTTTTGTTAGGTGAATAAGATTGGAGTTATTGTGTCCTAATCACAAGGGCTCGCTCGGCTGGTTGGTGGCCGACAAGATACTGCAGCTTGAGATTAGATCGGCATGGCAGAGTGTGAATGTGTCGGTCAATATGATACCCACCTTAGTCATCGTCCAGTGCTTCCTCAAAATGCTCTACTTCATGAAATTTGGTCTCTTCATATTATTTTCCTTCTTCATCTTGGCCATGGGTATGTTTATCTACCTTTTCTTTCCTAAGACTAAAGGAATTCCCGTTGAAGAAATTGCTGCCGTTATGAACTCTCATCCCTATTGAAAAAGATTCATCCGCAAAGACGACCGCAAAAACCACAACATGCCTGGATTTGATACTTCTACGCACCATTGTTTAATTAACTTTGTTTTTTATTTGATCAATGATGACTTGCTGTCTATATATATAGGACCATTTAGTTGTTTGATTCTTTATTTTTAGCCTTTATGTTTATATGTTTATGTTTCAGTTGTTTATGTGTTTTCGTCTTCTCCATCAATAGTATTAGAATATTCATTTATGTTTTTGTTGATTCATTACATTCCAAAAAAAAAAACATGTGCATAATTTCATTTCTCTAGCAGTGTCTCAATATATCTGTATTTCTTTTTTCAAACTACAATAATGCCTATGTTTTCACTCTTTCCTACTGTAAACAATTTTCTTTTTCACTCTAAGAAAGTTTATTTTTTCTCAATATTTCTGAAAATTGGGTAGTTTGATTATGATAAAATATTTCATATATATTTCTCAACTTAAAGATTAGGGTGTGAACTTAAATTTGACATATACTATAGTATAAATGAATTTAAAATAAAAAATTTATAGAACTCAAAAGTTTCAAACTAATTCTCTCTCTCTCTCTCTCTCTCAAATTACAATTATGATGATAATTTTTTTCCATCAAATTTCTCTATCTTAATTGGTCAAAAAAATATTCAATATATATTTTAATTAATTAAAATCAAGATCTTTAATTATTATATATAATAATTTTTGTAGTAGAATAATTAGTTAGATACCTAAAAAATAAAATTTCTAATACGGTTTAAATTTATTTAATTTGTGGTGATGTTTTTGTAGTAAAAATTTGGTTATTTATACAAGTATTTTTATTATCTATTCTCAATTAAATTTACTATTAGATTGACATTTATTTATATTAAAAATGAAACTTTAAATATGGTTTACATTAATTTATTCAATTTAATTATTAAATTTTGATATTAAAGCTGAAATAATTATATGATATAATTATTATTTTACTAGAGAAATGAAATGCTACATACCTTATGTGAGCTCCTTATATTAGCACCACTCATGGTTAGCTCTCTTTAGCGTTATCTTTTTTGTTTTAGGCATTTATTTTTATTCTAATACTTCATATATTGTTATTGAGATCATTAATTTTATAAATTAAATAAAAATCAAAGTCTAATTTATTCTTTTATTAATTATTTGAAGTTAAAGGAAATATGAACAAATCGAACTTAATTTGATTTTTATGTAATTTATAAAATTAATGATCTCAATAACAATATATGAAGTATTAGAATACAAATAAATGCCTAAAACAAAAAAATAACGCTAACGAGAGCTAATCATGATCAGTGGTGCTCACGTAAGGTATGTAGCATAACATTTCTCTATTTTACTATTAGTTACATATAAAATTGGTTAAATTAAATTTTAAATTTTGATATGTTTAAATAATTATATGATAATAAGTTATTGTACTGTTAGTTACATATGATATAAAATATAAAGATTATTGTAATATGTGCATACAACATTTACATAAAAAATCTCAAACCATGTTACCATTATCGTAATTTACTTTTCTTTATAATGTAATTATTACTTTATGCTACTCATTAAATTTAATATAATAATTGAGTTGATAATATTATTATTATATACTACTATTTTATATAAAATAAAATTTAATCTAACACAAATAGTGATATTTTGATATTTTTTACATAATTTTAAATTTTAAAAAAGATTATAGAAAAGTAACTCGTCCATCACACGGGAGGGGATACTAGTATATAATTAAATAAACAATTCACATGCAAACAGGACCTTTACACCTTACGAAAGTGGAAAAGTAACTGTATGTATGCAGGCGGAAGCACTACACAAAACGTGATACGAACTTCTTAATATTTTCAATTATTTTGAATATTTAATTTTTTTTTTCAGTTAAAGCATTTTGGGGAAAAGGTTCCTTTTTAAAATTTATATTTAAAAAGAATCTAAATAAAAGTACTTAATTTACATTTGGCTATTAAAAAATAAAAATCGACCAAACTTCGTAATTCTTTAATGATTAAACTTTATATAGATACTAGTAGCATTTTCTCACATTATTTTCTCTCGTGTGCATCACAAAAATAATTCAAAGGAGCCCTTTGCAGAAAATACAATAATCTGCAGAAAAAATATAGGAACAAATTCTGATATAAAATGAAAAAAATAGTAACAAATTCTGATAGTAAAATGAAAATGAATTATATTGTATTGAAAATATAACTGTGCACCACGTCACAAAGTTGTTTTTTGCTTAGTACTGCTTGGAAGCTAAGAAAGAAAAACCTAAGCTAAATTCCTTTGTAATTTCCTCTCAATTTTCATTGATTTGCCTGAAAAAATCCCCCAAACTTGCATCGTTCATTTCCTAGCTTTTAACCAAAATTTTGTGGGATTTTATTAAAAAATCCCCCAAACGTAACTTTCTACTGTATATAATATGCATATGCCCATGCTCAAAACCACACACACACAAGATCTCAATTTCTTCCTTTCCCAAAACTATTTTTGTTGTGATATTGTCATTACAATTCAAAGTATGATTGAAATCGGTTTAGGAAGATTGTCTTTCTCTAAGCTTTCTCCCTCAACGGCTCCACTTGCGCTCGAGCTTAGTTGGCTCGAACTTTCGAGATTAGGAGACGTTGGGGTTGAGAGCTTTGAAACTGCCAGCCTTCCACCAACATTTTCGATTGAAGAGATCTTGCATTGCTATATGTTTATATAGCTACATAAGGTTTTAGAGATTGTTTGAATTATTTATGTCTAGTTTTGCATTATAATTTATGATCTACTGTTATTTATATATGCACAAGATAACCAAGTTGAGGGCTGCAGGAATGGTTTACTTTCATTTATCAACTCCATGAATAATTTGGTTCTCATCAAAATGATTGAGGAAGATTGTTTGCTTGCTATTAAAATATTTTTTAAAGATTTTGTTAATTAGTGTTATTTTTATAACTCTAATTAATTTTAATTATTTTTTCTTATCTTAAGTGGGAGCCTCGTGTTGAGTGAACACTTATTAGTCATCTTAGTTCAATGTCTGCTGGGTTATCTTTTGCGATATTAACATATTGATAGGTTAGAAGGGATTCTATCCTATTGTATTTAAGGTCATTAGATTAAAATTTATTGATTAACATGTAGTATAATATTATTTATATGTCCACAATTTATTTTTCATTGTATTTTTACTGCCTTTACAATAGTTATTGGATTCTTTGTTCCAATAAGCAAGAAGACCAAGTCGTCAAAAGCTTGAGGATAGAAGAATTAGTTTGGATTTGGTAAGTTACAATGGGCTCGAGTTTGGGCTCAAGCACAAGCAACGTTTTCAACTTTCTTAGCCTTCTTCTCCAAGCTTCCAGACCTTAAATAGAGGAATCTCCTCCGTTGGACACCAATTCGTTTATCGTAATATGACTTTATCTAAGATAGGTAACTTAATATACTATCTCACGTAATCTATTATAGAAAACCAAACGATATAGTGTTATAAACCTTTGATCCAAATACAAATGCTCATTTTTATTGTGTTGCTAGAAAAATGATTATGTTGATTTCAGATTTTATTGGTTAAAAATAAATCAAATGTGCAGAACTCGAAAAAAAAAATTTATAACATCCACTAGAAGAACTCGGTAATAAATCAAACGTGGTTTCTTAAGGAAAATCCTAAATTAATTAACTCACTTTCTCTAGGAAATTGAGAGAACATATGAAGTTTCTTGAAATAACCAAAACCAACATCAACAAAAATACGAAAATGGAGCAATCTCATAAACAATAGCAAGGGGCCAAGGGCACAATTGATATATTTGATCAATGATAACAGAGTTTAAATTTCGAAACTCAAAATTGGTCTCAAGTGCGAGGCAGGGGACCAGATCCCATGTTGTCTCCTCCATCGAGGCTCTCACTATAAGCCTAGTCTTCATCATCGTCAAACATGGTTGCTCCTGAACCTTCACCTGTTGACAATATGCCCAAAACATGAATACAAAAAGTTGGGGTCTGATCCATGATGGTGCACAAGGAAATTGATGAGGAATGATTTGGACAAACTAAGTCGACACACCAGAGAGTTTATACATGACCAAGTAAATCAGGCTAATGCTTGTTTACCATGCCGTTTGAAGCTTTTCCAGCCACTATTGAATTACAGTTCAACTCTGTGTGCTGTAATTACTAATTAAATCAAGAAAGCTTTTATAAATATGTTCCAAATAACATTAATGCCTATCCTAGATCTCAACAAACCGGTACCCTTTTCCTAAAAGATGTTTGCACAAATTTTAAATCAATATAAATCCACACATTCTTAGACGGATTATAAGACCAATTAAAATAAGTTCATTTAGATATCATTGGAAAATCCCATTAAGCAAGTAGAAATTACTCTAATATGATGCTAGAGCCCATAGATATTATGGTTTTCACAAGCTAACAATTACCAGGTAGAATTTTCACCATAAATCTATCGCTACTACGTGGAACTAACACAAATATTTTGATATTTGAAGGTATTACGAGAACGGAGGTCGACGACTTGAACTTTACTGTAATGTTCAAGTCGTGGTGGTCGTACTTCACAGTAAAGTTCAAGTCGTGGTGGTACTGCACAAATTTTGATATTTTCCCCAACATCGTGGTGGTCGTACTTCACAGTAAAGTTCAAGTCGTCGACCTCCGTTCTCGTAATACCTTCAAATATCAAAATATTTGTGTTAGTTCCACGTAGTAGCGATAGATTTATGGTGAAAATTCTAGCTGGTAATTGTTAGCTTGTGAAAACCATAATATCTATGGGCTCTAGCATCATATTAGAGTAATTTCTGCTTGCTGAATGAGATTTTCCAATGATATCTAAATGAACTTATTTTAATTGGTCTTATAATCCGTCTAAGAATGTGTGGATTTATATTGATTTAAAATTTGTGCAAACATCTTTTAGGAAAAGGGTACCGATTTGTTGAGATCTAGGATAGGCATTAATGTTATTTGGAACATATTTATAAAAGCTTTCTTGATTTAATTAGTAATTACAGCACACAGAGTTGAACTGTAATTCAATAGTGGCTGGAAAAGCTTCAAACGGCATGGTAAACAAGCATTAGCCTGATTTACTTGGTCATGTATAAACTCTCTGGTGTGTCGACTTAGTTTGTCCAAATCATTCCTCATCAATTTCCTTGTGCACCATCATGGATCAGACCCCAACTTTTTGTATTCATGTTTTGGGCATATTGTCAACAGGTGAAGGTTCAGGAGCAACCATGTTTGACGATGATGAAGACTAGGCTTATAGTGAGAGCCTCGATGGAGGGGACAACATGGGATCTGGTCCCCTGCCTCGCACTTGAGACCAGTTTTGAGTTTCGAAATTTAAACTCTGTTATCATTGATCAAATATATCAATTGTGCCCTTGGCCCCTTGCTATTGTTTATGAGATTGCTCCATTTTCGTATTTTTGTTGATGTTGGTTTTGGTTATTTCAAGAAACTTCATCTGTTCTCTCAATTTCCTAGAGAAAGTGAGTTAATTAATTTAGGATTTTCCTTAAGAAACCACGTTTGATTTATTACCGAGTTATTCTGATGGATGTTATAATTTTTTTTTCCGAGTTCTGCACATTTGATTTATTTTTAACCGATAAAATCTGAAATCAACATAATCATTTTTCTTGCAACACAATAAAAATGAGCAATTGTATTTGGATCAAAGGTTTATAAAACTATATCGTTTGGTTTTCTATAATAGATTACGTGAGATAGTATATTAAGTTACCTATCTTAGATAAAATCAGATTACGATAAAAGAATTGGTGTCCAACGGAGGAGATTCCTCTATTTAAGGTCTGGAAGCTTGTCTAATACTCTTCCCTTGCATGCATTCATCATGTGTGTCGTAAATCTACTAAGAAATCTCTGAGAAAATCCTATAGCTTCTTGATGTAGTTATGGAACTTCTCTTCATACTGTTCTTGCAAGTATATTGGAGTCCAATGCTCGTGGAATTTCTCGCTTTGTTCGTTTATCTAGAAAGAAGGACCAATGGCATTCAAACAAAAATAGCGCAAGGCTAGATCTAACTAAGTTTCTCTGTTCTATAAGCATCATAGGTATTCTGAGAGCATTCTATGTTCATCAAGGTTCTAACTTTCATCATTCTAAGGCTTCTCTAGACAAAAGTCTAATCCATATGGATTGAAATCATGTCGTAGCATTAGCTAGTGCACCTCTAACTATGAGGTAAAGCATACTCTTATAAGCTCATAGCTTAGTTGACTATTGAGTCAACCTACTCATAACTGTGAAGTCAAAAAGGTCATAAATAACCTGAGTTGACAAATAATGTCACTTATGACATCTGAAGTATTACTCAACATGCATGAAGTTAAAAAAAAAAAAATCATAGCATATCTTTAATCATAAATGATTCATAGAATCAAAATATAAACAACAAATCTTTTCTCTTTCAAACATGCCCATGTGAGCTCAAAGAGTCTCGTCATAATATACTTCTTCTGAAAATAGATCATGTGGGCTCGGAGAGTCCCATCATGATTACATACTTTGCTTCTTGTAAGGACTCTCTGGTCCAAATATCACATTATTCTTTCTTTGCATAAATAATATCTCTTTGCATATGTGAAATCATTCAAGCATTTCACAAGATAATCTTTTGCGCGCACTTTCTTGAAATAAAATCATTTATTTAAAAATTTTAAAACGTACCTTTGTTGATCAGGTAGTGAGACGATGAGCTGAGGGTTGCAGCAATGCTTAGGATTCTAGAGGTACAATTCTAGATTTGAAATAGTTAAACTAACGGTAGATAGTTTATTTACCCAACAACAAAACCAGGGCGGTAGTCATTGCTACCGCCTCCGCCTCTCCCCCACCGGCGGCCCAAACTTCAATAATCACAATCATAAATAATCAAAACAGGCTATTCGCCTCTCCCCCACCGACGATACAATCATGCAATAGTTATAATTAAAACATGCTCAACATAAATAATCATATAATCATAACACGTTATTCGTCTCTCCCCCACCGGCGACACAATAAACAAATTCAAATTTACAATTATAAATCAATTTATATACCTACCTATATATATCTAAGTAAGACCTAAAAGATGATATATTAACTAAGATTTTAACTAAGTTCTTCACTAAGTTCAAAGATGATATATTGTCACTACTAATTAAGAATATCACTAAATTATTGAAACTAACTTACTTCTATCCTAAGATAAATTTAACTAAGTTCTAAAAACAAAGAGCATCTAATTAACTAAGTTCTACTAATCAAGACCATATTACACTATCAAAAATAACAAAAATAAATCATTAATAATGCATAATCAATATAGTAATCCACATAAACTCATGCTTAACCTAAACTAATCATCTTAAATCATACAAAATTTCACATAAACTCACATAAATTCATATAAATTCACATAAACCTACAACAATTTCACATAAATTCATAAAGTATAATTATGAAAAACCTAACCTATATAAATTCACAATTTATTCAATAACATGCAAATATATTAACCAAAATTAAAATTAATAACCTACATTACATAAGTTAGCATTACTAACCGAAAATAGAGGATTTCGGTAAGGGGAAGGACGGTCCGGCGACAGAGAGAGGTTTCCGGCGAGGCAGCGGGGCAGTCCGGCGAGGGCGATGGCTGGGATTCAAAATAAACAACTTAAATTCTATAAACAACAACCCAAACACACACCACAACCACTTACCTACGGCGGCGAGGGCGAGGCAATTCCAGCGACAGGCGAAAAGCAGCGGCAGCGGCGCACCGGGCGGACAACGGCACAGCGGGCACGGCGTCGAGGTCGGTGGAGGTGGCCGTTCGTCGGGGAGGGAAGCAGGCGGCGGCCTGGGTCGTCGGACGGCGAGAATCGACAGCGACGGGGAAATCGGTGGGGAGGGAGGCGGAAATCGTCTAAAAAATCGACTAAGGAAAAATTGGGGAAAGGAAAAGCAAACCCTAAGTAAATCCGTTCAGCAACGACCGATTTTACTATTAACGACCAAAAATCGGTCGTTGATATATTTATTAATTTTTTTTAAAATTCAGATTACCAACGACCGAAAATCGGTCGTTAAAAATAATTTAAAAATATTTAAATTTAGTCTACGACCGAAATTCGGTCGTTGAAAGCGTGTCACCAATTTACGACCGATTATTTCGGTCGTTAAATTGCAAAAATAAAAAATAAATAAACAAAATCAAGATCGGTCGTTGCCATTAAATATTCGGTCGTTAAGCCCGCTTTTTTAAAGACCGATTTTTTCGATCGTTAAACTTGGTCGTTATACCCTTCTTTTCTTGTAGTGGAGGGAGTAAAAGACTTTGAATTTTAATGTAATCAACATATTAGGGTGTTATACTGTAACAACAAATTTTTGTATTTCAATTTAAGAAAATACAAAAGCGCGTTACAAAGATAATTTGATAGAGTTTTGCGGGTTGCAATCTCTAGTTGATCCTCTGATTCTTCTCTTCCATTTGATTCCCGAACAATCTCGAAGGTTCTTGAAATATTTGATTTGATGACGATAAATCCAAAGGGCTTCAAGCCATGATTTTGAATTGCACGTCGAAGTTAATTTGATTTGGAGAAGAACGTCCTTAGAATTTTGTAAGAACGCCTTGAAGCTTTTGATCTTGAAGATTTGAATGCTTGATCGCTTGAAGATTTGAAGATCTTGATCACTTAAAGATTTGAAGATCTTGATCACTTGAAGATTTGAAGATCTTGAATTCTTGAACTCTTGAAGCTTTGAAGGTCTTGAATTCTTGAACTCTTGAAGCTTTGAAGGAATTCTTGATCACTTGAACTCTTGAAGCTTTGAAGGAATTCTTGATCACTTGAAGATTTGATGAACGCTTGAAGAATACTTGAATCATCCACTTCTTCCACTTGTAACACTTGAGAGAATTCTTGCGCTCTTCAACCTTTTCCTCCTCCAAGATATCATTTATGAGCACCCAACACTTCTATTTATAGACTTTAGAGATGGGCCTCATGGGCTTTATGAGCTTTAGGCCTCCATGCATGGGCCTTAGGGCTTTAAGTGGCCAATAAGCCCATTAATTCATCATATTAAATATTAATTATATATATCTATTTAATTATGAATAAAATCTCATTTAATAAAATAGAAAATATAATTGAATATTTAATTCATGAATTTATACGTGGCATTATTTAATTCGACGACAATTTTAATTGTCTACATATACATAAAAAAAATATATTAGGGTGTTATAGGTATCTATCTCATACTTATCAGTTATCATGCATAGCAAAGGAGCCCTTATAGTAATATTTTATTTGTCTAGACTAATAGTTCACTTTCTTTTTCTTTGACTTTTTGGTCCGCTGCTGATTTCCTTTGAATTTAAATGGAAATTCAGAAATTGCAATATACACTACTGATACGCAAACGCGTTGATGGGCAAAGATCTTAGCATGATACTAAAACTAGACGCCTACTACATAGGAAAAGTGACCTATTTTGTGAAATTGATGGCTTAGGTTATATTCAACAGTTCGACCAAATAAAACTAATAGTTACATGGGATTTGGTTTGATATTCTACATTTCTATATGGAGCATTTGACTCTACTTGACTTTTAATTTCGGTGATGCTCTTTTTGCTTATTAATTTGATAAGCATAGTTTTTCAGTAGTGGCGTTGGGCATTCAGGGGTGCCTTCTATACAATGGACCACTAGAGTTGTATGCTCTGACCTTTGAGTGCTTAGTTAATGCAAAAACTCTTTATTATTAGTATTATTATTTTTTATTTTTATTAAATAATTTAAAGGCTTGTTATAAATAGTGCAGCCCAAAAACAATCTAATAAAAAATGTGAAGCCCATTTAAAAGATTAAAATCGGTCCAGTGCTCATATTAAAAATCGGCCCATTGATTTAATAAAATCAGCCCATACCAAAATAATTAGTGAAGCCCAAAATAAAAGTCCAAATTTTAAAGAAATAAAGCCCTAAAATAAAGGAATAATTAAAACAAACTTCTCTCTCTTCAAACTCACGCTCCCTCTCTCCAGAACCTCCGCCCTTCCTCCCCAGCTCCGCGCCGGCCGCCTGCTCCAGCTCATCCTCGCCGGAAAAACCTCCCTTTGGTCGTCCCTCTCTAACCACACCCTGTTGCTCACCATCTCCCATCTGCCTTTCTCTCTCTCTCTCTCAAAACCACCATCTCTTCTCCCTCCACAGATCCGCCGCCGCCGCCTGCTCCAACCCCGGCGAGAATCGCCGGATCCGAGGCCTCCCTCACTCATCGCCTTCCCTCGCGTTTCCGGCAGCAGATGGCCAAGGAGGGCGGCCGCCGCTGCTGCTCCGTTACGCCGCGTCAGCGGCGCTTGGCCCTCGGCCGCGCCGCCCCGGCCTCGCCCACGACGCCGCCTCGCTCCGACTCCGTCTGTCTTGGCCGTGGGTGGCCGGCGGGCTGCTGCAACGCATGCAGCGCCTGCAGCCGCGGCCTTGACAGCTCGGCGTCGAGCTCGGACAGCCCGCACCCGTCTCCCTCTCGTCTCTCACACTCAACAAGACAACAAGGCAACGAAAAGAAAATTCTCAGATTTGGAAAGATTTGATTTTTGGGTGTTTTGAGTTTCTGAAATTTGAAGTTATAAGAAAGAGAATTTATTCTATTGATGTGTTCTTGTGTGAGCATAAAAAACAATAAGAAATGATTTCGTGTACAGTCCTTGAGTTCTCTGTTATGAGCTGGGTTTATTCTCTATGATTCTTCTTCCTTTTCTTAACAACATGGAAGAAAATAAAGAAGAGAAATTATAAATGTATGGGGTTTGAGGTAACCTTGTGTGGAGTTGTTCTTGAAGGCGTTGCTGGAGAGTTTCTTGATTTACTGAGTATGGTTGAAAACAGCTGCACAGACTGGAGTGGAGTGTGTGGATGGCTTGTGGGTTAGGAGCATACTTAAATGAAGGTGGATGGAGGTTGCGTGTAGGATGAATTGGCAAGATTTGGACTGCAGAATGTTTGGGAAAATGAGAGATTTGAAAGTGCATAATTTTTGGGAAAATGAGGGAAATGTCTATCCTATACACATCGTCGATAAGATTGCGCCACGTGGCATATGCAAAAGTTCCTTCGGTTTTGCTTTAATTTGGTCCTGTCCGATTTCTTCATTAAAATTCCGCTTTCAATCCCGTTGACTGTTTTTAGAATACCACGAGCAGCCACATCCGCACATTCGTATGAAAAATGCTAAACCTAGAAATAACCACTTCAATTCGACAAAAAGGAAAGAAAATATTCTAAAAAGGGACAAAAGCCCAACATTAGGAAAGAGAAACACAGGAGGTGCAGAAAGCTTACGACTTGTGAATCAACGATCCGGTGAACTACGACCTTGAATCTGAAATTCCGGAGAAATGCCAGAAAACCCCAAGTGAGAGAAAAGAAAATGCAAGCCAAGAGGAGGAGAAAAAATATTGAGAGAGAGAGAAGAAAACGAGCATCCACTATGGTCTTAAATTTTGGGGTAGTTGTCTATGTGGCAAGGGTAGTGCCATAGTGGAGGAAGAAAAATGGGGTAGCAAAATGGCAAGGGGTAGCAAGATTGCTACCCAGGTACTACTGCAACGCGGGCCCCACAGGAGAGCCGAACAGACGCGCGAGTGGATGCACATGCCCGCCCAGAGCGCACAGATGGAGCGCGTGTGGTGCATGCGCCCACTGTGCGCCTGGGATTCACAGACGTTGCTTTAATGTTTGTTTTTGCCCTTCTTTTCCTTTTTGTTTTTGGTTTTTCTTTATTTCAAAAAATCTGATGCTTGCTTCAATATTGTACTGTTTGCAACATTTCCAAAAGATTGCCATTTGCAATTTATTTTTGTTCAAATACTGCCGTTTGCAATATTTCCAAAATATTACCATTTGCAATTTATTACTTTGTTGGTTATTTATTTATTATTTTGTTTTATTTTACTTTTTGCCTAAATTTTGTATAAATTTTGTAGCTTTTGATTCACTTCATCTATGAATTACATTAAATTAGCCTTTTTACTCGTGTCCAATTGTTTGCTTAAAATTTTATTCATTCTTATTTGTTTTTATCTCTTCTTTTATTTTATTTTTTGTTTTACGCTACTTTTTTCCATTCATTTAATATGTTTGTGGTTGCATTTAATAAAGTAAAACTGTAATGTTAGTATAACCTTTTTCCCTTTATTTTCGTTTATTGTTTTTTTGTTTTTTTTTTACTTATTTACAATTTTAGTTGTCTATTGTACCTATTTCCTTTTCAATAATACAAACGTTTGTATTTTAAATTTTTAGCATAATTATATTAATTTTACAATTATATTTTATTATTAAAAAAATTAATTTATTCATGTATTTATATTAGTTTTACTAAATATAAAATATAATACAAAAATTAAAATACATACATATATATATATATATATATATATATATATGTTGTGGTAAAGTAGTAATTATTATAGTGGGGTCCATGAATAGTTAAATATGAGGTAGTATTGTAGTGGGAGAAATATGAGGTAGTAGAAAAATGAGGTAGCGGGAGAAAAATGAGGTATGCGCTTGCGAACTTCATCCATATCATGATCTCTTGATTCTTCTGAGGTTGTGATTTCAGAAGGATCATCCTTTGAGATGATCATGGTATCCTTTCCTTTGTCAGCTGCAACCTTTCCTCCGATGCTGTTGACCAGTCTTTTCGATGGAAAGTTGCTCATCATGGGAGACTGTATCATGCAGTTCTTGACTGTTTCTTCCAGCTTGTGATTGAGCCTCTTGATTTCATGAGATGCTCTTTCACATTCTGAGTTGGAGATTCTGAGCTCTTCTTCCAGTCGGCTGTTCTCCATGATTAGCTGATCAAGACAAGTTTCATCCGGAAAGTAGATGATTGTCTGATTCTTAGCTCGTTCATCATTGATCTCCTTGTCCATTTTCTGATTCTGCTTGAGGAGATCTTCGAACATTTTCCTCAGCTGACAGTGATCAATCATGAGCTGATCAAACTCGTCAGTTTCATCGGATGAGCTACTTCCAGATTCTGAGTGGTCTCCTGAAAGCATCAGGAAGTTATCAGTATAAGGAGTTTTTGAGTAAGAGTTTACCTCTGAGCCATTCATTCCATTGTCGTAACTGTTGTCAGCCACGCTTTCTAATTCATTGGCCATCAGGGCTCGACTCTCATCATCTGAGCTGGAACTGTCGAAGTAGGATAATTCTGATGTGTCTTTGGAAGAGTCAGCATCGTCAGCAACCATCGCTTTCTTCTTCAAAAAGCTACGATCTTTCTTAGCTTTCAGTTCTATGCGCTCAGTTGGAGTCAGATCAGGGCATTCATGTCGAAAGTGCCCTTTCTTTCTACATCCAAAGCATTCCATATCTTTGATGTCGTAAGCGGCTGACTTCCTTTTTTCCGCTTCGATCTGTGGAATGTCTGGAGTTCCATTCTCTTTCTTTTCATTTGTAGTGCTGCTTGTGGAACCTTCTGTACTTCCGGAACTTGGACTCCATCTTGTTGAATCTTTCAGTCAACAAAGCATATTGACTGAAGAAGTCCTCTGGGTTGAGTTCCGTTGGCTCCTTGATTTGCTTCTTGCCTTCTCTGGTTGAGGCCTTCAGTGCAACTCCTCTTGAGGTTGATGGACCATCTTCGTCTGATCCTCCAGCCTTCTTGTTACCAAGATTTCTCAGAAGGTCGAACTCATTTGCCATGAGGTCGGAGAAAAGCTTGTTTGTCGGGAGCTGACTGAATCCTGGCTTATGCTGATGAGCGACTGAGTAGATCTGTCATTCTCCACGTGGCAGTGCTCGAAGAATCTTCAGGTTGATTTCTCGTTGAGTGTATTTATCTTTGGAAATGGATTGAACTTCATTCAAGATAAGATTGAATCTTTGTTCCATTTCCTCGACAGATTCATTCTTGAGCATGAGGAAGGAGTCGAACTTCTGGCAAGCTATGGATAGCTTATTCTCCTTGATTTCCTCAAAACCTACGCATATTCTTTCCAGAATGTCTCACATCTCCTTTACTGTTCCGCACTTGATGATCTTCATGACATGCTTGTCAGGAACGGTGCCGGATATGATGCTTTTGACGAGGTTGTCTAACTCATCTTGCTTCCTTTCTTCTGTGGTGAAGTCTGCCTTTGACTTGGGCTGGACATCATCATAAGGATCCTGACGGAGATCAGCAGGAACCCTTTTGATAGTTTCGGTGATGGTGATCGGTCCGCTGGTGATGACTTCCCACATTCGGCAATGTTGAGCGGTGAGGAAGCTTTCAAGCCGAAACTTCCATATGTCGTATTTTTCAATACTAAACATAGGTAGAGAAGATAATCTGTTGTGGTTAGTCTCCATTAAAAAAGAGAGAACAGATAACAGCAGATAGAGCAAATAGCAAGCACAAAAAGAAAGAGTAAAACTTTTTCGAGACCTTTAAGAAAAAGGATCTAGTTCAAATAGAACCAAGTCAGATGCAGATAGTTCTTGCGAACAACCTGCTCTGATACCAATTGTTAGGTCCGGGGGGTCTCGAATAGGTGTATGGGGGGGAATACACCTATAGGCTATTTTTATAACAATCTACTGATCTCAATCAGAGGGATCTTAGTCAGAGATTAAAATGAAACTTTACACGCAAACAAAGACTCATGTTTTACTGAAATCAGTTTTGACCAACAGGGTTGACGACTGATACTGAAAGCTCTTCAGTAATGAGTTATCAGTTAAGTTGCTGGAACTTAACTGATCCAAGTAAGGGCTTCAGTCGTGTTTGCTAAGATAGAGATGATATCGCTCTTCCTTACTATCAGAGGATAGTTCAGTCAGATTGATATCATACGCAGCGGAAATTAAACTTAGTTTCGAAATAGCCTCGGTGGAGCAGGTTGTTGGATTAAGGTTTCTCTTTGCTGTTAGTCAGTATTCAGTTTTATCAATAGAAATAGCACAAGTAAGGATGTAAAACTGAAAGCTGTAAATAACACAGAGACTTTTACGTGGTTCGGAAAAACCCTTTCCTACATCCACGGCTGGTTGATCAGACCAACAATCCACTCCGCAAGTGCTTCACTGGTGCACTGCAAACCGTACCCGTGTGCTTGCCTGGTGCACACAACCGTAAACTGAAGATAACCCCTCTTCAGCACCCACACACCTCGCGTAGGATTTCCCTGCTAAGCACACCTCGTGCTCAGACTTTTCACTCAGAGTTCAGAGTACCTTCCTGAACTCCGAACCACTCAAACACTCTTATGGGGGAGAAGTTTAAACGAGTGCCAACTATACTTACAAAGAACGAGTTCTTTGAAGCAAGTTTGACCTTTGGCTTCTGGGTAAACAGATATATGCCTAGGGTCTAAGAGAATGTATGTAATCAGCAGTGACTAATTTTGACTTTGGAATTCTCTTCTTCGATTCAAGCTTTGGGCAGTTAAGCTTTAGGCTGAGTAGCAATTTCGGCAGAGCTTCAGCTTATGTCGTTGAATCGGTGAAGATTGAAGTGATCCTCGAGCGCTATTTGTAGGAGAACTCTTGAATAGATCTGTTGGCGTAAATCGTCCTCAAGATTTCTTCCGTTGGAGAGCAATTCGAATTTGGGCTGAGGCTTCAATCTTCGAGGTTCCTTGTCTGTGTGGAAACGGCTCTCTTTGATAGACAAGAGATGTGACATCTATGAAAAGTAACCACCAGATAGGAATGACCTCTGCAGAGATAAGATATTCTGAGATCTCTGCATTTAATGCGGCTGTACTTGAGCGTACGTGGCTTCCTCTGAACGTTGGAAGATCAGTCCTAGGAGGAATGTTCAACTGATACTTGACTTTAGTATCAGTCCTTTGCGCGCATTAAATAATCAGTCTTCAACTGATACTTCAGTTGGTAACTGCAGTCTTCAGTCTTCAGTCTTCGACACCGTAACTAAACTAGAAACGAACTCTAACACTTGAGTTCAAAACGATTCTAGTCTATTACATATAAGTCATATGAATTTTGGTATCATCAAAACAAGGGTTAGGATATTCCACAAGGTTCCCAATATATGGAATTGGCCACTGTCCTATACTAAATTTAAAAATTAGCCTATCAAATAAAATTTTTAAAAATTGACCATTTTTTTGTGTAAAAATACAAATTTACTGCTAACATTAAAAAATTTAAAGTTTGAATTCACAACTATAAATCATTATAGTTATGAATTTGAGTTTTAAACCTTCAATTCACGACAAAAAATATTTCTATTTGTGAATTAAAGCCTTAATTAAAACTTGAATTCACGACTAACACTATTTATAGTCGTGAATTCAAACTTTAAAACTCGAATTCACAACCAACAATAGCTATTTAGTTGTGAATTCAAGTTTAAAAGCTTTAATTCACAACTAAAATTAATGCTAGTTGTGGATTCTACTGGTTGTGAATTTGCGGATAATTTTTAAATTTTTTATATGCAACGGTAAAATGGTAACTGTGGCCAATTTTTTAATTTTTTTTTTATCTTAGTGGCCAATTTTGAAATTTGCTATTCCAAAATGGCTATTTTTAAAATCCACTCTTAATATAAGTACACAATAGGTTGAATGAACTAAAATGTAGTACAAGATTTTTTTTTTAACAAAAATGTACTAAAATGAGAAAGAAGATCACACTGCTACTGACAATACATTATTAAATTGAGTTTTGTTTTATTCCACATGTCATAAATTGGCTTAGGTGTCAATTTTCGGCTGCCACAGTGTTAATTCCGGCTGCCACATAGTTAATTCCGGCGCCGGCGTGAAAAAAAAATGGTCATCGGACAAAAACCAGACAAAAATGAAAGGTTATGTATTTAGAAGCGAAAATTTTAAATTAGGTGCAAAAACCAATTCTGTGTATACGTTATGGATTTACAAGCAATTAATCCTATAATTTATTTTTACTATATAAAATTGAGTATTTCTTAATATTAAACTTACTTTTATTATGACACGCACCTCTTCTCACTCTACATTCACTCTCACATTTTCTTCTTCGATTTTATCGATTACTTAGCAGCTCGAAGAAATGGAAGCTGGCGGTAAATTGAAGAAGGGAGCCGGTGGCCGCAAGGGCGGCGGTCCCAAGAAGAAGGCGGTCTCCCGATCCGTCAAAGCCGGCCTCCAGTTCCCCGTTGGCAGGATCGGTCGTTATCTCAAAAAGGGCCGCTACTCCCAGCGGGTCGGTTCCGGCGCTCCGGTTTACATGGCTGCCGTGCTCGAGTACCTCGCTGCTGAGGTTTTGGAGTTGGCAGGGAACGCCGCGAGGGACAACAAGAAGAATAGGATAATTCCGAGGCATGTGCTACTGGCGGTGAGGAACGACGAGGAGCTGGGGAAGTTGCTCGCCGGAGTTACGATTGCGCACGGCGGAGTGCTGCCGAACATCAACCCGGTGCTCCTGCCGAAGAAGTCGGAGAAGGCTGGGGCCGCCGAGAAGTCACCTAAATCGCCGTCCAAGGGCGGCAAGTCTCCGAAGAAGGCTGCTGCTTAGTTTGCTTTGATATGACCCTTTTTTTGGGGGGGGTTTTGTTCTAGATGTTGATTTGCTGTGGTCTTGGTTTGTAGGATTGAATGTTCATAGGTAATTGTAGTTCTATCCTTTTAGATATTTGCCATGGCTTAACATTATGTGGAAACATTGTTCAATCTTCTGTTTCTAAAAAAAAAATTTATATATATAAAAAAAAACTTACTTTTATTATATTTTTTATTTTATTTTCTCTATGGTGAATCACTACAATGCACGGATTCGCGCAAAATCAACACCGTGCAGTATCCGATTCGCGCGGGGGGTGGGCGCGGGCGCGGGCGCGATTCGCATGGGATTCGCACGGGATTCACCCCCCCAAAAAAAATCGGATTCGCGAATCGGATGCGCCAACCTCGCGAATCCGGGAGTTGGCTTCGCTAGCCGCTGCGGTTGTCGGGTTTCAGAGGGCTCCGGCGGTAGGGGCGGCGACCTCCTGTCGGTGCTCAGGCGAAGAAGAGCCGCTCCGATCTGAGGCCGCTAATAACAGCGGTAGCAAGTTAATAACAGCGGTAACAGAGATGGGAGTTGTGGGGGTGCTGCTGGGAAAATGGCGGCGCCGCGCTGGTTTGGTGTCTGTCGAGGGAAGGAGAGCCGAGAGAGAGAGATTTGAGAGGAGGGAGGAGATTTGAGAGGAGGGAGGGAGGCGTGTGTTGAATTAAAAGCATTGGGCCATAGTCATTGGGCCGAATTTCACTTAATTAAGTGTTGGGCCAATTCATTTAATTGTTATTTTCTTTTTCTTTGATTATTGAATTTTTGTTTGATTTATTGGATCTTTGAACTTTGAATTATGTTGTGATTTAGTTATTTGAATGGTCATATATATATATATATATATATATAGCATAGGCGTATCCTTCACGAATCGCACCCTATAATTTTTAAAAATCCGTATCCCCGCACCCAAATCGTATCGCTCCCGCACCCGCCCCCTCGCACCCGTGCAACATAGGTGAATCATGATTGAGCGGATGGTATTTTAATCGGTGAATTGTGCTTAGATTATGAATTTTACCTAGTGTAGATCGTGAGAATTGAGAGAATAGAGTCGAATTGCTGAGAGAAAATAGATTTGCTATTGTATTGATAGAGAACACGTCGGCATACATAGCAGGAGTGCATGGGGTATTTATAGAGTACATTCGAGGGGTAATATAGTAATTTCATTCTTGGGGTCACGTTCCCCGCGTGGTCGGGGATACCACGGTAATTTCGCCCGTTGACGGACGATTCCTCTGCTCTGGCGCTTCCCGGGTAAACCGGTCATTCCTACCGTTGACTATCTTGCGTGGTGGAGCGTTCTTCTGACTTTGGTGATTCCTCTGACTGAGCCCATTCCTCTGGCCAGAATGATTCCTCTATCTAAATCCATTCTTCTGCTCTGCATATATTACTCCTCATCACTCTATTTATAATACATTCACCTAATATTTTTTTAAAAGCATCTTATTAAAAGCGATTAATATTTTTAAGAGAGATATAGTATTTTTGAATAATTTAAAAGAGTGATGTGTGACTTACTCTTCACATTCAAATTGTCTCAATTTATTGCACCGACATGAAATGGGTCCCAATTTGTTAGCATCAACTGACACGTGGACTACAGAGATATGATTATGATACAAATAAATAACGACGAAAATCAGATGCGGTCTGAATAAATTCAAGCAATTACAACTTTACAACATATATAATGGTTAAAGAAATGTTATAATTTGAGTGATTGGCAACAAATAAACACATACCTCGTCGCGTGCATTTTAGGTGGATTTCATATGAAGGGTATTCCATTCCCCCCTCCACCAAATCTTTACCCTTTTCAAAGTTGTTGAAATTTGATTAACTGGTTTATGACGTAGCAATGAAGAAAAATAAAAAAAATAATATTTAAAATTTTACATGATTCAATCGTAAAAATTCACATTCACAAAAAATCATCAGAAAAAATTCACTATCAATAACAAAAAAAATAGTAAAAAAAAAAATACAATTACAAGATTGAGCAAAAAAATGCTCTCAATATTATCTATCTCTAACTTTGCTCTATTTATCTCAAAGATTATTATATGATATGCACTCCATTTATATCTAATGAACCGTGGGTATGGTTATTAATAGAACTTAAAGTAACCGTCATTCAACAACAAATTTCATTAATCAGCAATCTCGTATCAGCATCCATCAACATTCAACAATGTTTAATATTATGTTAAGCTAACCCTTCAACAATTATAAAAAATATTAACATCAGTTGAAAACTTGGATTGTTCACCATCTATATGCTGATTCACAATTATTCTTTTAGTATTTCTCATTAGTTTGCCAACTGAAACTAATTTCTTCAAATTATTGTCAACAATTACAAGAATGATACGAATTTTAACAAAAAAAATTGAATGTATTTTGAGTGGAATAAAAATTCTACTTTTATTATTAGTTTGTGTTAAGCAATTTTACTAAAATTAGAAAGGAGTATAAATTTAGGAGACGAACTAAAATAACCAAAGGAGTAAACATTTGATGGAAATAAAAAATATAGTTTACTGTTATATATTTTGTGGGGTTCAGATTCAGTGAGAATGCTATATTACTTGAGAAATAAGAATAACGAATAAGCTGTTTATAATGCAGGAATAACCATAATTCAATTAATGTGGTTAAATTTTTGCCCTAAATGACTATTCGTATATTACAAAAAATTTATTCATAGGTTTTATTGAGTTATTCAGTATCAATTCTTATTCTCACAAATAATAACATTTTCACTGCATCATTTCTCTATTTTGCGAATAATTTGGAATAAAATATAAAATCTAAACAGATGTGAAAAAAAATTAAACAATCAGCGGAAGAAATTATTGATACTTGGCGGTAGTTTGATCACAGGCTTCTACCCTTTCCAAACAACCCGACCCGCCTCTCAGGCCACATATCCTATCCGGATCCAACCCTTTATCTATCCGCAGTTTACAAAATTCCGCTGCTTAATTGTAAAATCGCTACTGCTAACCTACGATTTATTCTTTAATAGTAGTATATAGTACGGAAAATATAAAAGATTGTGAAAATATTCATTCGCGCGTTTTATCCAATTATCCTAAACTCAGCCGCTAGCACGATGACCAGTTTAACGGCGAGCTTCGCCGCTCGTTTCTCCTCCGCCACCGCACATTTGCCGGCGGGGAGTCGCGTTCCGCGGCGTGCGTTCTTCCTGCAGCCTCCGACCCGACGCTGTCGTTCGGGAAGAATAGTGTGCTCGGCGGTAATTAGTTAATAGTTCGTACAGTATAGTGATAGCTTACTTTGTGCGAAGAAGATAGGGTTGAACTAGGGGGAGGGGTTGATTTTTTCCGTATCTTAGTTGAGATTACTGTTGTTGCTCTGCTGCTGATGTTGTATTTTGTTGGAAATGTAGGAACCATATTTAATATCGAAATTAGAGTCCGCCGTGGAAGGAATTATCGGTACGATTTGGGTCTTTATATTTTCTTGCGAATATTTTTTGAGCTTGATACCGCTTACGTGCTTTCGATTTTGATTGACTCTGTTTTTTTGTTTTTAGGATTTTAATGCCTTCTTTTGCCTACTAATTGGAAAATTTGTTACGTAGTTATGAAAATATGTTAGTAGTTGATTAGAGCCAGTGTAGTGACTTTTTACTTTTTTAGTATCATGTATATAATGGTAACATAAAGGTAAATCATTATTGATAATGCTAATTTGCTCAGGACCACTAATTGTGAAAATAACTTTTAATTGAATGGTATTAGCTAGGGCCTAGGGGGTATGGACCCTTAGCATCCTTGGCTGAGGTCTAATAGTGTTATAATCATCTTGAGTTCTCAAGTCTAAATTCATTGGGCCCTACCTGTAAGTATGCGTGGTTTGTGTCTTTCCCAATCTCTGTACGTGCACTTTTTATCAGTTTGTTGTGCTAACATGGTAATTTGACGTATTAGAAGAAATACCTAGAGTACCATTCATATTAGTCGCAATTGTTGTGAGGAAAAATGAATGCTTCTATTTGTTTTTTTAAATTTTATTATATTATCTGCTGATCTGCTCTATTTTGTTTGATGGTGCTCTAAGTTTTAAAGCCCTGTACACACTAAATACTAAAAAATGTTTTGGTAGGTAAAGATTTACGATCGAATCAGGAAAGGGGTATTTACGCTTTACCCAATTCTTAGATTACCTTTCTTTCCACGGAAAGGTCCAAGTAGAGATCATCTATGGTGAAATAAGCATAACTACATTTGCATATTTGGAACTGGAACCAAGAGGCATAATCATTGTGGCTCGTGATGTGTCTTAGATGTTTTCATGTTTATGGTCATTTATGCTATGGCTATTGGAGTGCATCTTTATGTGATGTACTATTCATTTATTTCCAAATGATCTATTTGGCACTTTACTTTTTCCTCTTATTTGAAAACAACTTTCAAAGTTTGAATGAAGTTTTCTATTTACATGCGAACAAAAATTAGGTTAGACTGGCTGATCCAGATGTAGCCTCAAATCCAAGTGAGTATCAGAAATTAGCACAATCTTTGGCGGAGCTTGATGAGGTAACGTGCTTTGAAAAGTCTACTGAGATCTGTTTCTCAAGCATAGAGCTATTCAATCTAGTACTTTTTTTTATTATGTATTTTAACACATTAAAAAGCGGATTCTTTGCACTAGTAGGTCGTGGAGACATTTAGGAGCTTCAAGGATTGTCAGAAGCAGCTAGAGGAAGCAAAAGGTTTACGTCGTTTTATGTTTCTCTTTGGTTGAAGGAATTTTGGAGATCCCCTTTTTGCTTTAGTTTGCATATCTATTTGCTGACTTAATCTAACTTTAAAATCAGCTTTGGCAAAAGAGGCGGGTAATGATGAAGACATGGTTGAGATGATAAATTCAGAAATCGCAAGTTTAGCCAATCAAATTAAAGAGCTTGAAGAGAGGCTAAAGGTTATCCATTCTTTTTGCTAGCTGGTTGTTATCTAAAATTTTGTCCTACTTCATCATTTGCAACCTCTTTGCTATGTCATACAGCTCTTGCTACTCCCAACAGATCCTCTTGATGCAAGAAATATATTGCTTGAAGGTTAGTTATTTTATTTTGCTTTATGTCAATTGGTAGAAAATTTATGAACTGTAATCAACTTGTTAAGGTAAGGTTGTTCTCTAACTTGAAGCGGAGAAGTTTTAGTTCAGCATACTGCAACCTTACAGTGAGTACAACCCTGTCATCAATTCTTCTTCTGGATAAATGGAGTATGCATATTTTTGTCATTTCTCATCCCAAGCGCTTTGCATGAGAAGATTCCTATTCATTTAAGTGATCGTATTCAGTAGATGAAATATAATTGAGCAGTTCTGAGCTGTCTTATGTCTTTCTTATGGTTTTGAAGCTCTCCGAGCAAGGTCATGTTCTGTGACCCCCTTAGTGGGGTTTTCTTGCAACAGGTTTAGTTGATACGAGTTACTAAGGTGTTTGATGTTCTTATATACAGTGAGAGCTGGTACTGGTGGAGATGAGGCTGGACTTTGGGCTGGTGATCTTGTAGGTACATGTTTCACTTGTTCTTTGTGATGACTATGTTTTTTCTGCAATTTCCATTAGCATGAATATATGAATTAAATTTTTTTTTACCTTCTTAATCTATGATAGGTACGCATGTATGAGAAATATAGTGAACGTAACTCGTGGAAATTCTCTCCTGTCTCCAGCTCCGAGGTATTGCATGTTTGCATTCCTGTTCTGATACTATCTTTGCAGATAGCTTAATTATCTTCTGCTTTCAAGGCTGAATATGGTGGTTATAAGACATATGTAATGGAGATAAAAGGGAAACGTGTTTATAGCAAACTGAAGTATGAGTCAGGTGTTCATCGAGTTCAACGTGTCCCGAGAACAGAAACTCAAGGTCGTGTACATACATCTACAGCAACTGTTGCTATCATGCCAGAGGTAACTTTTATTTTTTCTGTAAACTGACTGAGTCATTCTGCTACAGCACTTTGATAGAGTTGCATGCTTATTTTCTAAGTCGACAACGTAATAAAATCTTGTGCCATTTATATGATCAATAAATAGAATGGACAAAGGCCATATGTCCTAAACATATTGATTGCATATGAACTGATCCAATTTAGTTTACTTGGTACCTGAAGCAGTAGCATCATCTGAAGCAGTAGCTGAATGCTGTCTGATGGCAATCTATGATAGAATTTTGTCTAATTTGAAGCTATTGCTATGTTTGTTGACTTTGATCTATATATTCTCTATCTGCGTTGAACTCATTCTTCGTACCAATGCTGCATGGGGGTCAGGCTGATGAAGTTGATGTGGAAATTGACCCGAAGGATATTGAGCTTACCACGGCAAGATCTGGTGGTGCTGGAGGTATGCTTCCCTTAAGTCTTTGTGATAAACTATTTACAACAGTTAGATTTTCTTGTGACAAGTCCCCTTTTTTCTTTAAATCTCCCTTTGGTCTGATGCATGTATTCCTATTGCAGGGCAAAATGTTAACAAGGTGGAGACTGCTGCTGACCTTTACCACAAACCAACTGGAATAAGAATCTTTTGCACAGAAGAAAGATCTCAGCTAAAAATAAGAATCGAGCAATGCAACTTTTGCGCGCAAAACTGTAAGGCGCAATACACTGAAGTCATGTTATATCTCCTAGTTTTTGTGATTCGTTCTAGATTGATGTCCTGGTCTCATGAATCAACTGTCTAAATGAAATGTGTGTGGAAAAACTAGATTGACTGTGTGACAGATAGCTGATGGCTCTTACTGGCGAACATTGTTCCAGGTATGAGATGAAAGTAAGAGAACAACAACAGAAGTTGAGCAACCAGCGAAAGATGCAGGTTTGAAATATTCTTCATTTCCATCCATGCTTCATGCATCTTGTTCTCAAATCGTTCTCTATCGAAGCAGGGGCAGAACACAACACTAAACTAGTTCGATGATTTGTTATTTTATTTTTTTGGAAAGACACTGGAGTAAATTTATTTGAACATGACTTCCTCCACACCCCCTTAAAGAAAACTAGAAAAGTCTCTTTCTTTTTTCCTTTATGAAGATTCTGCCTTCAATAGTGTGGTCTTTACTAGTAACATGCTTCGGCAGGTCAACTGCCTTAGGTGACTTCACTTGTACAAGAGAATACCTAAAAATTGGCCGTTTTCTACTATTATCATCATTGAGCTTTATATCCTGTTGTTATATGCTTTCTAGAGGTCTTCAGTGGGTAAGGAGTAAAGCAAACTGCCATACAAACAAAAATGTATGAAAACGAATATTTCCAACTTGGTGTAATTGATTGCTCCAATGGATTAATAGCATCTCCACCCTCGTGTATAATTGCTGAAGTAACTTAAATTACCATGTCCTGTATCATTGCATGCCCACAAGGCTTCTCATTCCTGTCATGCAGTATTATAACTGCAATAGTTATGCACTATTTTCTCTGGCTGTAAACCCCTAATTAGACTGACATCAAACATATGGCAGGTAGGTACTGGTGCTCGATCAGAAAAGATTAGAACGTACAACTATAAGGTATTCCCAGCATTTTGCTACCTTGGGTTTGAATTGCTCAATTGCTTAGTAAATTTTAGGTATCTATAAACAAAACTGAGAAATTCTGTAAATGATTGTCCTCTTTACTTCCATCATGCTTTATTGATGCGAAAATCTCTGGCAAGATTGATTTCCAGTAGTGTTCAAGGAAGCAGAAATCTTACGAATTGGTGGATATAACTTTGAAGGTTGTTGGGTGCCAAGTTAATTCTTTAGTACCCTGAATTTCAGGACAACAGAGTTACGGATCACAGACTAAAAATGAACTTCGAGCTCACTTCATTTCTCGATGGGGACATTGAGACGGCCGTTCAGGTGCATGATTTTCACATGCTTTCTCTTGTTTATTTCTTTGCTTGTCTTCTCTGATCTAACTTGTTGAATCCACCATTTGTACTCTTCTTGACATAACCTGTGGGCTTCGAGAAAATTATGGCTGATCTTAATGAGCAGATGTTTCTCCGTGCTAATGCTTTTATATGCAGTCTTGTGCTACGCTGGAGCAGAAGGAATTACTGGAGGAACTTGCCTTGTCTGCGGGTGCCATGGCTACATGATCGTCGTGTTGCTTCACATCTCAACCTCAACGTGCTTTATAGAGCAGTTGCAGAGTTCAGTTCTAAGCATGTACCAGTTGAACTGTCTCTTCACTGCAACATTTTCCCTTTAGGTATATAGCCATCGATCGATCCGAATTTGGTTGCAACATATTGATGCACACGTGATAATGGATATGGGAATTTTTGTTCAGCCATCAATCTAAAAATGCAGTTTTGATTTCTAGCATTTGAGTTTGTATGGGATTTGTAGTTTTGCTAATTACAATATCTTGTTCACCACAAACTGATATGGTTCAGTATGGTTAAGAGGTTGATGGAAAATCGCAACTGAATAATTGTTTCTTCTCATGTTTGTCAAATCAATATGGTTACAGATTACAGGCGGTAAAAGGTATAGTGCAACTGAAGTAATTTTTATTTCAAAGGTTAATTTTATAAAATGTTACTAAATTATGGTAATTGTATCAAATTGGTATTTTTGTTTCAAAATGAATACTAAATTTACTCATTTATAATGACACAATTTAATTTTAAATTTGTCTCATTTATAATGACAGTTTTTAAAAATAGAACGTGATTTTTACCTATTTTACACTCCTTAAATAAGTGATTTTTATCTACTTTACATTCTTATGAATCTTAACACTTTTGCTTAATCTCTATGCCTAGAAAATTATCATTTTGTACACGACAGTGAGATTAATGTGGCCTAATTATTCTGTCAACCAGAATTTAAATTTTACTTGGCTCCTCGTTGTGGATTTGTATATCTACACCTTCGTGCTAAAAATAAATAAAATAATTTAAATGGGACAATAAAAATGTAAATGTAATATTTATGAAATCAACCTAAATATTAACCAGACTAATTTAATGATATTATTAGTAATGGAAAATGGATTGATCTATGAGTGAAGCGCTTGGTAGTGGCTATATCCTAGTTCTAACTTCTCCAACTGTCCATTTTTCTGCCACGTACAACATCAGCTTCGCCACCACTACCAAATGGCAATTGTCAAACTCTCTCCCTAATTTTCTTTCGGCAACTCTATAAATTCTCTACATTTTCGATCAATTCCTTTTCTTTTCTTCACTAATATGCTCAAAAGACTTCTCATTTCTCGCCGCTTCATCTGTCATTACAAACCCACCTATAATTCGGCGAAGAAACCCGACAATTCGGAATCCTTTCCATTTTCTTGGCCGTTATCGGTGGTTTCTTGCCGGCCCATCAACTTTTCTAGAGTTCTGGCCATGGCGGATGGCGGGTCCCCTAAAACCGCGTCGTCGAAGCCCCAGAAGCACACTAACCGGCTTGCAGCGGAGCACAGTCCTTACCTTCTTCAACATGCCCATAATCCTGTAATTTCTCCTCAGAATTTTGTGAAATTAATAAAAAAATTGCATCTTTTTAAGTGGGCTCGCAGTTATGTTTTGAGGTGAATCCGTAGAAATATGGTCATTTGTATTGTGTGAATAGGTTGATTGGTATCCATGGGGTGAGGAGGCGTTTGCAGAAGCATCCGTGGAGAAATCAGGTAACAGCAGAATCACAATCATTGATTACTGATAAGCATTCAAATTTGAGTGAAAATTACAGAATACCAACATATGCGAAGCCTATTACAATTTTATTTATGGTGATGATCTTATTCATGTTTCTTGATTCATTGTGCCTCAGCAGCGAGCGAAGTCTGCTTCAACAACTCGGAAACTCTCGCGGCCAAGCTCTGCCTTGCAGTAGGCGACACTCCTTGCTTCCCGATGATGGACTCGAGAATCGCCTCTGCTAGCAGTTTGTTCTCTATCACAGCTTTGCCTTGCTCTGGAATGGAACCATCTTTGGAGAAGGCAATCTGCAGGACAAAACTTTGTCAAAAATCGGACGTTGAGTCGAACAACGGTGGGAAATGGTTACCGTGAGTGAGCCAGCAGGTGATTGAGTGAAGAGGATGGATGCCCCAGGTGAGAAGCTTTCATCCTTGAAGACTTGAAGAAATTCCTCTACTGCTTTGCCCTCTGCATCTGTGTATTTCCCAACTGCTTTCCAGTAAGCAGTGCAGTTCTCTGCAACTTTCTCCGAGTATTGCTGCCCTGTTAGCGGCAGAATCATCGTCACTTTCGTCAGTTTCTCAAACGGACCTAACAAAATTTGTGATTTTTCATCAAATAGTGTTAAAAATGGTGGCAAACAATTGCTAGGGCTGTTGCCATTACCGGCGATGATTTCGCGGATGAAGTCGGCGGAATCGGCCATTTCATCGACGGTTTTGGCGCTCCACTTGGGCGCGAGCGCGGGGATGGCGGTGCCCTCCATGTAGACGGCGATGGCGGTGAATTTGACGAAGTTCCCTTGGATCTCCATCCCTCGCACCCCTGCGCACATTAGCCACGACCGCCACTCGGAACAATGAAAACGTATGATCGTAAGATGTGAGAGGGGACTAACCTGCGCCGCCGAGGAATAACGTCTTGTCGGAGCCCGGTGGCTTCACTGTGGGTGGGAATACCACGGATTCCACTTGGAGCTGTGCGACGGTTGGCGTTGCAGACATTTTCTCGCAGTCGGAGTATGTTGCAGGTGAAGGTGAAGATGAAGATGAAGGTGGTTAATAACAATGGGGTGTAGGGAGCTGAGGTTAGGTTAGTAACGTCACGCTAGGCGATAGCCACCACGAGTTTTACCTACCAGCACTGTTCATTCATGAATATATTCAACCAATTAAATACTATGGTGGAAATAAGCATTTGTTCAATAGAGGTAGCTTATCACCACAATTATTTCTACTTTATGCAGGCTGCTATTTTTTATTTTTCTGCGCAGATGAAGATCTGAATTTATCGATGGAGCTTGAAAGTGTTATCTCTTGGATCTGCAAAATCTGCAAAAGCAACAAAAAAAATGATTTTAGTATATATTAATGATTTAAAGGAAAATAGACTATGGTGTATGTACACTTTTGCTCTATACCCACAAATGAATTTGTTTTATTTCTGTTCTTTTTCTGCTAAAACAATTTTTTCATCAAATTTTCAAAAGGAGAAGAAATAGAGAATAAATGGTGTCAACAGCTGTAAACATTTTCCTCCCATCAGATTCACTGCGTTTTTTTTTTGCCAAAACTGAGAATCGGTAGAAATTCCTTTAAATCAAACATGCAAATAAAGAAAGAAAAAAGTGCAAATATGAAAGAACAAAAAATTATGCAAAAAAATTAAAGATGTTCATAGATATGCAAAACTATTATGAGAAGGTAAACAGCAGAGGGATTCGCGAATACAGTGAGCAGAGAAGAAGGAAGAAGATGAGGAACAGAGCTTCAACAACGGAGCCCCAAAAACAGCAGCAAAATCAAAACTTGCCGACACAAAATCGCCTTCTCCAGACCTTAACTCTCTTCTTCTTTCTCCCAAAAAATAACTCCCAAAATTCTCTCTCTCTCGAATCTTTTTCAAATGATATTCATAGATCTACAAAAATGATAATGTAAAAACAAAAAAAATATAAGAAATTAAAAATTAAAAAAACTAATAAACGAAAAAAAATAGATCTTAATCAGTACAAAAATAACGGGGTGGAAATTTGACATTGAGCAAGAAATTTTAAACATGGAGAAAATTAAAAAAACTAAAAATTTAAAAATGAAAATCTAATAAACGAAAAAAAAAAGTAGATCTTATTCAGTATAGAAAAACTAATCTGCAAGAAAAGGTTTCAAAATTTCATATGGAGAATGCTAGAATTTAATATTTATATTCTTTTTCCCCAATTGAGTTATTGATTGTATTTAACTCATATATATATAAAAAAATGTGTACCTAATTTTGTATTAAATAGAGAATTCTACATGGTTTAAAATTTTACACTCGGAGTTATATGAACTTGTATTAAGTTGGATTTAAAAATAAGGAGCTATGCACTTGGATTTAAATTATCGCCAATTATTGGGTGCGACCGTCGCACACCTGTGTGACGGGTCGACCCGGCTCCAAACCCGCCCTCCTGACCTAGAAACCTGATCCGCGTGGGTTTGACCCATACTCCTAATTATTACATTTGTTTATAATAATTGTTACTTTTAATAAACATAATATATACATTTGTTCATATAAATGTATATTGATATGTATAATGTTTTATATTGAATGAAGGTAAATATTTATATTAATATAAGTATATATTTGTGCGACCAAATGTATATCTTATGCTTATTAAAAGTAAATACTCCTATTAGGGTTTAGTGTTCAGGCTTAGGGTTTAGTTTACAGGGTTTAGGGTTTAGTTTATAGAATTTAGGGTTTAGAAAATATAATACTTTATATTAAATGAAGATAAATACCTATATTTATATAAGTATACATTTGTGCGAACAAATATATATTTCATGCTTATTAAAAGTAATAATTATTATAAACAAATGTAATAATTTAGGATTCAGGATTTTGGGTCTGGACACGGGTCGGGTCAGGCGCGGGTTGGGGCGGACCCGTCGCACTGGAGTGCGACCGCCGCATGCAAGACCGGCCCTTAAATTATATATGCTTGCAATTTCACGTTAGTAAAGAATATTAAAATTCTTTATATCATGTAATAGATATTACTAATATGTATTATATAATATGTTAAATATGTTGCATGCATTAATAATACATATAATTGTTGTAGCCCAGATTTGACCATTTTGTAATATAACCCTTTCACTGAATATTTGTAAATTCTAACTAACGAAATGTTCACAAAGACATTCAACTTTTTTTCTCTAAAAGTTGCAAAATAATTTTTTTTGAAAAATAATAAATAAAAAATGTGAAAAGAATATTATCATTTTTTTTCTTTTTATATCTTTCACGCCCATACTTTAGGAATAATATTATTACATTAAAGAGAAAATGAGTAAAAATGAACTGCCCGATAAAATACTATTATATCCAACAAAAAATCATCATGATAAGTATATAAAAATGATGAAAAAGGAGTCAAAATATATTTTTTCTCTCATTTATTGTCAAAGTAAATGCACATTATGTATTTTTTTACATAATACACAATTAATTCTAGAGATCTTTTTTAGATTTTTGCCCTTAGTCTGCATCTTGTGCTTTCAAGGGATGTTTTTTCCTTTTCACTTTTTAATAAACCTCAATTTAATAAAGAATTACACATATATGCACACCAGTACCTTTTCAAGTAAAACTTTAGCTTTGCCATAATATAGAATAAGACTGAAAAAATAGGTATCATAAACATTTCGTTTTTTGTCTTCTCACGAGACTTTCAAACTAGGACAAAATGCAAAATGAAATTAAATTCACCACTTTAATGGGAATTAAATTTCTGTTAGCACTTCATTTTCATTCAATGGGATAGCGTGGATTAGACTTCAATTTTTTTTTATTATACAGTGGTCGAATTCAAAATTATATACACTACTTAGAAAAAATCTCATCGTGCAGCAAAAATGGAATGATTTGGTTAATTGTCTGATTCAAATCAATTCATATTATTTTTTAAGACTTTATTGTCAAATTTGATTAATGAAAATATATTTAATATGCATCTTAAATTAAATATTATGAAAATAAATTATTGTGGTAATTAAAAATAAATTTAAAATAAATAAATAATGGAGTAGTAATTATTTAAAATTTCAAATTATTATTATTTTTATTCTCTTTTTAATGTTGAACGTTATGTCATGGGCAAAAGTTCCAAATAAAAGGTTTTTTCAAATTAATCATTGGTGATCTAAAAGATGGTCATATTGTTGTTAAAATAACAAGTGATATTTTGCTCGATTGTTTTGGAGGTTCGTAGCATGAGATAGCGTCAAACACTTATCCACTATATACTGATGATGATTATTAATTACAGGATAGAGCTTACTTGCAATTGAAATGATGCATGTAAAAATCTAACTAAAGTACCAATTTGTTGGCTAATATTTACATGTCTAAATTTTTAAATAAAATACATAATCATCAATTATTTTTTAAAGTTGAAACTCCAGTTACTCTATTAAGAAACATAGATAACTGTAATGGAAATTATGATATATATGAAGATGATGATGAAAATTGTACTCATAATATTGTTCATATGTAAGTTTTCTAAAATGTTTTATGCAATTATCTTTAATATACTACTTCAACCGTCCACAATTTTTTTTTTCTTTTCTGGAAATTACTAATTATATTTTATATCCATTCACAGTCAATATTCACAACAAAACACTACTATTTAACACATCAACTTTGATTTGTTTCTTTTTCCATTCAATTTTAGAGGATCTTTTTTTTCCTTTATAATATTTATTAAGTGTAATGTTTATATTTATTGAAATATTCTTTTTTTACTTTATAAGAAATGTTTGTGTTTTACTATCTTAATAATATAAGTCGTATATTGAGAAACTCTTTTGGCTTTTCAGTTCCTACTTTTTGTATTATGTAATGTAAATTTTCAATTTGATTTCATTACTTTGTATTTTTTTTGGTCTCACTTAAATTCATTTATACAATTATATTGTACTCCTATTATGTATTACAAATACGTATGAATAATCGGACCTGCGAAGCAGGGGTATAACATGCAAGAAAAAAATTCATATGCAGAACGCTGGAGAAGGCCGAGATAAGATGCAGACGGGGGAGAAAGCCGAGATCTAGAGCCTAGGGCTTCGTCCACCAACTGCTACTATCGTTGCTATTAGTGTTGTTACCAGTAGGAAGGGCGGTGGGGGCGGTCATAAGGAGTCGCCGACAAGAACTTCACTCCGGCTCCTCCACCACCGTGTGAAGATGTGGTAGCGTTAGCGGCTACTTCGCCTTTTCGTTGTCAGTATTTTCGTCCGATTTTGAAATATTGGTGGTCAGAGATAATAGGGGAGAGGGGGCGAAAGCTAGGGTTTTATTTTTGGGAGTGGCCAAAGAAAGCGATGCTCGATGATATGGGCAAACGAGGGAGAAGGTGAATATGGAAGAGAAGGAGAAGGTGAAGGGCAGAAGGATGCAGATGAGGGAGAAGAGGAAAATGAAGGATCTGAAGATAGCGGCGCCGCTCCTATGTGTTAAACCCTAAAATGAGAGAAGTATTTATAGTATTGTTATTATGTAATTAATTAGTAGTTGGGCTGTTGTACAAAGAAAATTAATAGTTGGGTTGTATCTATAGGCTAGCCCCAACAACCAGATGTCGGCACACTGAGGGAGATCCAACAAGAGAGTTTGTGTAATTATTTTTTTTAAATGTATTTTTGGGGGTTTATTGGTTTATTTAATTTTCAAATGTAAAATTTATGTTATATTTTTTTAGAAGTTGATGGTGTTTAATGAATTTTATAAGGTTAGGTCAGCTTTGATGTGGGCTTTGTATGATGTGTTATTGGGCTTTAATCAGTTATAGTGCAATACTTTATTTTACTACTTGTGCTTAGATTGCAAGTACTGAAGATGAAATTATTGGTGATCAAAGGATGGTTATAGTGTTGTTAAAATACCAAAAAGTATTTTGCTCAATTGTTATGGGGGTTCGTTACATGAAATAGTGTCAAATACATATCCAGTATATACTTATGATGGTTTTTACTTACATGATAAAGGTATACTTGCTTCTACGTTGGATGTAGCTGATATGATGAATCAATATATGATCAATTTCAATTAATTAATATGATATTCAAAATTATTTAAGTTCAGATAGTGCATGTAAATTTGACTCAAGTAGCACATTGTTGGATGAAATTAATGTACCTGAGTTTTTAAATGAAATTAGGTTTTCAGATGCACCTAATCATCAATTATTTAAAAAAAAAATGAAACTCCAATTATGTTATTAAGAAACTTATCATTGTAATAGAATCAAATAGATTATTATTGGTCTTCGAGTTCTCAATGAAATATTGTTGAACAGACATTGGGGGTGTAAATTCGGGTAGAGGGTATCAGGTATACCCTCACCCGCCCTGATACCCGTGCGGGTATCAGGTACCTGTTACCCTCTTAATTAATTCCCAAAGATGGTCGGATGCGGGTAGGGAATACGAGAAAATTGCGGGTATCGGGTACCCGCATACCCGAATTTATTTTTAATTAAATAAGTAATTTATATAATTATTAATTTCATTTCAATTTTGAATTTCTAATTCACTTAGGATTTAGGAAGTAGGAATTAACACACAGTAACATACACAACAATTTTATTATTATTTCTTCGTCACAGGTTTATGGATAATGATTAAATAAAAAGGATATTTAAAAAAAAAAATCTGAAATAAGGGACAAAATACCCGCGAGGAATGATGGTACCCACAAATTGCGGGACAAAATGCCCTCCAGTGAGATAAAATACCCGCAAAATTACAAATCACCAAAAAATTGAGGAAAGTGCGGGTACCTGAATACCCGCAACAGATACACGATTAAATGGTTATTGTTCAATTTTTGATAGTTAATGTTCAATTTTTTTTTTTACAAAATACGAAGAATTTATTTTGTAGATGTGTGTTGTATTAAGAGATAAAATAAAAATACCTTTAAATATTATAAAATTTTTATTGTATAGTTTTGTAAGTAATATTTTTTTTGGGTAAACAAAAAGAAATAATCAAGAGATTATTAATATAATTTTTTTCTTGAATTCACGAAACAAAGTATTTGTAAGTTGTTGTGTTTTAGAAAATGTTACATAGAATTGTGTAATTAGTATACAACTTTTTTTATTTCAATATAGATATGCAGATAAAGAACAAAGAAATTTTTGGTGGGATGGAGTAAATAAAATATATATATATATATACATTTTTTATTTCAATATAGATATATATATATATATATAGGGGAGGGCTAGAATAAAAACACTCTTAAGTGTATAAAATATAAATGATTTTCAGCCCTTAGATCATCAAGATCTACGGTTGATTCGTAACCCTTTTGGATGAATTCGTGGTTCTGGGTTCGAATCCCAAAGGTAGCAAAAATTTATTTTTCACAATTCGTAACCATGTTGGATGAATTCGTAACCCTGTTGGATAAAATTCGTACATTAAAAAACGTTTATATTTATATTTTAAGAAGTGTTTTTACTGTAGCCCTCCCCTATATATATATATATATATATATATAGGGAGAGGTTCAAATAAGAACCACTAAATAAAATTAGAACAGAGAACCATTTTAAGCCATTCGATCATCAAGATCTACGGTGGATGCATCATCTTGGTGGATGAATGCAGATCCTGGGTTCGAATCCTGAAGGGAGCAAAAATTTTATTACTTTCGGATGCATTAAATTTAATAGCGAATGCATTAATTTATATAGTAGATGCATTGATTTTAATGGTTCTTATGTTCTCACGATAAGTGTGGTTCTCACTATAACCACACCCTATATATATATATATATATATATATATATATATATAGGGTCCAATTCTATTGAGAAAGGCCCTTAGAGTTAGAATTAAGAAACAATCTCATCCTTTGATTTCTTTATATATAACGGTTCAGATAAGGTCCGTTCAGCAAAATTAAAAATAATATTAGCTAATAGAAAATTGATTATTTCCTTCATCAAGGGTAATCTCGACCAGATCTTATTCTGCCGATTTATGAAGGATAGGAAAATTGCTTAAATTCCTCACTTTCCATACAAATCGAGATATCAATTGATTACCATGGTGTGTCATTACAGATTTATCGTTCACAACCTTCTTCTCCGCCGAACACGTTCATTTAGAAAAGTGCAGAAAGGGTGTTTCGTAGGTGTTTACTATTTTGGCGAAATATGCTGATATATCAATGTCATGTTCACAGATGTGCAGAATGACGTTCAAGAAAAAGAGCGTAAAGGTTCAAAAGACGCATACCCAATAGATTCTTTCATCGTCCTCTCTTGTTCGGAAGAATACAATCATGGATCGTGGAAAAGATGAGGTTCTCGGCTTAGCCGTCTGTGTGCATGGAAGAATGGACTACACGATAGTGGTTTCTCGGCTCTCCGTTACAGTAGGGAGAGAGAGAATCAAAGACCGTAAATCGACCGGTTGCTACATCGGAAATTCGACGTTGGTTGCCGAAGGATGTTGCAGCCGTTGGTTGGGGAGATAGAGAGAGTATTTCGGCTTTTCGATTCGTGATAGTAGTAGCTTGAAGATGAAGGAACAACTACATGTTGACGGTTCACGGCCTAGTGGCCGGTCGACGCAGAAACGAGCCGGCGAAGAGAGCCCACTTAAGCTTCTGTTCGATTTTCAGAAAAAGGAATGGAGGTGTTCCCGTCGTTTTTCTTGCTGTTCAAAACAATGTAAAAAAAAGTTCATAAGATTATCACTTACTACATGTAGTCACCATTTATTGAGACTGATTAAATATCATGAACACTTCCGACCAAAATATACGTTAAACTAACTATGACTTAGTCATTACGAACATGATTATAAACTTTCTGAACAAGTGTTGCTAAAGTAATGAACATAGGTCATGACTGCTATTACTGGATTAAAATATATGGTAGAACAAAATATCATAATTAGTGAACAATACACAATAACGGTACATTTCATTATATCTATTTTACTATATAGTACGGTACGAAAAAAAAGCACAATTGTTTCATTGCATGCATATGTACAACTACAATAAAAATTAATTACGAACATGATTTCATTTATAAAAAATTGCGAATATGATTATAAACTTTCTGAACATGTGTTGTTAAAGTAACGAACATAGGTCATGACTGTTATTATTGGATTAAATTCTATGGTAAAATTAATTACGAACGTGATTATAAACTTTCTGAACATGTCCTGCTAAAGTAACGAACATAGGTCATGACTGCTATTACATAAAAATAGATTTACCCATATGGAAAATGTAATTTTTTGTTCATAATTTTTCTACTATTATAAACTCTATTTTTTTTTTTGTTATTTTTCTACTATACATAAAATGTAATTTTCTTCCTCAGTAATTCTTGATTTCAAAGTTTAAATGAGTCACAAGTTGTATCTTTCTGAATTATTTCCATAAATTTTCCTATAAACTTCAGGAGCGACGAATTGGCCGGAAGTCTTCCAATTCGATTGGGGAACATAGTCATCGAGGTATGGTCATTAAACAAAGCAATAAAGACATCTCTGATACTAGTGAAGGAGAAGCCAATAGAAGTTATAGATATAGAGAGATAGTTGTATAATCAAATATGGATGCTACTGTTTCTCAATATTTTCATCTGCATAGTTATTCATTCCATCTAAGTTCAAGTATATTCATCACCATTTTTCCTCCAATATAGTTGCATAAATTATTCAATGATATCATATTGTCGCGACCGCACTTGCTAAGGATAGCAAATTCGGGGAAAACGCGACTAGGGGAGGGGAATTAGGAGCGGGATTAGAAAAGGGGCATGTTTAGCTTCTTGATGACTCGACTTGTATAAGGGAAACAATTGAAATTAACTAGAATTTAACGAAGGCCACAAGGGGACCGTACATAATATTATCCAAAAGGGGTACTCAACGAGTTTGAGTACATTGTTAAATAATACATATTGTTTGACAAATGACATAATATCATAACGAAATCAGTGTTCGCAGCGGAATAACAGTTTGAGTATATGTATGAAGACATATACTCTACTCTGAGGTAATCATCCTAGATTGACAAAAGCTCCGCTTGCACACTACATCCTCGATCACAGCTCAACCTGCACATTTATAAATACGTACAGGGCTAAGTACGAGAGTACTTAGTGGACACTTGCCGAAATTTACATACATGCATAATATTTTATTGTCAAGCCTTTAACAGTAGTAAGATACGAGGGTTTTCCTTTAAAGACTCGTATTTACCAAACATAATATCATTTCTTTCATCAATAACCCGCGCAGGCATTTTAATATCATTAATCACCATATCAGTAACTCGTGCCGAGAGGGAGGCCTCCCTCTACGGACACTATGATCGGCCAACCCGCTAGATGACTCACGATCACAAGGGTGTACACTAATTTCGAAGGGATTTGCGGTCCCATCCAGAATCCGAATTCGATTAACATCAGATAGGCAATTAATAACAAAACATAAAGCATTTAGGCATTGACAATATCATTCAAAATCATAAGCATAAAGTCTTAACAATTCTACTATATGGTTTTAGTTTATACGTAAGAAAGCCCACCTGGTAGTAGAGACTCACGACTAAGCCTTAAACTCTGGTGCCTGACCTTTAATACGAGAAAATAAAGCAAGATTTTAATACAAGGAAATTCTCAAATGAATGAGGATGCGTAATGTAATTATGCATGGCTCATATTCCTCTAATTATTGGTCCAACTATTGGATTAAAGCTCGTCCTATGAAATCGGATTATTAATCTTTAATAATCTACTCATCTTAAAAATAATCTAATTCACTTACTAATTAATAATTAGTAAGTCTTAAAATTTTCTCTAATTAAACTTAATAGAATAATTATGAAGGCCCAATAGGAATTTAATTCGAGCCCAAATGAATAAATTCAAAGCCCAATGCATAAATAACATTAGGCCCAACATCAAATAAATTCTAAAGCCCAACAAATTAAATGAACTAGGCCCAATTAAGAAAGCCCAAAATTTCAGCCCAAAGCTAATAAAAACTAAGCCCCAACCGAAAAATAATAGAAGCCCAAGGGAAGCCCAAAATGAAGGCCCAAAGCTTAACAAAATATTAAGCCTCAAACAATAAAAATTCGGCCCACCTAAACTCAAAATCGGCCCACCAAAACTAAAAAAAAATTGGCCCACCTAAATTAGCATCCGGCCCAATGAATTAGCATTTGGCCCAACTGAATTAGCATTTGGCCCAACTGAATTAGGCCCAGAACCCCTTTCTTCCTCAACACACGGCTTCTCTCTCTCTCATTTCTCAATCGCTGCTCAACCTCTCTCTCTCTCTTCCTCTCTCAATCCAGCCATTCGCCGCCCCACGTCCTGGCCTTTCCGGTCGCCGGCGAGGAGTTCCGCCTCCGTGGCTCCGCGCTCTGTTGCTGCTCGCCCGTTCCAGAATCCTCCCCCCCTCTCAATCGATCTGTTGCTGCTCCCTGTGTAGCTGCCGTCGCGCCTAAAAGCTGCCGTTCCAGCCGTCGTCGGCGAGCGGCCGCTGCCTCCCTCCGCGACGTCGCTGCTGCTGTAACCCGACGAGAGTCGGTCCCTTCTCTCTCGATTCGAAGCGTCGATGGAGCCCGAGCCCTAGTTCATCTCCTTCTGCAAATCGAGCTCTAGCTCCTCTCTTTCTGCAGAACATTGTTGCCGCCGCCGTGGTTCTGTAATTCCGGCGACTTACAGTCGTCGTTCGTCACCGTTCGTCCTCCCAAATCGGCGACAGTCCTCCTCTTCTCCCTTCTGGAAATCTCGCCGTTGCCACCGTTGTAGTAGGGAGGTCGACGAACTGCCGGGGTCTCGATCGCTTGTCGCCACGGCCTCTGCCTTCTCCTTCCTCGACTCGAGTCCGAGGCTTCCTTCGGCGGAGCCGAAGGTCGCCGCTGCTGTTTAGATCCGACGAGCAGCGGGCTCTGCTGCCTATGTGTATCGTCGATTGATCTCGCTCGTCCGCCGCCGCTGACTCGAAGCCGAGTCGAGCAGAGCAGTCGGCTGCTTCCTTGGACTCGACTGAACAGGGCCGTGTCCCTCCCCCCTCTAAACGCTAAGTCAATCTATATCTCTACTGTAAAGTCTCGTTTTTCATAATGGTTATGCAATAAATATCACCAAGCACTGAACTTTCTATTGTGATTATGTCATGTGGTTTGAAGCTTGGGGTTCTCTCTTGTTTGTGTTCTAGAGTGCAGTGAAGTATGCATATAATGGTTCTCTTATCATCTGTGAAACTGATCAAGTTATGCGCCGCATTTTCTGTATTCCTAATGGAGTTGAACTTAAATGTGTTGTTGGTTGTGAACTGTGATTTCCTAATGTATGAAGCATGCTCTGTTGGGTGTGAAATGTATATACGAGAGTAGTGAACTGTAAAATACCTTGAGAGTTTGCTTTGGTTGGAGATTGCAGTTGAATTGAACAAACAGCAGGTGTTTCTGAAATAATGGAATGGGTCTTTGCATTAATGCAGGTGGAAACATGGAAGAAGGTAGAGCATTGAAGTCAAGCTTACCTTGAGAATGCTTGGCAGAGAAGGAGTGCAGATTCCTGCTGTTGCTGCTGAGTGTTGAATGGAGAGAGTGGTGGTTTGAGGAGTGAAGTGTGGAGTTTAAACTAGAAGGCTGTATTGTTGGAGTGTGAGAAGTGCAGCAGGCTCAAGAGAAGGGGAAAATAGGGGAGTGTGCAGCTGCTGCAGCACATGTCTCCACACCCTTTTCCTTTTTCCCATTTTCTTAAACTTGGGTGTTGTGGCAGGGGTGCAGCAGGTGGGAGCTGCCTGCTCCAGCCGCATGGAAAGGGGGAGTAGGGGGGGTTAGCTGCTGCTGCTACAGCATACATCCCTTCACCCTTTTCTTTTCATCATTTCCCCTCTTTTTCCTTAATTTAAGGGGGCTTGGCAGGTGGTGGAGTAGGAGAATGGTAGAGTGTAAACCGTAGGGAGTGCCCTTCTCTTCCCCATTATCTTGTTGCAGATGTGTAAGCATAGGGAGTACCTCTCCCTTTTTCATTCTCTTTTGTAAAGTTGTGATGTGATCTCAAAATGTAATCTAAATAAAATATGTGATGTGATCAAATAAAATCCTTCAGTGTTGGTTGTTCTGTATTAGAACTTTGGTATCGAGTTTTTCTAATGTCGAGCACTTGTATTCAGATACAGATTAATCGAATAATTCTTGTATCTGATATCTATATTGTCTTGTAAAAATCTAAATTAAAACTGTAGATTGCTAAATTAAATCCATAGATTTAATTCGATCATCATTAAATTAAATCCGTAGATTTAATTAGCTACAAAGTCGGAAATAATTCACGACTTAAGGAACAATATGAATAATTATAAATAACCTCCATCTTGATTAATAGATAACACAACTTTGCTAAGTTGGTTATAACCTTGAATAATAATTATTCATTGATTCAAAGATTAACGTCGCGATTTTAAACACGCGAAGATAAATAAATGCATACTGCTAGTGTAGCGACTCTGTTTCCAAATTACGTAATTCAGAATCATAGTTGGAATTCATAAAGCGTTTCATTTACTAAAAAAAAGATTTAATAAACACGCAATACTGGACTTAAATAAATATAAAAGAGCGGGTTGTTACATACTACCCCTCTTAACAAAAATTTCGTCCCGAAATTTGCATACCTATGTGAAAAGGTCTGGGTATTTTTCTTTCATCTGGTCCTCAAGTTCCCACGTTGCTTCTTCAGGTCCATGGTGTCTCCACAGTATTTTGACTGACGCGATCGATTTATTCCTCAATTCTTGCACCTTTCGGTCCAAAATGGCTTCAGGTTTTTCCTCGTATGTCAAGTCTGGATTAAGAATCATTTCCTCTTGGTGAATCACGTGTTTGGGGTCAAACACGTACCGTCTCAGCTGTGACACGTGGAACACATTGTGGACGTTTCCAAAGCTAGGTGGCAGCGCCAACCTATACGCTACGGGACCTATTCTTTCAAGGATCTCATAAGGTCCTACAAAACGGGGTCTCAACTTACCCTTAACTCCGAATCTAACGATCCCTTTCGAGGGTGACACTTTCAGGAAAACCTTGTCTCCGATTTGAAATTGTAGTTCGGTTCGTCGGGTATCAGCATAAGACTTCTGTCTGTCCTGGGCCTCTTTAATTCTTGCTCTAATCTGGCGGATGGTCTCGATCATCTCGCTTACTGCATCTGGCCCAAGGATTTTTCTTTCACCCACCTCATCCCAGTAAAGTGGTGATCTACACTTCCTTCCATACAGCGCCTCATAGGGTGTCATATCAATAGTCGCCTGGTAACTGTTGTTGTAGGCGAATTCGATCAACGGTAGCACTGATTCCCAACTTCCTCCTCGGTCTAGCACCACTGTCCTCAACATATCTTCAAGGGTCTGAATTGTCCTTTCTGATTGTCCATCTGATTGAGGATGAAAGGCGGTGCTAAAGTTTAATCTTGTTCCCAACTCTTTCTGCAAACTGATCCAAAATCTAGAAGTAAATTTTGAATCTCTGTCTGAAGTAATGGATATTGGTATTCCATGTAGCCGTACAATCTCACGGATGTACAGTTGGGCTAGTTTCTCCGATCCATGGGTAATTGGAATCGGTATAAAATGAGCGCTCTTCGTGAGACGGTCTACTATTACCCAAATAGCTGTGTTGCCCCTATTTGTCTTGGGTAGACCCGTCACAAAATCCATTGCTATGTGCTCCCACTTCCATTCTGGGATTTCCAATGGCTGCAATTTCCCATATGGTCTTTGATGTAAAGCTTTCACTTGCTGGCATGCAAGGCAGCGCTCTACAAACGAGGCTATATCTCGTTTCATCCCGTCCCACCAAAACTTCTGTTTCAGATCTTGGTACATTTTGGTACTCCCGGGATGAGCGGTATAGGGCGTGTCATGAGCTTCACTCATGATCTCGTTTCTGAGTTCCTCGTTATGGGGAACACACAATCTTCCTTCAAAAAGAACGGCGTTATCCGTTGCCTCTTGGTAGCCTCCTGGCGTGCTTGTTCGGATCTTGAGACGAACTTTTTCCAAGCTCTCATCCGCTCTCTGGGCACTGACGATCCTTTCTCTGAGGTCTGGGACGGCTACCAGAGTTGCAATAATTGCTCTTGTCGTTGCCGGTGGCTGAACCACTTCTATCTTCAATTTGTCAAAATCCTTTACAAGCGCGTCCTCTTGAGTGAGAAGAAGTCCTAACTCGGATTGAGTTTTACGACTTAAAGCATCAGCTACTACATTAGCTTTTCCCGGGTGGTAGTTGATACCGCAATCGTAATCCTTCACGAGCTCGAGCCATCTCCTCTGTCTCATGTTCAAGTCTTTCTGCTCGAAAAAGTACTTAAGGCTTTTGTGATCAGTGAAGATTTCACATCTAACTCCATATAGATGGTGTCTCCAAATTTTCAAAGCATGCACAATTGCTGCCAGTTCCAGATCATGAGTGGGGTAGTTCAATTCATGTGGCCTTAGTTGTCGCGAGGCGTAGGCAATGACCTTTCCTTCTTGCATCAACACACAACCTAGCCCATTTTTGGACGCGTCCGTGAAGATCACGTATTCTTTATCGGCTGCTGGAACTGCTAGCACTGGTGCAGTTGTCAATTTCTTCTTCAGCTCTTGGAAGCTGGCTTCACACTCTTCGTTCCACTTATACTTGATTCCTTTGTGAAGTAATTGCGTCATTGGTCTCGCTATTTTAGAGAATCCTTCGATGAATCTCCGGTAGTATCCCGCCAAACCTAAGAAACTCCGGATTTCATTAGGTGTGGTTGGTGATTTCCACTCGCGCACTGCTTGCACCTTGGCGGGGTCCACCTTGATTCCATCTGCTGATACGATGTGTCCTAGAAACATTACTTCTTTCAGCCAAAATTCGCACTTGCTGAATTTGGCGAACAACTTCTCCGTCTTTAATGTCTCCAGGATGATTCTCAAGTGATTTTCATGCTCTTGGTCATTCTTAGAATAGATGAGGATATCATCTATAAACACTAAGACAAATTTGTCTAAGTATGGATGGAAAACTCGATTCATGAGGTCCATGAATACTGCCGGTGCATTGGTTAGACCAAAAGGCATGACAACGAATTCATAGTGACCATATCTTGTGCGGAAAGCGGTCTTGGGTATATCCTCTGGTCTGATCTTCAGCTGGTGATACCCAGACCTTAAATCTATTTTTGAGAATACACTGGCTCCCTTGAGTTAATCGAACAAATCATCTATCCTTGGAAGAGGGTATTTGTTTTTAAGCGTTAGTTTGTTCAATTCTCGATAATCAATGCACATCCTCATGGTTCCATCTTTCTTCTTGACAAAGAGTACAGGCGCTCCCCAAGGCGAGACACTGGGCCTGATGAAACCCAAGTCCAAGAGTTCCTGTAGTTGCACCTTCAATTCTTGTAGTTCCTTTGGGGCCATCCTGTATGGTGCCTTTGATACTGGGGCAGATCCAGGTTCTAGATCAATGGTGAAATCTAGTTGCCTGTCTGGAGGTAGTCCCGACAATATTTCAGGAAAAACTTCTGGAAAGTCTCGTACTATTGCCACATCTTCCACCTTCTTGTCTTCACTAGCTTCCCCGTTTAGGTAGACGAGATAAGCTGTGCTTCCTTCCTTCATCATCTCCTTTCTGGCTTGTAATGCGGATATCACTGGTACTCTTTTCTTCATACCTATGCCGTGAAATTCCGTCGGTTCCTTTCCAGGTGGTCGAAGAGAAATTTTTCGTTCACTACAAAGGATGGTGGCGTGATTCTCAGCTAGCCAGTCCATTCCTAAGATCATATCTACGTCCCACATGAGCAGAATATTAAGATTGTTCGCTACCATCTTAAGTTCTCCTATTTCAAATTCTACGTTCGAGCAAACATGTGTGGTGGTAGATCTTCCTCCTGAGGGTGTAGTGATTCTTAAGGCACACTTAGCTCGTTCTGATTCGATTTCTAAGGTATCTACGCAAGGGGCAGATATAAAAGAATGCGAGGCACCAGTATCGAACAGAATCATAATGGAAAAACCTTTAAGCTTGCCCATACGTGCCAGGTTTCCCTGGTTTTTCTCGGGCTGGTTTTGGGTGAGAGCAAAGGCTCTCGCCTGCTGCGGCAATGGTTGCTGCCGCCTCTGTTGCTGTTGACGCTGTTGGTGCTTGTGTTGGTATTGCTGCTGGTATGGCTGTTGTTGGCGGGGCTGGTGTTGCCCTTGAACTGCTTGCAGGGGCTGGGCATAAGTGGCCCTGATTGCCGCGCCCTGCTGTTTGTTGGGGCATTGTGAGGAGTAGTGGCCCTTCTGGCCACACGTGTAGCAACTGTCAGTTCCAGCCCTACAGACACCACGATGTGGTTTGTGGCATTTTGGACAAAGGGGAACTTCATTTTGTCTTTGGCTGCCTCCAGTCGGGGCAGGACCCTGTTGCTTCCCTTGTCCTTGTTGCTGATATTGTCTCAACGGCGCATTTCCTTGCCATGGCCTTTTGTTAGTCTGGTTTTCATTTCCTCCATGGTCGTTCCAGTTGCGCTTCCCTTTAAAGTTCTGAGGGCGTGCAGGTGGGTTGGCTGGCGCTGAGGTCTGTGGCGGAGCCAATCTTTCTACTGGCATCGCAGCTTCGATGTCTAGTGCCCTGTTCAAAGACTCAGTGTATGAGAGTCCACCATGACTAGCTAAAGTCATCCGAATCTCGTGCCTCAGACCAGCACAAAATTTCTCCGCCATTTTCTCATCAGTATCCACCTGTTGTGGAGCATAACGCGATAGATCGCAGAACTCTCTGTCATACTCTGTCACCGTTTTTTTCCCTTGTTTCAGGCTATAGAACTCAGCCTCCTTCTTCTTTCTGTAGCTTTTGGGAATATACTTATCGTATAATCCAATTTTAAAGTCTTCCCAAGTGTAAGCTGCCCATTGTTCGGGAGTCAGAGTCTTTCGGCGGGCTTCCCACCAAAAGTCAGCCGATCCGGCTAGTTGGAAAGACATGCACGAGAGTCGCTCCTCTTCTGTGCAGTGTAGGAAGGTGAAGATACGCTCCAAGGCGCGTATCCAAGCTTCGGCCTCGGCTGGGTCGCCTGTCCCAGTGAACGTGGGCGGATTCTGTCGAAGAAAAAGTTCTTCAGTCCTTCTAGCAGGGGGTGGAGGGGGTGGGGTAGGTTCCCTGTCGTTTCGCCGCCCTTCAGGTATTTCATCGCGATTTCCATCATTGTTAACGTTTCTCCTAGGGGGCGACCTCGTTTAGGCGGCATTCTGCAAATTACAAACACCCTTTTTAATACATTCTATACAGGAATCTCTAAGGCAATTAATAAGGAACTGTTTGTCAAATTTAACTTATCATAACTCCAAAACTAAGATATTAACAGGAACCGTTGCATACACAGGTCACATTATTCAAAGTTACTACATTCTTAACTGACTTGTGAAGAATAAAACCCGTAGAGAAACATAAAACATACACGAGATCGTCGCAGAAAGCCCATGCTAGGGTCATATATAGATATATCATGGAAAAAAAATTGCCTCATCGAGGGCTTTTACATCGTCAACCAAAACGTAAGTAAAGTCGATCCGAGTACTCCCTATGGTGTACCGGTTTACTAGCTAAGCAACCTCGCAAGGGTACTTAATCATGGAACGTCCTAGAGACCAACGTTTTCGTACTAATGCTAGCTAGAGACAACATAAATAAAATCATAGTCATAGGTTACAAAAATATCGGAAATGAATCATCGTTTCCGGAAAACATCAACAAGCTTAAAAATTATCAAATCCGCGAACCCTGAGTCGCGGTACGGCTGCTCCTTGGTGACGTTAGGGGGTCCTCCTCCGGATCCTCCTCGGGGTCCTCCTCCGGATCCTCCTCGGGGTCCTCCTCAGGATCCTCCTCGGGGTCCTCCTCCGGATCCTCCTCGGGGTCCTCCTCAGGATCGTCCTCCTTATCCTCGCCCGGCTCCCAGATGGGCAACGGAGTCTCTCCCTGGCCCTCGCCTGTCTCCCGCATGATCTGGGCTGAGCGGAAGATGTCGTCCACAATCTCACGGATCGGATCATCTCTGGTGCTGATCCTGACCGTGGTGCGAGGCTTGATCGGAGCTGGAGGTGGCACGGGCTCGGGATGAGTAATCCTCATCGTACCATACGGTACTGTACCATCATCCTCCTGCATAGGGGCTTTGCCCCTATCTATGAACTCTCTCAGGTTGGACATGACCCTGTCAGCGTTGGCCATGGCAGTCGAAAGCCTTGCTTCTGCCGTAGGTATCATTGGTGGTGGAGGAGTAGCAGCCCGGGCTGATGAGTCAGGAGGCGATGGGAAATCCCTGCGAGCCCGTGGACGAGAAGGGCCTGCCTCGTCATCGTGCCTACCACGGCGCCCTAGAACTGAGGCTCGTGGTGGAGGATCTCGGGGCAAGGCCATCGAGGGCTCGGGAGCAGTAGTGGGTGCTTCCGCTGGCAAAGGCGTCCCCACCTGTACGTAGTCTCCCGGCAGGATGTAGGGCCCTAGAGGGGCGCGGCCCCACAAGGTGAAACAGGCCTGAAGCTCCGCAATGAAGCTAGGGAAGTCTCCCGCGAGGTCGTGGTAATCCTCCCGGCGAAAGATGTAATGGGCAGAGATCAGCCTAGCCCATCCCTGCCATTCGGAAGGTAACAGTAAGATCAACCTCTGGATACCGTCATACCCTGATACTCCATGTACACTCGCTTCGACCCAGTGTCTGTGAAAACCTGCGAGAAATTGTCCGAGGTTATCCCCGTGACATGGAGCATAGGTGCGGTAGGACCGCTCGACCTCTTCTGGGCTAGCCCATGGGGGCAGTGGTCGTCGTCGGGTGAAAACAGTCCTCGCCATCTAACAAAGGAAGTTCTATCGTCAAAAGTAACACACGACAAGTAACTCTAAGCGATAAGGCTCTAAATATCTAAAATCGGAAAACAAGTTTGGTTCGATAACCATAACGTGCAAAAACATCACATCATCTAAATCTAGCATTTACACAAGCCATACAGGTTCTTAATACTTAATCACAGATTACCAATTCGACTTTCATATAGTTCTAATGTCGTTGTTTACCGATCTTAGGGCTTGTTATGCAATGATGATATACTCTTAGATCTAGCAACGAGCACTAAAATTTCAACAAAAAGTTAAAAAGGCCAAGCCAATTCGAGATCTCATCGTAGGAAAACACTCGAATATTTAAGCTATGCCCATGCCATTATCGTACTATTGGCGTTCGTTACGCTGCTCGATCTTCATGCTCGTGGTTTCATCATGCGACTCTTCGTGTGATCCCTCTTTTTCTATTCCAACCGTCCTTGTTGATGTCATCATAACATGAAGAAAAGTTAAGGCATCTCCTTAAGTTCTCTTCAATGTTCCGTCGTGTGAGTGAGCATATATAACTTAACAGTTCTAAGTTCTTGTGATTCATACAGTAGTCATACTTATTCATGCTTCATACATTTCAAGAAATTAACTTAATTAAAACTTGAAAGTACTTACCATAACCTCTGTTGAGCGTGACGAGATGTAGTGCCAAGCTTTTGTCAACTAGTTTAAAAGTATATTGACTTACTTAATCTAGACTCAACTTAGAAGGAATGATTAGTACTCAGAGCAAAAGAAACGCTCTGATACCATTCTGTCGCGACCGCACTTGCTAAGGATAGCAAATTCGGGGAAAACGCGACTAGGGGAGGGGAATTAGGAGCGGGATTAGAAAAGGGGCATGTTTAGCTTCTTGATGACTCGACTTGTATAAGGGAAACAATTGAAATTAACTAGAATTTAACGAAGGCCACAAGGGGACCGTACATAATATTATCCAAAAGGGGTACTCAACGAGTTTGAGTACATTGTTAAATAATACATATTGTTTGACAAATGACATAATATCATAACGAAATCAGTGTTCGCAGCGGAATAACAGTTTGAGTATATGTATGAAGACATATACTCTACTCTGAGGTAATCATCCTAGATTGACAAAAGCTCCGCTTGCACACTACATCCTCGATCACAGCTCAACCTGCACATTTATAAATACGTACAGGGCTAAGTACGAGAGTACTTAGTGGACACTTGCCGAAATTTACATACATGCATAATATTTTATTGTCAAGCCTTTAACAGTAGTAAGATACGAGGGTTTTCCTTTAAAGACTCGTATTTACCAAACATAATATCATTTCTTTCATCAATAACCCGCGCAGGCATTTTAATATCATTAATCACCATATCAGTAACTCGTGCCGAGAGGGAGGCCTCCCTCTACGGACACTATGATCGGCCAACCCGCTAGATGACTCACGATCACAAGGGTGTACACTAATTTCGAAGGGATTTGCGGTCCCATCCAGAATCCGAATTCGATTAACATCAGATAGGCAATTAATAACAAAACATAAAGCATTTAGGCATTGACAATATCATTCAAAATCATAAGCATAAAGTCTTAACAATTCTACTATATGGTTTTAGTTTATACGTAAGAAAGCCCACCTGGTAGTAGAGACTCACGACTAAGCCTTAAACTCTGGTGCCTGACCTTTAATACGAGAAAATAAAGCAAGATTTTAATACAAGGAAATTCTCAAATGAATGAGGATGCGTAATGTAATTATGCATGGCTCATATTCCTCTAATTATTGGTCCAACTATTGGATTAAAGCTCGTCCTATGAAATCGGATTATTAATCTTTAATAATCTACTCATCTTAAAAATAATCTAATTCACTTACTAATTAATAATTAGTAAGTCTTAAAATTTTCTCTAATTAAACTTAATAGAATAATTATGAAGGCCCAATAGGAATTTAATTCGAGCCCAAATGAATAAATTCAAAGCCCAATGCATAAATAACATTAGGCCCAACATCAAATAAATTCTAAAGCCCAACAAATTAAATGAACTAGGCCCAATTAAGAAAGCCCAAAATTTCAGCCCAAAGCTAATAAAAACTAAGCCCCAACCGAAAAATAATAGAAGCCCAAGGGAAGCCCAAAATGAAGGCCCAAAGCTTAACAAAATATTAAGCCTCAAACAATAAAAATTCGGCCCACCTAAACTCAAAATCGGCCCACCAAAACTAAAAAAAAATTGGCCCACCTAAATTAGCATCCGGCCCAATGAATTAGCATTTGGCCCAACTGAATTAGCATTTGGCCCAACTGAATTAGGCCCAGAACCCCTTTCTTCCTCAACACACGGCTTCTCTCTCTCTCATTTCTCAATCGCTGCTCAACCTCTCTCTCTCTCTTCCTCTCTCAATCCAGCCATTCGCCGCCCCACGTCCTGGCCTTTCCGGTCGCCGGTGAGGAGTTCCGCCTCCGTGGCTCCGCGCTCTGTTGCTGCTCGCCCGTTCCAGAATCCTCCCCCCCTCTCAATCGATCTGTTGCTGCTCCCTGTGTAGCTGCCGTCGCGCCTAAAAGCTGCCGTTCCAGCCGTCGTCGGCGAGCGGCCGCTGCCTCCCTCCGCGACGTCGCTGCTGCTGTAACCCGACGAGAGTCGGTCCCTTCTCTCTCGATTCGAAGCGTCGATGGAGCCCGAGCCCTAGTTCATCTCCTTCTGCAAATCGAGCTCTAGCTCCTCTCTTTCTGCAGAACGTTGTTGCCGCCGCCGTGGTTCTGTAATTCCGGCGACTTACAGTCGTCGTTCGTCACCGTTCATCCTCCCAAATCGGCGACAGTCCTCCTCTTCTCCCTTCTGGAAATCTCGCCGTTGCCACCGCTGTAGTAGGGAGGTCGACGAACTATCGGGGTCTCGATCGCTTGTCGCCACGGCCTCTGCCTTCTCCTTCCTCGACTCGAGTCCAAGGCTTCCTTCGGCGGAGCCGAAGGTCGCCGCTGCTGTTTAGATCCGACGAGCAGCGGGCTCTGCTGCCTATGTGTATCGTCGATTGATCTCGCTCGTCCGCCGCCGCTGACTCGAAGCCGAGTCGAGCAGAGCAGTCGGCTGCTTCCTTGGACTCGACTGAACAGGGCCGTGTCCCTCCCCCCTCTAAACGCTAAGTCAATCTATATCTCTACTGTAAAGTCTCGTTTTTCATAATGGTTATGCAATAAATATCACCAAGCACTGAACTTTCTATTGTGATTATGTCATGTGGTTTGAAGCTTGGGGTTCTCTCTTGTTTGTGTTCTAGAGTGCAGTGAAGTATGCATATAATGGTTCTCTTATCATCTGTGAAACTGATCAAGTTATGCGCCGCATTTTCTGTATTCCTAATGGAGTTGAACTTAAATGTGTTGTTGGTTGTGAACTGTGATTTCCCAATGTATGAAGCATGCTCTGTTGGGTGTGAAATGTATATACGAGAGTAGTGAACTGTAAAATACCTTGAGAGTTTGCTTTGGTTGGAGATTGCAGTTGAATTGAACAAACAGCAGGTGTTTCTGAAATAATGGAATGGGTCTTTGCATTAATGCAGGTGGAAACATGGAAGAAGGTAGAGCATTGAAGTCAAGCTTACCTTGAGAATGCTTGGCAGAGAAGGAGTGCAGATTCCTGCTGTTGCTGCTGAGTGTTGAATGGAGAGAGTGGTGGTTTGAGGAGTGAAGTGTGGAGTTTAAACTAGAAGGCTGTATTGTTGGAGTGTGAGAAGTGCAGCAGGCTCAAGAGAAGGGGAAAATAGGGGAGTGTGCAGCTGCTGCAGCACATGTCTCCACACCCTTTTCCTTTTTCCCATTTTCTTAAACTTGGGTGTTGTGGCAGGGGTGCAGCAGGTGGGAGCTGCCTGCTCCAGCCGCATGGAAAGGGGGAGTAGGGGGGGTTAGCTGCTGCTGCTACAGCATACATCCCTTCACCCTTTTCTTTTCATCATTTCCCCTCTTTTTCCTTAATTTAAGGGGGCTTGGCAGGTGGTGGAGTAGGAGAATGGTAGAGTGTAAACCGTAGGGAGTGCCCTTCTCTTCCCCATTATCTTGTTGCGGATGTGTAAGCATAGGGAGTACCTCTCCCTTTTTCATTCTCTTTTGTAAAGTTGTGATGTGATCTCAAAATGTAATCTAAATAAAATATGTGATGTGATCAAATAAAATCCTTCAGTGTTGGTTGTTCTGTATTTGAACTTTGGTATCGAGTTTTTCTAATGTCGAGCACTTGTATTCAGATACAGATTAATCGAATAATTCTTGTATCTGATATCTATATTGTCTTGTAAAAATCTAAATTAAAACTGTAGATTGCTAAATTAAATCCATAGATTTAATTCGATCATCATTAAATTAAATCCGTAGATTTAATTAGCTACAAAGTCGGAAATAATTCACGACTTAAGGAACAATATGAATAATTATAAATAACCTCCATCTTGATTAATAGATAACACAACTTTGCTAAGTTGGTTATAACCTTGAATAATAATTATTCATTGATTCAAAGATTAACGTCGCGATTTTAAACACGCGAAGATAAATAAATGCATACTGCTAGTGTAGCGACTCTGTTTCCAAATTACGTAATTCAGAATCATAGTTGGAATTCATAAAGCGTTTCATTTACTAAAAAAAAGATTTAATAAACACGCAATACTGGACTTAAATAAATATAAAAGAGCGGGTTGTTACACATATAGCCTCTGTAAAGTGAACAACTCATTTCTTATTGTCATAGTAAAATATAGGAAATTGTTGCAATCTTTCTTCATAGTTGCTTGTTTTGGGCCTGACACTCTCTATCTGTAAAGTGAACAATTCATTCTTTACTGTCATAGTAAAATATAGGAAAGTGTTGCAATATTTCTTCATAGTTGTTTGTTTTTTTATTGAATCTAATTTGCATGATAAAATATATAAATGAATGTCAAATGCCAAATGAATACAAGAACAAAGAAGTTTTGAACATTGTATTAAGTGTGTCGAATAAAATCGTAATTAAATAATTCAAGGAAGATGTGTATAGAATATTTGGGTTTCCAAAAGGAAAAGAATTGTTAATAAAATGAAATAGAACTTTGAAACATAATTGAACATAATGTTTTATTGAAATTTGGTCAGACTTTTTATAAATTTGTTTTGAATTTTCATATTTCTTTGATGAACGTATATTTATTATTTTATGAATATATTGTGTGTGATAAACTATTTGGTTAGTAAAACTTGTTTGCCGACACAACAAATTATATTCAACAAATCAGTAAAATATGTTCACCAGAATTAATAAATTATTCATTGCAAAAATTGAGTTATGTTCATCTAGAAAATGAGATTTGTTCAATAAAGTTCAAAGGCTATAACTATTTGTTCATACAAAACGATTAAAAATTCATTATACTAAACGAAAATATAATTTCATCAATCTGAAAAAGTCTACCAAAGTTCAAATGATATAACTATTTGTTCAGTAAATTGCGTTCAAATTAGTAAAATATGTTCATCAAATCAATAAAATATTTTCATCATAATTAATAAATTATTCATAGAAAAAATTGAGTTATGTTCATTTAGAATATGTTCATCAAATCAGTAAAATATGTTAATCATTATTAATAAACTATTTTAATGCATGTTCATCAGTAAAATATGTCTATCAATCCGGGAAAGTCTACCAAAGTTCAAATGATATAACTATTTGTTCAACAAATTGCGTTCAAAGTAGTAAAATATGTTCATCAAATCATTAAAATATGTTCATCATAATTAATAAATTATTCATTAAAAAAATTGAGTTATGTTCATTTAGAATATGTTCATCATAATTAATAAACTATTTTAATGCATGTTCATGAGTGTTATCATCATGTTCAACAAAATATTATTCGATACTTTTTAAACGTACTTAAAAAATTGTCAGAAATATTTAATGTTTATACAAGTACATTATGTTGTTTGTTTCGATGAAGTGATAAAATTTTACATAATTAAAATAGTACTGGTATATTTTAAATATAAAATTTTTGCTGTTTATGTGTAAGCAATATACGTTCAAGATAATTTCGCTTAATGTTGATATAAAATATGTCCGAAACAATTACAATTTTTTTTATCTAATCAATTGAGGAACAAATCTACATGTTTAGTTGAATGAATGTGGCAGAAGAAAAAAAGTCAACAGTGGAATGCATAACCGCTATCTAACGTATCTACACATTAAGATCTTCCATAACTAAGAAAAGCTTATTGCGGTAATTACAAGATTTGGTAAATAGTAATTTACCTATATATCCTTTCATAGTTAGACGCTGTGTAAAATCAGACTACATCTAAACCGTTCGATTGTCAAAATTCAATGGATATGATTTCTTCTCATTTCTCAAAATATTTATGCTTCTCAATAGAACTTTTCCCTATATATATATATATATATATATATATATATATATATATATATATATATAGGGGAGTGTTAGAATAAAAACACTCTTAAGTGTATAAAATATAAATGATTTTCAGCCCTTAGATCATCAAGATCTACGGTTGATTCGTAACCCTGTTGGATGAATTCGTGGTCCTGGGTTCGAATCCCAAAGGTAGCAAAAAAATTATTTTTCACAATTCGTAACCATGTTTGATGAATTCGTAACCCTGTTGGATAAAATTCGTACATTAAAAAACGTTTATAGTTATATTTTAAGAAGTGTTTTTACCGTAGCCCTCCCCTATATATATATATATATATATATATATGGATGGGATCAAGTGAGAATTTAGGAATTTGTGACACCTAAGAACAATCATACACCATTGATTAATGTTAATCCAATGGTTCTAATTAATAGATGATAATTAAAAATTAAATCACCTACCAAAATGTAACAACCGAATTTTGTGTAAAAGGGCTAATAAGTAATTATTCTTGTGAATAAAAAAGGCAAGATTTTAGATCCCTAAATTACTGTTGACTTAAGGTGAAAACTTGATTGGGATTTGCCCCTTCTAAAACGCAGATTTACCCCTTCTTCCTCATAGAATTCGTCTGCCATTATCGAGGAATAAGAAGTTTTTCCAAGATCCAACATCCGGCGACTCATCCTTAGAACGCCGCTGTTCATCGACGCGGAGGTCAAAGGTTGGTCGATCCAACATCCGGCGACTCATCTTCTATGAATGTATGTATTTTACACCTCTCTGAATATTATTTTGTGGATTTCTGGCGACGTGAATAGGAATTGTTTACCGCTGAGATATTTTAATTTAAAGGGGATTTTTTTCGACGAACATATTTTAATTAATTGTGCAGATGCAGACAGTGTCGGGTTTCACTGGGAAAAATGCTTATTCGGGCCATTGTCGTAAGAAGAATATTTTATTGTTCATGTGCTTAGATGTTTTGTTCATGAAAGTATTTGTTCATGCATGTTCGATATTTGACATGAATATTATGGGTTTGAATCTGGAGTTTGCTTTGTTCATGACTTCTTTCTTCCATGAATAAAATGAGTTTGAATATAAACTTGTGTTGTTAATGTCTGGAATATACTAGGAGTATAACTATGAATACGAGCAAGCCTTATTCATGTGAGTTGTTCATGAGTGATTTTTTGGTTGTATAAATATACCAGTATTTGCGCTTAAAAAAAATATCAGTATTTGTTCGTTTCATTTTGTGCATGAACATAATTTGGATATGCGTTGTACTTGTGTGAATATTTAGTGTAAACATGAATATGTTATGGAGTTGTTCGTTGATTACTATAGCTATGAATATATTACGTTTGAATAGTATTTTGAATTGTTCATGTATATAATGTTCGATGAATATAGCGTAAGAAAAAATATTCATCATTATGCATGGCTAAAAACGAATATAAATATTGCTCTGAGTTTAATTCGAGATTTGTTCATGTTTCAATATACATCGATTTTTCATTACTATGCCTAATTTTTCACAGGGTTATACCTCATGCGCCATTTGGAGACTTTTATGGGAGATGGTTCAACAAGTTGGAAGTGTGGAATGTCGTCATCGTCTCCATGTCATATGAGCTGTATGCGAGTTTAATATTGTGGCACAATTTTGAGTTGCGAGTTCAATGATGTGAGGGGGAAGCTGCTGAAATATGCGGCTGCACATTGTCTGGAGTTGTGCAAGAATAGCAACTTCAATGCTAACTACGTCTTGCTTGGATGATACAACTCAATTTTCATGAATAAGTGTTAGACATTAAACAATTTTTATGTTTTAGGCCATTTTTCTATAGGTCAAAGACCCGTTATTACATTTGACAAATTGGAATCTAATTTATGCATATTGGTTGTTCTAATTTGCTCGCATGTGGTTATGAATAAATATATGTTGAAATTTTTTAATATGTTCCATTGTTTAACACTTAAACATGTGAACATAGAAAGAATGGGCATGAATGTTGTTCATGTGAATAATTCTATTTTGAGATTCTTACTGTGTTCGAATGAACAACATGAATATGATTGGGGTGTGAATAACATGAATATGAGCAACAACAACATGAATAATTACATTCATTGTTTTGCTGAATAAAACTATACGCAATGATTGAACAACTTTGCCGATAAAAATATTCGAATGACCATAAAGGTATTTAAAATTACATAAAATAAGAATCAAACTCATGAAACATTTAATCCAATTAGAATTCACTTTTGTTGTTCGACACTTGAATCAAACTCAGTCTGATTTAACTTTTCATCCTCATTTGTTGCCTGAACAATCAGAATTCACTTTTATATTCACATGAACACTAAGAACATTGTTATGTGAATCAAACTCATGAACAACCGATTACTAAGAACATGAAAGTGGAATTCACTTTTAAATCAAACTTAGTAATTGTTATGTGAATCAAACTCATAAAACATTCAAAGTGAATTAAAACATTAGAATTCAAGTGTTGAAAACAAAACAATTTAAAGAATATAAAAGAAAACTGAGATCCACGTAAATAATTAAGCAACAAATGATGATGGAATTAAGACATGAACAACCGATTACTAACCTTCGTCAGACATTGTTAAAACTATGCGTAAGTTACATGTTCTAAATGGCTTTGAAATTTTTATTAATAAAAGATAAAATCACAAACATATTTTCGTGAGTTAGTGGGTTAGATTCAAAGATATGTTTGTTTGACCAACACGTAAAATACCATAATTATGTGATATCATTTGCATGAAATAAGGAAAGTAACAGATTTGGTGAATTGATGAAATACATAATTACCCTTTAAGCATATATTTATAGGTTGAATGTGAATAGCATATCCAGCCGTTAGATTCACAAATTAGATGGCTATGATTAATTCTTAGGTGTCATAAAAATATGTCATTCTCACATGACCCTCCCTCTATATATATATATATATATATATAGAGAGAGAGAGAGAGAGAGAGAGAATGGATCCATAGAGAATACATCTTTTTTAGAGAATAGAGAATTAATATCCACCCTTAGATATGGATGATCCGACGGTTTTGATAATTCAATTTAATGAAATAGATTATTATACGAAAGGGTGTCTTAGTAATTGGCTTTTAAATTGTAACCGCCCAATATGCAATCATAGTTGACCGAATCTTGATATTTTAGGTAGTTAAATTTCATATATATTTTTTTAGTTTTTTACTTATTTTTTAGCCGCTTTTAATACCTAGGTTTACATTAAGCATAATTTGTTTTCAATTTGTTTTAATCAAGTTTTTCAGTTCAATACGTTATTTATATATGTTTACATTACATTTTGAAGAATTATCATTTTTGCTTACTCGATCATCCTCCATTTGTTGATGTGGTAAAAATATGTAATTGAATATTCAAAATATTAGTAGATTTTTTCATATTATTATATTATTTATTCAGTATAACTTATTGATTTATTCGTATAAATGTTACTTATTCAGTAAACTCTTACACCATATTCATAAAAAATATTCGAATAATTTATTTAAATGTTCGTAATTTTGTTACGCTTATTCAAAAAAAATTATGTTAAATATTTTTACAATTCTCAATCAAATATCAATATTCAGACTTCTTTACTCGAATGTTTATAATTTTATGACGTTCATTCGAAAAGCTTCATGCTAATCCATTTTTATAAATCACTGAACAAAATATTTTATGTCAGCAAGAAAAACTTGGATATTTTATTTAGATGTTCGTAATTTTATTATGCTTGTTCGAAAAGTTCTATGTTAAATATTTTATGTGACAAAAAAATTCAAATATTTTATTTAGACGTTCGTAATTTTGTTAGGCTTCTTTGAAAAGTTCTTTGTTAAATATTTTATGTCAGCAAAAAAAATTAGAATATTTTATTTTAGATGTTCGTAATTAAATATTCTAATTTTTTTTACGCTTGTTCGAAATGTTTTAAGTTAAATATTTTATGTCGGAAGAAAAATTCGAATATTTTATTTAGATGTTCGTAATTTTTTTACGCTTGTTTGAAATATTTTATGTTAAATACACTACTACAAAAGTTTACATACATAACAGTGCATAGATAACGGTTTTTTTCAAAAACCGTTATGTATGAGCGCACTTTTAGGAATAGATAACGGTTTTCGAAAAATCCGTTATCTATGTAGTGTTGTCTATATGCATAGATAACGGTTTGAACAAATGCGTTATGTTTTTGCGTTATCTATTAGTTGCATACATAACGGTATTACAAAACCGTTGTGCCACCGTTATCTATGACCATCTTTTATAACGGTTTATTTATAACGTTAAAGAACCGTTATGTATAAGAGTCATTTACAACGGTTTTTGAACCGTTATGTATGAGCGTCTCTAAAAACTGTTATGTATAATTTTTTTTGTTAATTTTTTTAAAATAATATTATATTATATTATATTATATTATATTATATTAAAAAATAACAAATAAATTGTTTATCCTAAAATGTGAATTTATTCCTAAATATAGACTTTGAGAAATAAAAAAAAAAACTCATAACATTTTTTTTATTAAATAACACTTAAATAAAATCTGAAAATATTATTAGAAACCTAAATACCCAAAATTGAATAATAAAAATTAAACAAAAGAAAAAAGAAAAAGATTTCGGTTCCTAAAATTTGAAAATATTATCAGCCCTAACCTTCGCCTCCCCCCAAATCCGAGTCCGCCGCGCCTTCCCCGAGTCCGCCGCGCCCCCGATCTACCGCGCCTTCATCCAGCTCCCCCAGTCCATCGCGCCCTCGGTCTGCCTCCGTCTGCCCCAAAATCAGCGTATAATTCCCCACCTAACCAAACCCTAACACTCTCTTTCTCTCTTGTCCGCCACTCCACTACTCCAGTCTGTCGTGCCCTGGTCTTCTGCGCCTCCGTCTGCTTTCCCCAGGTCCGCCGTACCTCCGGTCTGCCTCCGTTCACGCCTCCTTTGTGAGCCTCCGTCCACCCTGCCAGCAAGCTCTGCCTCGCTCCACCTCGGTCGGCCTCGCTCTGACTTGCACCGCCTGCTCCTGGAATATTGACGCCAAATCCTAGATTTGTGGCCATGGTTTCTATTGCTTGACTTTTAATCCCGCTATGTCATTTCTCTTCTCTAATATTGTTCTTCTAATTTTTATATGTTATAAATTTGCAAATTTGGGATTAATTCATGGATTTTCATATTTGGGATTTGTGGTTTTCAAACCCTAGCTGTGATGAAGAGAAGAAACGGGTCAGAAAGATGGGTTAGGGTTTTCCAGACTCCAGTCTTCGCGCGCCTCCACGATCTGCCGCGCCGCTTCCTTTTCAGACCGCCGTCCGTCTGTCCACTGGCAACTCATGCACACCGCACACACACGGTAAGCCCTCTCTTTCAGAATTAGAATTACAGTAGGAAGTTTTTGGAATTAGAATTTCAAATTTGCTTGAATTTGTTTCAAATTTTACTCTGTTATTGTATAATGTGTATAGCTGTGTGATGAATTTTACTCGAATCTTTGTGAGTCTTGCTTATTACTCAGCTTGATTTTCTGCTCTTCCGTTGTCAGCGGCAACATCTCGCTCAAGTACTTGCCCGTGAGCTTCAAGTACTTGCCCGTGAGCTTCGCTCAAGTAATCTGCGCTTCCATTTCATTGTTGTATATGAATTTTTTATTTTAGTACCTGTTTTAGCTGTGATTGCTGGTGCATTTGTACTTTGTAGTCTTTGCACTTTATATTTCCGAACAACTGTACAGGTGAGTAACCTAATTTCTTGATGTCAATGACAGATAAATGATCACTATGAGTTCCCTCTTCAACTTGATCTTGATAGAGATGATGGCAAATACCTGTCACCTGATGCTGATAGAAGAGTACGTAACCTCTATACACTGACCGATGATGAGATTTTCTACCATTCCAGTTGCTGAGTACATGGAGGAAGTTTTAACAAATCCGAAAGCCGGATTTTACATGAATCGTGATGTTTTTGGACTTTGGAGCCAAGGGGGACTTCATTACGTCCCCGGAAGTCAGCCAGATGTTTGGAGAGGTCATTTTTCAGTTCTATAGTTTTAATGATTATAAGCAATATCAGTTTTGATGATTGTTATTGTTTGCCTCTGTATTTTAATGGCTTAAGCAATAGAATTTTCACCACTCTAGCAAGATTAATGGCTTAGATGAAGTAGTTGTGGAGTAGTTAATGCAGTTTGCATATGATGCTCAATAATCTGGCTGTGTTCCTTCAGTTGATTGGTGTTTGGGCAGTGTGCCTATGGGAGCAAATGGGACAGCCTGATAGGATCAACCTAGTCGAGCTTGGACCGGGCAGAGGAACTCTGATGGCCGATCTTCTGCGTGTATGGCTTAGGCTCTGATGTCGGTTTATATAATTTATAGAAGTGCAACTTTGTTTGTTCATATTTTGACTGTTGGTATCTTGTCATTTAGGGTGTATCCAAGTTCAAGAATTTCACAGCTTCTTTGCAATTACATTTGGTTGAATGCAGCCCAGCGCTGCACCAACTCCAGTATCAGAACTTGAAGTGCATGGATGAAGATGCTCTGGTACAAGGTGCATTAGCACATTAGCAGGGAATCCCGTGTCGTGGCATGCAATGCTTGAGCAGGTTCCTACAGGATGTAAGGAATTCCTGTTTTATGATTCATAATATTATTTCTTTATTAACCCAAATGGTAGGATGGTCATGGAGGACATATATTTTGTATGCAGAAGCTCAGATTAACTGGCTGGTTGGTGGAATTCTCAATCATCATTCTCCCTCGTTTCTTTATATATAGGATAGTAATATCTCCAGTAATGATCGGGCAAATTAATATTTTATGGACACATCATGTAAATGGTTTTTGTTTTTGAATTGCATACAACAAATAATCCTAAATGTCTCTCAGGTATAAGTTTGATGATGAACGAGTGACAAAAGAAGATATGAAAAAGGCATTAGATGAGCTGTATGGTGGTGAAGAAGAAGTAGGTTTTTGTGATATTATTTTTCAAATGACTGTTTCTCCATCAAATGTTTAGACAGGGTCATTCTGCATACCCATTTTTCATAAATTTGAGACTTTTGAGTCTCAAGTTTTCCTATATGAACTCTATGGGAAACTCCTTCCTTAAATGACCGTTTCTCCAATCAAATGTTAATTAGACAGGGTCATTCCTTGCCTATTCAACTGGTATAATCTGTATACTCATTTTTCATAAATTTGAGACTTTTGAGTCTTAATGTGCTGCAGGTTGACCTAACAGAATATTTGGAGAAACATGAATTTGTATTTGATGCTGTACTAAACGAAGAAGTGTCAAATGATGAGGTAATTATATCCCATGAAATGAATCTATATTAACCTGAAGTGGATCTTGTACTGTAATAGTATTTACTTAATTCTGGCTCACATTTAATTTCTTTAGGTATATCATGAAACTGTAGAGCCTATCATTCCCATAATTTTCCAACGTACGAAAGCTACTTGCTTTGCTTATGGGCAAACAGGTAATAACTTGCTATCCTATAATCAGGTGGAATTGTGTGCTGTATACTTTCTATTTGTTGTCTGACTTGTTTTAATTTCCTCTATGTAGAGTATCAATCTTGAAATGATTTTAGTATCTAAACTCAACCAGAACCCAAAAAGAAAAGTCTTGATAAAACCTTTTTCTTTTTCTTTGATGTCATCATTAGTTTCTGCATCCCTTTTTTGTGTTTACTTTCTCCTATTCAAAATTTCATCAATCTCTAATTTATCAGGAAGTGGCAAAACATATACAATGAAGCCACTGCCCCTTAGAGCAGTGAGAGACATCTTGAGGCTCATTCATCATACCTACAGGAACCAAGGCTTTCAGTTGTTTGTCAGCTTCTTTGAGATATATGGGGGGAAACTCTTCGATCTGCTCAGTGATAGGAAGTAAGCTGTTTTCTGGGTTTTTTGTTGGCTTTCACCCTCCAGTGCAATCTCAACAAGTTCTTGAGGACTTGGTGCTAGAACACATAATATGATAGATTTTTGTTTTAGCTATAAGATAGTTGGTACTTTCAATTTTGAATCGAAATATGCAATGATCATATGTACTTGATACTTGGTTCATTCGGATGATAATGTACGAATATTTTGGATAATATATAATATTGTTATTGTTGATTTTATCATTTTGTTGTTTTAAAGTTATTTATTTATTTCTTTATATAAATAACATAAAAATTGAGAAAAAAATATTAAATATTAAAGATAATGGTTAAAATCGTTATAAAAGGTACAAAAAACCGTTATCTATGCCTTACAAAGATAACGGTTTAAACTGTTATAAAAAGTATAAAAAACTGTTAACTATAATATGGAAAAAAAATATTATATAATACATAACGGATAAATTCTAATACATAACAGTGGAAAACCGTTATCTATATCTTACAAAGATAACGGTTTAAACCGTTATAAAAAGTATAAAAAACTGTTAACTATGTTATGAGAAAAAAGAAATATTATATAATACATAACGGATTAATTCTAATACATAACAGTCGAAAACCGTTATCTTTTTCTTACAAAGATAACGGTTTAAACCGTTATAAAAAGTATAAAAAACTGTTAACTATAATATGAAAAAATATATATTATGGAATAGATAACGGATAAATTATAATACATAACAGTCGAAAACCGTTATGTATAATCAATATAGATAACGGTTTTATAACCGTTATGTATGTGTGGTTGTACTGTTATCTTTTCCCTTCATAGATAACGGTTTTATAACCGTTATGTATGTGTGGTTGTACTGTTATCTTTTCCCTTCATAGATAACGGTTTTTAAACCGTTGTGTATGACACCTATAATAGATAACACCACTATACACAACGCTTTTTTTGCTCATAGATAACGGATAAAATCCGTTATCTATGAGCGTTTTTCTAGTAGTGATATTTTTAGAATTCTGAATCAGATATCAATAATATTATTCACGAAAATTGACCCACGAAAATTCCTTGCAAATTATTTAACAAAATTACCTGCAAATTTGACCCACGAAAAATTAAGATTAACGATTGCAGATTGTTAAATTGTTTATGAATATTTGAAAAAAAAATTTAAAGCACACAAACCTTACCAAGTTTCAGCCGTCGTGAATGGCGGTGAAATAGGGATAGAGTAGTTACCATTTCAACGAAACTTACATATTTACCCCTATTTGAATTAAAAGTTCGTTTTTAATGAATATGCAATGTTTTAAATAATTCAAACACGCTAATTGATGGCCGTCGGATTCTACAGATCCAATGGTATATACTTATTCTCTATTCTTAACTATATAGTAATTCTCTATGGATCCCTACCCGAGATATATATATATATATATATATATATATATATATATATATATATATATATGTTGGGAACCTTGTGGAATATCCTAACCCTTGTTTTGATGATACCAAAAATCATAGGACTTAGTTGTAATAGACTAGAATCGTTTTGAACTCAAGTGTTAGAGTTCGTTTCTAGTTTAGTCGCGGTGTCGAAGACTGAAGACTGAAGAATGAAGAATGAAGACTGAAGACTGGAGTTACCAACTGAAGTATCAGTTGAAGAATCAGTTGAAGACTGATTATTTAATGCGCGCAATGGACTGATACTAAAGTCAAGTATCAGTTGAACATTCCTCCTAGGACTGATCTTCCAACGTTCAGAGGAAGCCACGTACGCACAAGTACAGCCGCATTAAATGCAGAGATATCACAATATCTTATCTCTGCAGAGGTCATTCCTATCTGGTGGTTACTTTTCAGAGATGTCACTTCTCATGTCCATCAAAGAGAGCCGTTTCCACACAGACAAGGAACCTCGAAGATTGAATCCTCAGCCCAAATTCGAATTGCTCTCCAACGGAAGAAATCTTGAGGACGATTTACGCCAACGGATCTATTCAAGAGTTCTCCTACAAATAGCGCTCGAGGATCACTTCAATCTTCACCGATTCAACGACATAAGCTGAAGCTCTGCCGAAATTGCTACTCAGCCTAAAGCTTAACCGCCCAAAGCTTGAATCGAAGAAGAGAATTCCAAAGCCAAAATCAGTCTCTACTGATTACATACATTCTCTTAGACCCTAGGCATATATCTATTTACCCAGAAGCCAAAGGTCAAACTTGCTTCAAAGAACTTGTTCTTTGTAAGTATAGTTGGCACTCGTTTAAACCTCTCCTCCATAAGAGTGTTTGAGTGATTCGGAGTTCAGGAAGGTACTCTGAACTCTGAGTGGAAAGTCTGAGCACGAGGTGTGCTTAGCAGGGAAATCCTACGCGAGGTGTGTGGGTGCTGAAGAGAGTTTATCTTCAGTTTACTGTTGTGTGCACCAGGCAAGCACATGGGTACGGTTTGCAGTGCACCAGGCAAGCACTTGCGGAGTGGATTGTTGGTCTGATCAACCAGCCGTGGATGTAGAAAAGGGTTGTTCCGAACCACGTAAAAGTCTCTGTGTTATTTACAACTTTCATCTTTACATTCAATACTTGTGTGATTTCAATTGATAAAACTGAACACTGACTAACAGGAAAGAGAAACCTTAATCCAACTATCTGCTCCACCGAGGCTATTCGAAACTAAGTTTAATTTCCGCTGCGTATGATATCAATCTGACTGAACTATCCTCTGATAGTAAGGAAGAGTGATATCATCTCTATCTTTGCAAACACGACTGAAGCCCTTACGTGGATCAGTTAAGTTCCAGTGACTTAACTGATAACTCTTTACTGAAGAACTTTCAGTATCAGTCGTCAACCCTGTTGGTCAAAACTAATTTCGGTAAAACAGGTGTCTTGTTTGCATGTAAAGTTTCGCTTTAATCTCTGACTGAGATCCCTCTGATTGAGGTCGGTAGATTGTTGTAAAAATAGCCTATAGGTGTATTCCCTCCCCCCATACACCTATTCGAGACCCCCCGGACCTAACAATCAGAAGAAGGTGGTTCTGAAAGGATTCAGACAAGGGAGTCTCTACGTTGTTTCTTGGGAAGACAGCCCACCAGAAACGTGCCTCATCAGCAAGAGCAGCTCGGAGCTCAGTTGGCTATGGCACAAGAGACTCAACCATCTCAACTTCAAGACGATCAACAAACTTGCTAAACATCAACTGGTAGAAGGTCTTCCTTCTATTGTGTTCCAGAAGAAGCAAGAATGTGAAGCATGCCTCAGAGGAAAGCAGACTCGGACATCATTCAAGTCAAAGTCAGGACACTCCTCTGGAAGGATTCTGCATCTACTTCACATGGATCTGTTTGGCCCGATCACTCCAAGAAGCTACAACGGTAGGAAGTATACCTTAGTAGTCGTTGATGATTATTCACGATACACTTGGGTTATCTTCCTCTTCAAGAAGAAAGAGACACTGGAGGAACTGCCAAAGCTGCTGAGAAGACTGAGCGTTGAAAAGGAAGTCAACATCATCAACATCAGATCAGATCGTGGGACTGAGTTCCTCAATACTGTCGTTCGTAAGTATTGTGATGAACAAGGAATCAGTCATCAAACTTCTGCAGCAAGAACTCCACAGCAGAACGGAGTTGCAGAAAGAAGAAACCGGTCTCTAAAGGAAGCAGCAAGGACGATGCTAGCCGAGTCAAAACTCCCATTGAAGTTTTGGGCCGAAGCAGTCAACAACGCATGCTACACGCAAAATCGCTCATTTCTTACTCAGAGACATGGAAGAACTCCATACGAGTTATGGAAGAACAGAAAGCCATCGATTGCCTACTTTCATGCTTTCGGTTCTAAGTGTTTCATACACAATAATGATAAGAAGAGGTTGAACACTTTCGATAGCAAGGCTGATCCAGGAGTCTTCCTTGGATACTCTGGAACAGAACGTTCAAGCAAAGCCTATCGAGCGTTCAATACTCAAACTCTTTGTGTAGAAAAAACACCTCATGTGATCTTTGATGAGTCTACAGATGGTTTCAGGGAACAAGATGCTGAAAAGGATATTCAGATCGCTGAAGGTTCCAAAGCTGAAAGCCACAACATCGAGCCCTCTACTGTCTTCGTGTGGTGACCTGGCAAAGATGAAGATGCTGAAATGCTTCAGTATCAGAAAATCAACCAAAGGTCTGAAGTTCAGACTGGAGCCAATGCAGACGGCATCAGTCAAGGGGAAACCCAAATCGCTGAAGTTCGAGTTGAACGCGCAGAAGCCGCCCCAGCTCAACTCTCCCCTGCTCCAGAAGGTGCTCAACACCCCAGAGCCATTCTGACTGAAGAAGCCCCACCTTCCCCTGAAGAAATCAAGAAGTATCGAAGATGGTTTGAACTCCACTCAAAGGAGAACATCATTGGAGAACCATCAGAAGGCGTCAAGACTCGGAGATCAATGTGCAACCTCGTCTTCGACATCAACCAGAACAGCATCAACGAAGATAAGAATTTCAGCTGTTTCTTATCAACTACAGAGCCCAAGGATATTGAAGAAGCTCTGAAGTCTACTCAATGGGTCATCGCAATGCTAGAAGAACTCAATGAATTCAACCGGAATTCAGTTTGGGAGCTTGTGGATCGACCAGACGATGCAAAGATGATTGGCTTGAAATGGATTTTCAAGAACAAGGAAGACGAAGAAGGAAACGTTGTGAGAAACAAAGCAAGGCTTGTGGCTAAAGGATACAGTCAAGAAGAAGGAATCGACTACGACGAGACGTTTGCCCCAATTGCCAGATTGGAAGCAGTCAGACTCTTCTTAGCCTTCGCAGCTCACAAAGGTTTCAAGGTACACCAAATGGACGTCAAGTGTGCATTTCTCAATGGAGTGCTCACAGATGAAGTCTATGTAGAACAACCTCCAGGGTTTGAGGTTGCTGGACCAGAAAAGGTGTACAAGTTGAAGAAAGCGCTCTATGGGTTGAAGCAAGCACCAAGAGCGTGGTATGATACTCTCTCGGAGTATCTGGTTGAACAAGGCTTCAAAAAGGGATCTGTGGACAGAACTTTGTTCACTCTCAAAGAAGGAGAAGATCTCTTGCTTGTTCAAATTTATGTCGATGACATAATCTTCGGATCCAAATCCGAACACATGTGCAAGAAGTTTGCTGACATCATGACCAACAAGTTTCAAATGTCCATGATGGGAGAAATGAATTTCTTCCTCGGATTGCAAGTCAAGCAGACCAACGAAGGAATACTGATCAGCCAGTCCAAGTATGCCAAGGAGCTGATAGCTAAGTTCGGTATTCAGCACATGAAGTCAGTCAAGATCCCAATGAATACAAACTGGAAAGTTGATCCAGATTCAGCAGGAAGCTCTGTTCATTCGAAGAAGTACAGAGAAATCATTGGATCTTTGATGTATTTGACTGCGAGCAGACCAGATATCGCATTTGCAGTCGGGGTATGTGCAAGATATCAATCAGATCCTAAGGAAGCTCATTTGGATGCAGCTAAGCGAATTCTGAGATATCTCAAAGGCACACCCAATCTAGGATTGTGGTATCCAGCAGACGACGACATCAAGCTCACCGGATATTCAGACTCAGACTTCGGTGGATGCAAGCTTGATCGCAAATCAACCTCCGAAACTTGTCAATTCCTAGGCAACAAGCTCATCTCTTGGTTTTCAAAGAAGCAGACTTCAGTCGCCACCTCTACAACTGAAGCTGAATATGTTGCTGCCGGAAGCTGCTGTTCACAAATCCTGTGGTTAGTCCATCAACTAAAGGACTATGGGATCGGCGAAAAGGAAGTTCCTATCTATTGCGACAGCTCCAGTGTTATTGCAATCTCCCAGAATCCAGTTCATCATACCAGAGTCAAGCATATTGAGATTCGACATCACTTCATTCGTGATCATGTCGAAAAGAAGAATGTCTCTGTGGAATGGATTCCCACTGCTATTCAGAGAGCGGACTTGCTGACCAAGGCTCTTCCAGAAGAAAGGTTCAATGATCTATGTGCAAAGATCAGCCTCATCAACCCTGAAGAGTGATGCTGTGTTTGAAGATTTTCTCAAACAGTCATGCTGACTGGTGGTCAACCAACTGCGGCCTCTCGATCGCCAACGTGGAAAGCAATGAAGTCCGAATGCTCATCTGAAGAAGAAGTCATCCTGATGAATCTACCAGGATCACGTGGTATCAACTGACTACAATGATCAGTTGATCAGTAAGTATTTTAAATGCTTATTTTTCAAAATCAGTTATTTCAGTATAGAGCTTTAAGTTTTTAGTTCAAAACCTTTTCTCTAACTGATCAGTTTCTTTCAAAAACTTTAACTGATTGTTGGAATTGTTGGAATATGGAATATCCGAAAAGGACAAAATTTTTATAAAGTGAAAATCTGTTTTGATTGAACTTGTCCTGATCTTATTGCCAAAAATCCATCCAACCTTTTTGCCTCTGCAATAAAATTTCTTGAAACGCTCATTGACATGACATAATGTAATGATGCCTTTCAAAGTCCCTCGCAGTGACGACGAACGCAAAATTTTTCTTCAATTGCATTTTAGGCACAGTTTTCGAAAAACCTTTTCATCTTCTACATGGTTCACATTCTACCTATTTATACCATGTTGTCTTCATGATTTTTTCTGCATCAACTAACAAATCTCCACAGCCTTCACTGTGAGAAAAAGCTTCAATTGTTTCCAAAGTTGCAGAGAAAAATTGTTCCGACTAAAGGAGAAATCTATGACTGTAAAGTCATGGAGTGGAAGATTGACGCTCATAGTCTTGGTCTTCACCGGACCCTTCCATTCAATTCTTTCATGGAGTGGAAGATTGACATGACATAACGAAGGAAGATTGCTTCGTTCAATTCTTTCAAGTTTGCTGAAAAATGAAGGCTTCCCCAGTATCTGGGTTTGTAGAAATGGAGTAACCACTCTCGCAAGCGCAGAAAACTCATTTTCTCCATCCGTTTCGGGAGGGGAAACGCTACAAAAAGGGTATGTTTTATCCTACCTTATAAATCCATGTGGATTGTCACCGGAAAAGGCGATTTCTGCTTCTAAATTTGTTCAATTTGACGCCCCTGATAAACCCATCGTTGTTCTCAAATTCCTCGAAAAACAAGGGTTTACTAGATCCCAAATCGCCAATTTAGTCGCAAAATTTCCTGCGGTTTTAGTATACAATCCCCAAATGTCCCTCTCTCCCAAGTTCGAATTTCTGCGCTCCACCGGAATTTCGGAGCTGGAAATTCCCACCATTGTGTCGAGATACCCCGACTTACTAACCAGATCGTTCAAACGTAGAGTAGCACCTGTTTATAACTACATTAAGGGCATAATTGGTGCTGCTAATGCTAATACTCTTCTAAGGAGAGGGTCTTGGATTTTTAAACTTGATATTGAGAGTAGGATTGTACCAAATATGGATTTGTTGAGGGAGGTAGGTGTGCCCCAACAGTTTATCAAGTTTGCATTGCTAAATTGCACCAACATTTTCTTCCAGGATCGTGTCGAGTTGAAGAGAGTTGCTGATGAGGTGAAGCAGTTAGGGTTTGATTCGTTGAAGTCGACCTTCATATTGGCAATATATGCGCGAAAGGGGGAAGGAAGTGTATGGGACAAATGCAATGGAGTTTATAGTAAATGGGGCTGGTCGGAGGATGATATTCGAATGGCATTTAAGAAGCATCCCTCTTGTATGCTTTTATCCGAGAAGAAGATATCAGCAACCATGGATTTTCTAGTTAACAAGTTAGGTCGGGAGTCAAGAGTGATTGCAAAGTCTCCGCGAGTTCTTTTCTATAGCCTGAAGGAGAGGATAGTTCCTAGGTGCTCCGTTGTTCGTCTCTTGGTGTTGGAGGGTTTGGTTGAGGAAGATTGGAACTTAAGCAGTGTGCTTTCTCCTGTTGAGAGCAAGTTCTTGGACAAATATGTGTCGAGATACACTGAGAAAATGCCCCAACTTTATGATGTTTATCTGTCGTACAAAGCGAGTGGCGTGCTTGTGTAACGCCTTCTTCAACTTGTGCAATGTTGGTTATATTCTGTAGCTCAATGTTTTGATTGTTCAGTGCTTAGTTATTTCTATTAACACTATAACGTGAGAGTTAATTAAGAGTTCAATGACAGACACATGGCCTACTTATGCTTCTAGTGTTTCTATTTGGTTTATTGAAACAAAAGGTCTGGTTCTGGACCATGCCTTGAGCTAATTATGTAGCTGTTGTTTAACGTTATGCTTTATGATTGAGAAGAAAATCTCAGTAGTCAGTTGAAGATGTCTGCATAAGAACATGCTCGTTGTCACGATGAAGCTTTGGTAGACGAAATCATCCGTGGAGAAATCAGGTAACAGCAGAATCACAATCATTGATTACTGATAAGCATTCAAATTTGAGTGAAAATTACAGAATACCAACATATGCGAAGCCTATTACAATTTTATTTATGGTGATGATCTTATTCATGTTTCTTGATTCATTGTGCCTCAGCAGCGAGCGAAGTCTGCTTCAACAACTCGGAAACTCTCGCAGCCAAGCTCTGCCTTGCAGTAGGCGACACTCTTTGCTTCCCGATGATGGACTCGAGAATCGCCTCTGCTAGCAGTTTGTTCTCTATCACAACTTTGCCTTGCTCTGGAATGGAACCATCTTTGGAGAAGGCAATCTGCAGGACAAAACTTTGTCAAAAATCAGACGTTGAGTCGAACAACGGTGGGAAATGGTTACCGTGAGTGAGCCAGCAGGTGATTGAGTGAAGAGGATGGATGCCCCAGGTGAGAAGCTTTCATCCTTGAAGACTTGAAGAAATTCCTCTACTGCTTTGCCCTCTGCATCTGTGTATTTCCCAACTGCTTTCCAGTAAGCAGTGCAGTTCTCTGCAACTTTCTCCGAGTATTGCTGCCCCGTTAGCGGCAGAATCATCGTCACTTTCGTCAGTTTCTCAAACGGACCTAACAAAATTTGTGATTTTTCATCAAATAGTGTTAAAAATGGTGGCAAACAATTGCTAGGGCTGTTGCCATTACCGGCGATGATTTCGCGGATGAAGTCGGCGGAATCGGCCATTTCATTGACGGTTTTGGCGCTCTACTTGGGCGCGAGCGCGGGGACGGCGGTGCCCTCCATGTAGATGGCGATGGCGGTGAATTTGACGAAGTTCCCTTGGATCTCCATCCCTCGCACCCCTGCGCACATTAGCCACGACCGCCACTCGAAACAATGAAAACGTATGATCGTAAGATATGAGAGGGGACTAACCTGCGCCGCCGAGGAATAACGTCTTGTCGGAGCCCGGTGGCTTCACTGTGGGTGGGAATACCACGGATTCCACTTGGAGCTGTGCGACGGTTGGCGTTGCAGACATTTTCTCGCAGTCGGAGTATGTTGCAGACTTGAAGGTGAAGGTGAAGGTGAAGATGAAGGTGGTTAATAACAATGGGGTGTAGGGAGCTGAGGTTAGGTTAGTAATGTCACGCTAGGCGATAGCCACCACGACTTTTACCTACCAGCACTGTTCATTCATGAATATATTCAACCAATTAAATACTATGGTGGAAATAAGCATTTGTTTAATTATCAGAAAGATTTGATTCTACATCATAATTATTCACTGGTACCACTTATTTTCATAATCCTTATCCTTCTTACGATTCGATTGCACTTACCTCGAATTAGTGACCTAATGATCCGATGTTACAAAGTGCTTCAAATAAAGTTAATTAGATATTGATATTAATAAGCTCATTACTAATTAAAATATTTGTTGAGTTGAAATTTAAATAAGCTTAGAGGTCGACCGATTTGCAGCACTTTTGATTTTCCTTGATTATAGATAATCAGTAGATTTGAATCAAGTGATTCAAATGTATGCAATTATTCATTGCAGCAGACTGATTAGGGTTCCGACGAGAGATGCCATTAACGTCGCCCCACAATTTGTCGCGCATTTCTCCTCTCGATAATTACCTTCAGATTTCAGCCGCGGCGACGCCAGTTTCACCATCAGTTACCTCACAAATTCATGTGGATTGTCGTTGAAAGACGCCTTCTTCGTATCCGCGAAATTGTGCATCAAATCGCGAGAGAATTCAGATACAATATTGCAGCTACTCAAAAGGTACGGATTCACAAATGCTCAGATCTCCAGGCTCGTCAGGAAATGGCCGGGCGTTCTTCAATCCAGAGCCGACAAAACCATATCACCGAAGCTCGAATTCTTCTGCTCAATCGGCGTTCCGCCCGCCGCCTTGCCGCAGAAGCTCTCCGAATACCCGTTTCTGATGCGGCGTAGCTTCGACAACTATTTCACCCCATGGTACAAGTACTTGAAAAGCAACGTTCAATCTGACAAAAACGTGGTCGCCGTGTTTCTCAGCAGTCCAAGGGCGTTCACACACGGCTGGCCGGAAAGGATTCATTCCAACATCGGTATTCTGAGAGAGAGAGGGGTACCCGAGTCTTCAATCACTTTGTTGATAGTGAACAAGCCATCGATGATGATTCTGAAACAGGACAAGTTCGGCGCCTGTGTTGATTGGGCTGCCGAATTGGGACTCGCGCCGTCGAAGGTTGTGTTCGTTCGCACCCTCCAAGTGTTCGGTAGATTGTCTGAGTCGACTGTGAAGCATAAAATGGGCGTCTACAGAAGGTGTGGTTGGTCCGAATGTGATCTAAATGTAAAATGCTGCATTTTTAAGAATACATACTACTCCCTCTGTCCACGAAAAAGTGTTCCATTTGGGTGCGGACACAGTCACACGAGTAGGGCATAAGTTGTAAATAAGTTGAAAATTAAAGGGTATGGATGTACATAAAGGTAACTGGAGCACTTTTTCATGGAAAAAAAAAAGGGTAAATAGGGGCACTTTTTCATGAGTAGTAATTTTTTAATTAAATTTTACAACTAAAATTTAAATTATTTAACAATATAAATATTCGATCGATTAATTTTCTTTATATATCGAAGCCATTAATCAAAGATTCATTCCATTAGCGACCCCCAGATTTTCTCCGGTGTAAGAATCAAATGTTGCTTCGTTCAATTCTTTCAAGTTTGCTAAAAAATGAAGGCTTCCCTAGTATCTGGGTTTGTAGAAATGGAGTAACCACTCTCGCAAGCACAGAAAACTCATTTTCTCCATCCATTTCGGGAGGGGAAACGCTACAAAAAGGGTATGTTTTATCCTACCTTATAAATCCATGTGGATTGTCACCGGAAAAGGCGATTTTCGCTTCTAAATTTGTTCAATTTGACGCCCCTGATAAACCCATCGCTGTTCTCAAATTCCTCGAAAAACAAGGGTTTACTAGATCCCAAATCGCCAATTTAGTCGCAAAATTTCCTGCGGTTTTAGTATACGATCCCCAAATGTCCCTCTCTCCCAAGTTCGAATTTCTGCGCTCCACCGGAATTTCTGAGCTGGAAATTCCCACCATTGTGTCGAGATACCCCGACTTACTAACCAGATCGCTCAAACGTAGAGTAGCACCTGTTTATAACTACATTAAGGGCATAATTGGTGCTGCTAATGCTAATACTCTTCTAAGGAGAGGGTCTTGGATTTTTAAACTTGATATTGAGAGTAGGATTATACCAAATGTGGATTTGTTGAGGGAGGTAGGTGTGCCCCAACAGTTTATCAATTTTGCATTGCTAAATTGCACCAACATTTTCTTCCAGGATCGTGTCGAGTTGAAGAGAGTTGCTGATGAGGTGAAGTAGTTAGGGTTTGATCCGTTGAAGTCGAACTTCATATTGGCAATATATGCGCGAAAGGGGGAAGGAAGTGTATGGGACAAATGCAATGGAGTTTATAGTAAATGGGGCTGGTCGGAGGATGATATTCGAATGGCATTTAAGAAGCATCCCTCTTGTATGCTTTTATCCGAGAAGAAGATATCAGCAACCATGGATTTTCTAGTTAACAAGTTAGGTCGGGAGTCAAGAGTGATTGCAAAGTCTCCGCGAGTTCTTTTCTATAGCCTGAAGGAGATGATAGTTCCTAGGTGCTCCGTTGTTCGTCTCTTGGTGTTGGAGGGTTTGGTTGAGGAAGATTGGAACTTGAGCAGTGTGATTTCTCCTGTTGAGAGCAAGTTCTTGGACAAATATGTGTCGAGATACACTGAGATAATGCCCCAACTTTATGATGTTTATCTGTCGTGTAAAGCGAGTGGCGTGCTTGCTTAACGCCTTCTTCAACTTGTGCAATGTTGGTTATATTCTGTAGCTCAATGTTTTGATTGTTCAGTGCTTAGAAATTTCTATTAACACTATAATGTGAGAGTTAATTAAGAGTTCAATGACAGGCACATGGCCTACTTATGCTTCTAGTGTTTTTATTTGGTTTATTGAAACACAAGGTCTGGTTCTGGACCATGCCTTTAGCTAATAATGTAGCTGTTGTTTAACATTGTGCTTTATGATTGAGAAGAAAATCTCAGCAGTCAGTTGAAGATGTCTGCATATTCTCTTACGTAGTACGGGAGCAAGACTAGGTTTTAGCTACTCTGCTCGTTGTCACGGTGAAGCTTTGGTAGACGAAATCATCCACGGAGAAATCAGGTAACAGCAGAATCACAATCATTGATTACTGATAAGCATTCAAATTTGAGTGAACATTACACAATCCCAATATATGCGAGGCTTATTACAATTTTATTGATGGTGATGATCTTATTCATGTTTCTTGATTCATTTTGCCTCAGCAGCTAGCGAAGTCTGCTTCAACAACTCAGAAACTCTCGCGGCCAAGCTCTGCCTCGCGGTAGGCGACACTCCTTGCTTCCCGATGATGGACTCGAGAATCGCCTCTGCTAGCAGTTTGTTCTCTA